>NC_133331.1:271384066-271744066 GCF_042186555.1 Aquarana catesbeiana | reverse complement strand
GCTAGAAGCAAGAAAAACAAAATATTGTATCTACTCAATCAGCTCAGTCAAATCTTTGTCCATTTTTATCTATTTCAATCATCAACAGCAGATCAATGTACATAGATAAAGCCATAAGCTGCCTGATAGGTAAATGACACAAATGATATACAAAGTATCCTCTACATACAAATCTGATCACAATATCACCTCGGACAGCACACAGTCCTTTATAGACGGTAGAGGAAGATAATTGTCCCTCGGGCATTGGACATGGTTATCACCTTTACTAATATCTACACATTTATCCCTTTCATGACTAGGGATGAGCTTCGTGTTCGAGGCGAACGCATGTTCAACTCGAACATTGTGTGTTCTGCCGTTCGCCGAATTACAAACGTTATGGGCAGTTTGCGCCAAATTCGAGTGGCGCGTCATGGCCCATAATTCACTGCGGCATTGCAGTTCATTGCTGGCTGATGATTGGCCAAGCATGCACTATGACCCGCATGCTTGGCCAATCACAGCTCTGTGTGTACAGAGAGCTGTAATTGGCCAAAGCCAGAGAGGCTTTGGCCAATTATGGCTCAGGGGGTTAGTACATGCCCCACACTATATAAGGTCGCCTGCATGGCGGCCTTGTGTAGTGTGTTGCGGCGGAGGGACAGTGTCATTTGATTTAAGATATATATATATATATATATATATATACTATATTCAGTTTAGCTAGATCCGCTCCTGTTATTCTCTTCCTAATATACTGACAGGCAGTCAGGTGTTTTTATAGTATTTCAAGTTAGTGTACTGTGTAACCCTGCACAGTTGCACCTACAGTATAGCTACCTGAAGCCAAGTTCTTGTGTGCTTCTTCTGATCCTATTAATAGCTCAGGCAGGCTCTTGAAGTATTTACAGTTAGTGTACTGTGTACCCTGCACAGTTGCACCTACAGCATTGCTACCTGAAGACAGGTGCTTGTGTGCTTCTTCTTATCCTATCAATAGCACAAGCAGGCTCTTGAAGTATTTACAGTTAGTGTACTGTGTTTCCTGCACAGTTGCACCTACAGTATAGATACCTGAAGACAAGTGCAGGTGTTCTCATACTAATAATACTACAGGCAGGCAGCTGATTCTGCTAGCTGCAGTATAATCAGTATATATATATATATATATATATATATATATATATATATATATATATATATATATATATATATATATATATATATATATATATATATATATATATATATATATATATATCCCAGTTTTGTGCAGCTACATCTCACTGCAGGCCATTAGTATACAAGTCACAAGCCAATAAAAGAGGGCAAGCAGGCTCTGTGTCTAGAGGCAACAGTGCTGGTCGTGGACACGGTGCATCCTCATCAGCACGTAGCCGTGGGACACGCTTGTCCTTTTTTTCAGCAGCTGGCCGCGTTGAGCCGCAACATGCGGAAGACTTGGTAGAGTAGATGACCAAGCCGTCCTCGTCCTCCTCATCCTCTCTCACCCAGGCTCAGGGTACTTTGTCTGGCAAAGCAGCTGCCAATGCGGCCTCTTCCCTCGGCTCAATGGCAACAGTCACTCCTTCCCTAGCCCCACCATGTCCTCCTGAGGAGTCCCCCGAACTGTTTGACCACAGTGTTGGGTACATGCTCCAGGAGGATGCCCAGCGTTTTGAAGGCTCCAATGATGTTACTCAGCTAGAGGAAGGCAGTAACATGAGCCCAGAGAGAGGGGGTGCCCAAGAAGGACAGCAATCAGGCAGTCATGTTCCCCCTGCTGCAGCATACTACCAGGTTTGCTCCTGTGATGAGGAGGGAGGGGATGATGAGGTCACTGACTCCAGGTGGGTGCCTAATAGGAGAGAGGGGGAGGAGGAGGCACATCACCAACTAGGCAGGATGCTCTCCAGGGGCCAGCTTAAGGACAGCACACCGACTGCATCACACCGAGCTCCGCATGTGCAGGGCGCTGCTGTCTCTGCGTGTTATTCCAAAAGTTCTTGGGTGTGGGCCTTTTTTGAGACGAGTGCATCAGATCGCACCGCTGCTATTTGCAACATATGTCTCAAGCGTATCTGGCATGGCCAAAACATCTCCCACTTGGGCACCACATGCTTGACCAGACATATGTTGACCTGCCGTGCAGTTCTTTGGCAAACGTACCTAAAAGACCCACACCAAAGAACAAAGAGGACCTTTCCTTGCTCCTCATCAGCTGGGATCTCCAATCTCCAACCCCACTATACCTTCAGTCCTCTTTGAGACCTGCACTGAGAGTAATGAAGGTGTAGAATTAGGTGTGTCACAGCCAAGTACTTGCGGGCAATCTACTATTGGTACACCAACGTCAGATTGTACCAGGCAAATTTCCCTGCCCCAGCTGCTGCACTGCAGAAAGAAGTTTGCTCCCAGCCTTCCACATGCCCAGCGGTTGAATGCTAGCTTGGCAAAATTGCTAGCACTTCAACTGCTACCTTTTCAGTTAGTAGACTCTGCCCCCTTCTGTGAGTTTGTGAAATATGCGGTTCCTCAGTGGCAGGTTCCCAAATGCTACTTTTTCTCACGGAAGGCGATTCCGGCTCTCTACTGGCATGTGGAAGGCAATGTCTTGGCCTCGCTGGACAGGGCGGTCAGCGGTAGGGTGCATATTACCGCTGACTCATGGTCCAGCAGGCATGGACAGGGACATTACCTAAGTTTCACGGCGCATTGGGTGACTCTGCTGGCAGCTGGGAAGGATGCAGGACAAGGTGCAGTAGTGTTGGAGGTTGTTCCGGTACCACACCTCCAAAATTCTACTACTGGTGATTCTGCCACACCTCTCTCCTCCACCACTTCCTCTTCTTCTTCCTCCATGGCCTCTTCCTGTGCTTTGTCCTCGGAACCAGTGGTGTTCCGTAGGCGCTCAAGGGGCTACGCAAGTACGCAGGCAAGAAGATGACATGCGGTGCTTGAGCTGGTGTGCTTGGGGGACAGTTGCCACACTGGGGCAGAGGTTCTGTCAGCTCTGCAGGGGCAGGTTCAGAGGTGGTTGACTCCACGCCAGCTTAAGCCAGGAATGGTGGTTTGCGACAATGGCACCAACCTCCTCTCCACCCTCCGACAGGGACAACTGACCCATGTGCCCTGTTTGGCTCACGTCCTTAACTTGGTGGTGCAGCGGTTCTTGGGCAGGTACCCAGGCTTACAGGAGGTCCTGAGGCAGGCCAAGAAAGTCTGTGTGCATTTCCGCCGGTCATATAATGCCAGTGCTCGGCTGGCTGACCTCCAAATGGAATTTAACCTGCCCAAGAACTGCCTAATCTGTGACATGCCCACCAGGTGGAACTTAACGTTGGCCATGCTGCAGCAGCTGCACACGCAGCAGAGGCCATCAATGAGTACCTATGCGACTATGGCACCAGGACAGAGTCAGTGGAGCTTGTTTTTTTTTCCCCACGCCAGTGGGCCATGATCAGCGATGCATGCACTGTCCTGTCACCATTTGAGGAGGCCACAAGGATGGTGAGCAGTGACAGTGCATGCATCAGTGACACTGCCCCCTTGTCCACCTGTTGGAGCACACGCTGCATGGAATAATGGACAGGGCACTTGAGGCAGAACAGAGGCAGGAAGAGGAGGACTTCCTTAGCTCTCAAGGCCCCCTTTATCCAGACAGTGTTCCCACACAGGAAGAGAACGAGGAGGATTGTGTCAGCATGGAGGTGGAGCCTGGCACTCAGCATCAGCAGCAGTCTTTAAGGGATCAATTAGAGTCCCAAGAAACCCATGGACTTGTACGTGGCTGGGAGGAGGTGGCTGCAGATCATGTTGTCCTTAGTGACCCAGAGGACTCCATACCAAATGCCTCAGCAAACCTATGCTGCATGGCCTCCCTGATCCTGCAAAGCCTGCAGAAGGATCCTCGTATTCCTGGTATCAAAGAGAGGGATCGTTACTGGCTGGCAACCCTGCAAACCTTATCTTGCCATTGCAGAGGGAGCAGAGGATGAAACATCTTCGGGAGGCCTTGCAGAAAGGTCTGTGCAACGCGTTCCCAGAGACTGGGAGGTTACAAACTCCTGTTCCTGGACAACGTGTTGCTGAGGCTTCGGTCAGTCAAAGAAGGAGTGGTGGAGAAGGTGGCCGTCTGACCGATGCGTTCAGACAATTTTTTAGTCCGCAGCCCCAAGGTATGATCAGTTCCAGCAACCATCGCCAGCGTCTGTTTTACATGGTGCAGGAATACCTAGGGGCAAGATCTGACTTGGACACCTTTCCCACTGAAAATCCTCTAGGTTACTGGGTCTTGAGGATGGATCACTGGCCAGATCTTGCACAGTATGCAATTGAGCTCCTGGCCTGTCCTGCATCCAGCGTTCTTTCGGAATGCACATTCAGTGCTGCTGGAGGCTTTGTAACCGATCACAGGGTGCACCCGTCCACCGACTCGGTCAAACGACTGACCTTCATAAAATGAATCAGTTTTGGATCACCACCAGATACCAAGCACCTGATGCTGATGTAACCGAATATTTTTTTTTTTTTTTAAATGTCAGATTCCTTCAAGACTCCCTATGCTAATGCTGAGTGACTATCCTGTTATGCTGAGTAACTATCCTCTTCCTCCTCAATGATCATGCTGATAGCTTGTAAGAATATTTTTGGTTCTGGGCGCTGCCACCAGTGGCTAAGGCCCAATTTTTCTGCCCCTGTTTAACAGGGGCGTGTAATTACAATGTTTGATGCAATACTTTGCAGCAGGGCTCGTTCCTGCGCTCCAACTAGAGTGTTTGTGAGGGGTTGCAGTGTTGTGGCACCAGTGCCTAAGGCCCAATTTTTGTATTTTGTAATTACAATTCTTGATCTAATATTTCACAGCAGGGCCCGATACTTCGCCCACCAAGAGTAACTGTGAGGGCTTACAGTATTGTGGCAGCACGACCACCACCACCATCAAAGGCCCAATTTTTCTGATTCTTAATCTAATATTTCACAGCAGGGCCCGTTCCTGCTCCCACCAAGAGCAACTGTGAGGACTTACAGTGTTGTGGCAACACCAACACCTAAGGCCCCAGTTTCTGCAGAGTATATAGGCAGGCCCCTACTTTCAAACATCCAACTTACAAACGACTCCTACTTGCAAACGGAAGGAGACAACAGGAAGTGAGATGAAATCTACCCCTAGGAAGGGTAATTCTCTCCTGTAAGAGTTAATATGGGAAAAACGTGTCTCCTCTTCACTGATGCTTTATCACCAATCCTTGTTTCACTAAAACCCCCAAATTTTCTAAAAACATTTGTCATTGTGACAGAACGTGAGGTGAAATCTTCTGAAGAGGAGCACAGACAACAAAACAAATTGTAAAATGTCCTGTACGTTTGTATCATTACACCAATGTGCGATGGCTTTGATTGTTAAACCTTTTGTTTACCTTAATAAAACTCTTCGATAAAAAAAAATATATATATATATATATATATATATATATATATATATATATATATATATATATATATATATATTTTTTTTTTTTTTTTTTTTTTTTTTATCGAAGAGTTTTATTAAGGTAAACAAAAGGTTTAACAATCAAAGCCATCGCACATTGGTGTAATGATACAAACGTACAGGACATTTTACAATCCTTGGGTGTCACATCCATCTACTAGATCAACTTAATCTAGGAATGCTGAAGATTAAACTAGACAACCATCTAAACCCTGAGCCTGTAGAAACATACTCACAAGTAAGGATATCTAGTGTCGCCTCTAGTTGAATGAGTGAAGCAAATCAGAATGTTATTACAAACAACATCATTATCAGATGGCAATGAGAACTTTAACCAAAAATGTTCAATTTATAATGTTTGAAAAGAAATAATAGAAGAGAGAAAAGACAAAGATAAAAGGATGAAGAGGGGTGAGCTTCTCCGTGCAGAGCACCAAAGCTTGTCTCGGGTTATATGCATCGCTCCTACAGTCAGAGCGGTGTTAGTTACTCATTAGAAGGTCGTATTTTGTTGAAACCTTAAAATGGAACCATGGGGTCCATGTCTTGTGGTATCTTTCTATGTTATCTGCAGTTTGGGCCAGTAAGTCTTCCATGTGACAGATCTCAGAGACCTTCTGCAGCCATTCCTTTACAGAAGGAGCCTGTGTGCTCTTCCAACGCAATGGAATCAGAGCCTTAGCGGCGTTCAAAAGGTGCTTTGTTAGAGATTTTTTATATCTTTTGTACGGGAAATTGGAAATGTGGAGTAGGCAGCAGGCTGCGTCAAGAGAGAGACTAGTCTCCGTGATCTGTCGTATGTCCCGCACCTCTGACCAGTAGGTTTCGAGGATTGGGCAATGCCACCAAATGTGTAAGAGAGTACCCAGCTCAGTCCTACATCTCCAGCATCTATCCGTAGTCTCAGGGAACCATGTTTGGAGTTTCTGTGGGGTAGCGTACCATCTAGTCAGCAGCTTGTACGCTGTCTCTTGTATTTTCGAGCAAATGTAGCATTTGTGTGCTAAAGTACAAGCCGTCTGCCACTGGTTGTCAGTGAAGTCTTTCTGCAATGCCCCAGACCATTCCCTTCTGAATCTGTCTCTAGCTATAGTTGGAGGAAATTGAAGCCAGGAATATGTAGCCGAGGTCGTCCTCATAAAGTCATCTCCCTTTTGGCATGCTGTCTCTAATGGAGTCAGAGGTCTCGAAAAGTGGGGCTGTTTAGTCTTATCTGTGAGGAAGCTACGCAATTGAAAGTATGACCATTTAGGTAAGTGGGGAAGGTTGAGATCATCTTTCAATGTTAAATCATTTTTCACTCTGTCATTGCTAAAACAGTCAACAGTGGTCAGTAGTTTCTGTGGGTTTTGAGGCTGAAAACTCCTGCCCGTCAGGCCCGGAGTAAAATCCGGGTTATTTTGAATAGGGGTTAGGGGACTGAGTTGTGTCGTTAAATCAGATTTCTTAATCACTTTTTGGAAAGCCTCCATGGTGGTCCCTGTTAGTGGATGTTGTTTTATGGAATGGTGTTGTTTTCCCCAAGGAATCCATGGGGAAAACCTGAGTGTGCCTGTGGTAAGTGACTCTTCTAATTTAACCCAGTCTTTTGACTTCCCATGGCAGTGCCAATCAATCACTCTAGTGAGATGCGAGGCTAGATAGTAGTTTTGGAAGTGTGGCAGACTCATCCCCCCCCCCCCGCTCCTTAGGTCTAGTGAGGAGATCAAATTTGATTCTGGGGCGTTTGTGCCCCCATAGGAAGCGCGTAAGGACAGCTTGAAGTTGTTTAAAGAAATTCAGTGGAATCTTGACCGGAAGTGCCCTAAGGAGGTACAACAGTCTGGGTAGAATGGTCATTTTAAGAATGGCTGCTCTACCAAACCAGGAGAAGTGTTTAGAGTTCCAACCCTGTAAGTCTGAGGCGATGTTGCGCAGCATAGGGGGGAAATTCTTTTCATAGGTTGTTGTCAATGTCGAGGGAAGTGCGACCCCCAAATATTTAAGGGTGCCCGTCACCCATCTAAATGGACAATTCCCCTGCGTTTTGGCTAGTACGTCTTCTGTTAGTGTAACATTCATCGCCTCAGACTTATGCCCCGTACACACGGTCAGACTTTGTTCGGACATTCCGACAACAAAATCCTAGGATTTTTTCCGACGGATGTTGGCTCAAACTTGTCTTGCATACACACGGTCACACAAAGTTGTCGGAAAATCAGATCGTTCTAAACGCGGTGACGTAAAACATGTACGTCGGGACTATAAACGGGGCAGTGGCCAATAGCTTTCATCTCTTTATTTATTCTGAGCATGCGTGGCACTTTGTCCGTCGGATTTGTGTACACACGATCGGAATTTCCGACAATGGATTTTGTTGTCGGAAAATTTTATCTCCTGCTCTCCAACTTTGTGTGTCGGAAAATCCGATGGAAAATGTCCGATGGAGCCCACACACGGTCGGAATTTCCGACAACACGCTCCGATCGGACCTTTTCCATCGGAAAATCCGACCGTGTGTACGGGGCATAAGAGTAATTTATTTTGAGGTTAGAAATAAACCCATAGTGCGCAAACTCTTTCAATAGGTTAGAACTGCAGCATAGGCTGCAGTCTTGTATGTTTTGTTTGCTACTTCAAAACCTGAAATAGATTGGTTTTTGTTGACCTTCCCGATAAATGGCTCCAATGAGAGTATAAACAGCAACAGTGAAAGGAGGCAACCCTGCCTCGTACCGTTCGAGATCTGGCTCTTATCTGATAGTATGCCATTTACTTTTATCCTGGCAGACGGATTTTGGTACAGGGCCTATATATATATTTTTTAGCAGAGAATCTTTGGAATAAAATGGCGATTGTTGCAATATTTTATGTCACAGTATTTGTGCAGCGGTGTTTTAAACGTAACTTTTTGGGAAAAGGAACACTTTCATGAATTAAAAAAAAAACGAAACAGTAAAGTTAGCCCAGTTTTTTTGTATAATGTGAAAGATGATGTTACGCCAAGTAAATAGATACCAAACATGTCACGCTTTATAATTGCACGCACTCGTGGAATGGCGACAGACTACGATAATTAAAAATCTCCATAGGCGACACTTTAAATTTTTTTTTTACGGTTACCAGGTTAGAGTTACAGAGGAGGTCTAGTGCTAGAATTATTGCTCTGACGATTGCGGGGATACCTCACATGTGTGATTTGTGACTTCCGTATGCGTTTCGCTGCGTGAGCTCGCGAGGATGGGGGCGCTTTACATTTTTTTTTCTCTTATTTATTTTATGTATTTTTATATTAATAAATTGTGTTTAAAAAAAAAAAAATGATCACTTTTATTTCTGTCACAAGGAATGTAAACATTCCTTGTGACAGTAATAGGTGGTGACAGGTACTCTTTATGGAGGGATCTTTTAGACCCCCGATCCCTCCTTTGCACTTCAAAGTATTCAGATCGCCATTTTCTGTGATTCTGAATACTGTATATTTTTTAAAAACTGGCGCCATTGGCAGCCGAGTAAACAGGAAGTGACGTTGTGACGTTGCTTCCATGTTTACAATCAGAAGACTGAAACAAAGCCATTTCCAGTTTCGTTCCAGTCTGTGGCTAGATGCCGGAATTGGCGGTTCGTGAATTGGATCCCCCGGTGGAACGGGAGGCCCGTTCAGAGTGGCGGGAGGCGGCTGGAGGGGGGAACGTCCCCTCCCACACCTCCGGTATAACAGCTGAGCGGCTTTTAGCCGCATTGGTTGTTATCCCTGGAAAGCCGATCGCCGGCTCTAAAAAACGGTACCAGGATGATGCCTGCAGCTGCGGGCATCATCCCGGTATAACCCCCGAAAGCCAAGGCCGCACGTCTGCGTACGCTCGGCGGAAAGGGGTTATAGGTGAACTTACACATGATCTCCAATCCTAGAAACCATTTTATTCCCATCATTCCCCCCCAGTGTCTGAAAGTATTTTTTATATTTTTATTATCGTCATTAGGGGATTAAAAAATGTAAAGTGATAGTATTAAGAGGAGGTTCAATTGAGTCAAAAACACAAGATGTGCATATTGCAATCAAAGTGAATGTTCAGCCCAAACATTTTTTTTCTTTTAAAGTTTTGGATTAACGTGAGGGAAGGTCACAACTTCTGTCAGGTTTTTACTACTAAACATTCCATATCGAGGTGCGGGGCTTCAGTGGTAAACTTGCAAACCACAATGTGTGCGTCCCATACACTCTACAATGTCATTTCCTCCACTAACAATCACATAGAGCAGCTTACCAGACAGACCTGATATGTTGGAAAGTCAAACAGTGCTTTGGTCTTGATAACCCCCTTCAGCTGAGATTTCCCGATGGGAATTGTCTGATGACAGGCTGTTGGCGGAAAATCCGACCGTTTGTACGATCAATCGGACAATTGTTGTCTGATTTTCCGCAGACAAATGTTGGATGGCAGGCTTCAAAACTGTATTGACACGCGTTGGGGAGGGCCCAGGACGGAACTAGAGGCAGTGAACCTGCCAGTGATGAGACCCATACCATATCCCTTCACCGATTCATTTTTTCATAGAGCGTTGCACTGACACACCTTAAGATTGTGAGTACCCCATTTGGGGAGTGTATTTATTTACTTAATAAATTTTAAAACAATATCACATCATCCGGTTTTCTTCTCTCATATACCTTTGGATACTGCATTGGAACCTGTAATCCGATAATCTGCACAGAGCCCTGGGGTGGTTGAAAAGCGTGGTTTGGGGGCAGGAGGCGGAGCCTAGCGGAGCAGACATGCATTGTTAGAGCTCCACACCGCTGAGGAGAGAAGAGAAGGACAAAGCGGAGCCTGCAGGCCTCAAAAGGTATCCATTTGAACCTTTTTGCCCCAGGGAACAAACTGTGAAAGTTTGGGCAGGAAATATGGTACTGGGAGGAAACCGTGGCAGAAATAAAAATCACCTCACAAAGAGCTCACAGGCACTCACTGCAGCTGAAGCAGCTCCAGTCACCTCACAAGATACAGCATCAGGGCGCTCTCACAGACAGAAAATGTCACAGCAAGACTCTCCATTTGAGTCAGATACAGAACAAATCCTCTCACAAACTTCTCCACAAGCCTCCTCAGTATCCCCAGTAATATTATTACAATTTGAAAAGATGCTTCATAAGGCTTTAAAACAAACCTCAGACCAAATAACAAAAAGCCTAACCAAAGAAATAAGAGAGCTGGGAAACCGCACCGCAGCCTTAGAAATAAAAATGGATGAAATTGAAATTACAACCCAAGAAAATATAACAGAATTGGAACAATTAAAAAAAGAGAATTTAATACTTCAAACTAAGCTCGAAGATTACGAAAATAGAGCCAGACGTTCAAACTTGCGCATAAGGGGAATACCTGAAACTGTGACAGACCTGCAATCTACTATTACTGCTCTATTACAAGAACTAAAGCCAGATATCCCTATTGAACGTTTAGAACTGGACAGAGTACACAGTGCCCTCACAGCCAAAAAGAAAGATGGACCCCCACGTGATATAATCACAAAATTTCATTATTACAGAACTAAAGAACAAATACTAATTGCTGCAAGAGAAAAAAAGGAACTTAATTTTCAAGGACACAATTATCAAATTTTTGCTGACCTATCCCAACTTACTATTACTAAAAGACGATCCATGAAACCCCAACTAATGGAACTGCAATGCCACAACATTATGTATCAATGGGGCTTCCCCTTTTCAGTCAGATTTAACTACCAAGGTACAATTTACAGAAGCAGATCAGCAGATGAACTACAACAAACCCTTTTAAAATTAAATCTGACAGAACCCACAAGCAGCAACACTCTCACACGCAGAAGAATGGCATCATCTTCACCTTCAGGCAGCACCCAGAAAATTTCAGAACAAAATGGGAATCATCATTCTCACAAAAGAGGCCGTTATGCCACATCATCCATGGACCAAGAAGATTCAATGGACTGACATCCTAATTCCTGATATCTCTTCATTTATTATACTAAGAGATGGTTCTCTATAAAAAACCGTTTTTTTTAACTGAATGTAACTGTATTCTGATAGTCACACACTGTGTGGGATCATGTTACATTCCAGTTATATTTCTTATTACTTCTGATTAGGGATGAGCCGAACACCCCCCTGTTCGGTTCGCACCAGAACATGCGAACAGGAAACAAGTTCGTTCGAACACGCGAACACCGTTAAAGTCTATGGGACACGAACATGAATAATCAAAAGTGCTAATTTTAAAGGCTAATATGCAAGTTATTGTCATAAAAAGTGTTTGGGGACCTGGGTCCTGCCCCAGGGGACATGGATCAATGCAAAAAAAAGTTTTAAAAACGGCCGTTTTTTCAGGAGCAGTGATTTTAATAATGCTTAAAGTCAAACAATAAAAGTGTAATATCCCTTTAAATTTCGTAGCTGGGGGGTGTCTATAGTATGCCTGTAAAGGGGCGCATGTTTCCCGTGTTTAGAACAGTCTGACAGCAAAATGACATTTTGAAGGAAAAAACTCATTTAAAACTACCCGCGGCTATTGCATTGCCGACAATACACATAGAAGTTCATTGATAAAAACGGCATGGGAATTCCCCAAAGGGAAACCCCGAACCAAAATTAAAAAAAAAAAATGACGTGGGAGTCCCCCTAAATTCCATACCAGGCCCTTCAGGTCTGGTATGGATATTAAGGGGAACCCCGGGCCAAAATTTAAAAAAAAAAATGACGTGGGGTTCCCCCTAAATTCCATACCAGACCCTTCAGGTCTGGTATGGATTTTAAGGGGAACCCCGCGCCAAAAAAAAAAAAAAAACGGCGTGGGGTCCCCCCAAAAATCCATACCAGACCCTTATCCGAGCACGCAACCTGGCAGGCCGCAGGAAAAGAGGGGGGACGAGAGTGCGGCCCCCCCCCCTGAACCGTACCAGGCCACATGCCCTCAACATTGGGAGGGTGCTTTGGGGTAGCCCCCCAAAACACCTTGTCCCCATGTTGATGAGGACAAGGGCCTCATCCCCACAACCCTGGCCGGTGGTTGTGGGGGTCTGCGGGCGGGGGGCTTATCGGAATCTGGAAGCCCCCTTTAACAAGGGGACCCCCAGATCCCGGCCCCCCCCTTGTGTGAAATGGTAAGGGGGTATGTACCCCTACCATTTCACTAAAAAACTGTCAAAAATGTTAAAAATGACAAGAGACAGTTTTTGACAATTCCTCTATTTAAATACTTCTTCTTTCTTCTATCTTCCTTCATCTTCTGGTTCTTCTGGTTCTTCTGGCTCTTCTGGTTCTTCCTCCGGCGTTCTCGTCCAGCATCTCCTCCACGGCGTCTTCTATCTTCTTCTCCTCGGTCCGCATGGGGGGGAGGCTCCCGCTCTTCTGGTAGATTCGTGGAGAGAAAGTAACCCAATGAAAAAGAAATTCACTTATTTCTCGCACCCTCATCAAACCTTCACCAGAATAGATCATATTTTTCTAACAATAGGAATGATACCAGAAATTATTGCATCAGATATAATTCCGATTCCGTGGTCTGACCATAATGCAGTATACACTACTATAGCCTCAGCCATACCAAAAGCGCATGACCCAATGTGGTACTTACCGGACATAATGCTCAAACACCCACTACATCAGATGGCCATTGAACAAGCTTTAAAGGAATACATATCAATTAATAATACAACAGACATCTCCCCAATAACACTGTGGGAAGCTCATAAGCCTGTCTTGCGTGGTACAATATAAAGACAAATGGCACTATTTAAACGGGAACGCAAAAATCTAGCAAAAAAACTAGAACTCAATTTTAATGCAGCCTACATATCATTTCAAGATAATCCATCTCAGAATACAAAATCTCATCTGGAAAAATCTAGATTGGAATACGATCTATTTCTCACTGAGTCAGTTGATAAATCCCTCAAACGCTCCAAACACAATTTCTACATGAATACAAACAAACCAGGTACATATTTGGCTCGGGCATTAAATTCAACTAACAAATCTTTCAAACCAATACGTTTGAAATTATCAAAAAATGTTTACACTTGTAATCCAGTTAAAATAGTCCATAAATTTCACTCACATCTCGCAACTTTATACAAGACAAACAATGAATTTAATCCTACAGAGGCTGAATCCTTCTTCTCAAAAATAACCTTACCTGAGTTATCTCAGAATCAAAAAAGCAGTTTGGATGAGCCTATAACTATAGATGAAGTTGCTAACGCCATAAAAGACCTAAAACTTAACAAAAGACCAGGCCCAGACGGCTACTCGGCTTTATACTATAAAACATTCTCAGAAATACTCTCTCCCATTCTCACTGAAACTTTTAACAAACTTCTAGATGGACATTCTTTTCGGCAAGAAACACTAATGGCAATTGTTTGTATGATCCCAAAACCCCTTTCTGATGATACTTCCTGTGTGAATTATTGGCCTATCTCTCTGTTAAACCTCGATATTAAATTATTAGCAAAAATAATAGCAAAACGCCTCAATAGCATTATAGGAAAATTAATACATAGAGATCAAGTAGGCTTCATGCCAAATAGACAGGCAGGCGATAATATACGCAGGGCAGTGTTATTGGCACATATTGCTAAAAAACGGAAAATCCCTTTATGTTTTCTATCTCTCGATATTAAGAGGGCATTTGACACAGTATCTTGGCAATATATGCAATATCCATTACAAAAATGGGGTTTTGGACCCCACTTTTTAACATGGATCAAAGCATTATATAATAAACCCAAAGCCTATATAAAATATGCTGGATACAAATCTGAAGCCTTTAATATCGAAAGAGGTACCCGACAGGGTTGCCCATTATCTCCCTTATTATTTGCCCTTATACTCGAACCCATGGTCCAATACATCAGAACAAACCAAACTATAACTGGCATTGAAGTAGGAGGTATTACACACAAATTATGTATATTTGCAGACGATATATTACTTTTTCTATCATCACCACAGGTCTCTGGTCCTAACTTAATACCAGCTCTTGATGGATTTGCAGCCCTATCCGGCCTTATGATTAATCCTAAGAAATGCCTAGTGCTTAATATTTCACTCACAAACATGGAATTGATCCCGGCTAGGGCTGCACTCCCATTCACATGGGCAGAAAAATCAATCCCATATCTTGGAATTAATTTAACAGCATCTCATTCTGACTTATTCTCAACCAATTATCCTCCTGTATTAAGACAGATCACAAATCTAATAAAACAATGGTCGCAACTTCCTTTATCCTGGATAGGGAAGATTAATGCAATCAAAATGACTATTCTACCCAAATTGCTTTATCTATTCAGAGTCCTCCCTATTCCAATTCCTTCCTATTTTTTGAGAATAGTACAAAAAAGAGCAACTTCGTTTATATGGGGCTCTTCTAAACCACGTATACCTATACACACACTACATCTTCCCAAAAATAAAGGAGGCCTGGGATACCCTAATTTTACTAACTACTACAGAGCAGCACATTTGGCCAGTCTGTCCAAATACCATGCAAAACAGGAAATCCCATTATGGGTATTTATAGAGGCTTCAGAAAATGACCCTCTATTAATATCAAATTTATTATGGCTTGATCCTAAAGACCGCTTTAAAATTCATAATCCCATAACTAAACACTTCTTATCTCTCTGGGATAAACTAAAAACCAAATATCAGTTACAATCTCCACACAATCCTCTCCTTTCTTTTATCAGAAATCTGGCCTTTTATCCGGCATGGATCTACCCAAATTCTTTTAAAGCTTGGACAACATCAGGCATTCAGACACTAAATGACTTCATAGCATCTAAATCATTCCTTTCATTCCCATCGCTTAGAGAAAAATATGATCTACCAAACTCTGAGATATTTAGATATCTCCAAATCAAAAATTTCTATACACCATTCCTAAAGGGGGATACACCATTATCCCAATTATCCATTTTTGAATCAATCTGTACAAAAGATTCATTTGCTAAAGGTACAATTTCATCACTTTATAAACAATTATATGGAGTAGCAAATCTTAATAGACCCTCTTACGTTCAGAGGTGGGAGGAGGACCTGGGACGAACTTTAGAAGACACGGACTGGTCTAACATATGGCTCTCATCTAAGTCATCCTCACCCAACATCTTAGCACTGGAGACAAATTATAAAGTCCTAACTCGCTGGTACCTTGTACCCGCTAGAGTGGCAAAATATTCACCTAATACCTCAGCTCTTTGTTTTCGAGGATGCCCAGAAATAGGCACATATTTACACATATGGTGGACGTGCCCAGTAATCCAAACCTTCTGGAAGGAAGTCTTCGTGATTGCATCTAAAATATTTAAATAAATAATACAACCAGATCCATATTTAACTTTACTTAATCTAAAACCGGAATGGTTAACACTCTCTCAATTCAAACTTATGATCCAACTAATAACGGCTGCAAAACAAACAGTGGCCAAGGCATGGAAATCTCCTACATTGGTACTAGCAGAAACAATTCACAGAATGAATAATACAATGTCCCATGCTAAGATGGTAGCCATCGATCAAAATCAAATTCCAAAATTTGAAAAACTTTGGCATCCCTGGATAAAACAACAGTTCCTGTCAAACTTCAATGACTCTGTCCTGTTGCCATGGTAACAGATTAAATGACTTACAAAGACACCCATTCTAAGGCTTCAAAGAGAACTCAAAAGAATAATAAACTGACGAGCGGGACAACCTTGTGGACCATACCTCTACCTTTCAACCCTTTTTCTTCTTTCTCTTTCCTTTTCTCCACCTTATGATTAAAGCTCATTATCAGAATTTATTTGACCTATATACACTCTACTTGTAAACAATATGTATAGTAGGTGTAAATCATTTAAATACCTACAAAAGTAACTAAGGAAATGATATATATCTTTAATTTAGGTTTACGTGAACCCAATGTTTAATATTTGAAATTTCATGATATTTACCTATATAAACCCTACTGTAAAATAATGAGCTTACTTTATAGATCCTTGTAAACTTACTTTATGTATCTTTATAACATTGTATACTCAATAAACTTCTTTTGACAAGGAAAAGCGTGGTTTGACTTAGTGTAACAGCTGAGTCACAGGCTCTGAGGTGAGCATATCACCTAGGGGGTCACCGGATTGCACCAAAGTATGATCTGCGGCACAAAGGAAGTTATGAGCATGCTAACAAATAACACCAGTGGACATCACACATAAACACTTTCATAGGATCTGTCCCCAGGATTTCACAAATCACTTATAAGATTTGTTTCAATAAGGACTGTTTTTTCACATGAACTGTGTGACACTAAGCACTTTCTGGAATTTATTTATCGACGTATACCACACACTTTTTTCACCTTAAAATCAGGGGAAAATCGTGGGTGCGTGTTATACGCCGATCCCCACTGTCTGTGCGCCAAAAATGAGCGAGCGCGGCCGAAAAAGAGCGAGCGCCGCGAAAAAAAAACAAGCACCGCCGGGAAAAAAAATTAGCACCGCCGAAAAAGACCGAGCCGAGTGCTCAGCTCCACCCGCAGTCACGCCGTCCCGCCTCCCTGCTGTCTCTGAGAGGATGAGGAGCGAGTGCTGCCGAAAAGGACCAAGCCGAGTGCTCGGCTCCGCTCGCAGTCCCACTCAGCTCCTTTGATGGACATAACACTCCATCCAATGGCAGGACTGGGCGGGACTGCAAGCGGAGCCGAGTACACAGTATACTCAGCTCGGTCTTTTTCGGAAGCGCTCGCTTCTCATCCTCAGTAGGGAGGCGGGGCGGCGTGACAAGCCGAGTACACAGGCTCTGTCTATCTCAGCGGCAGATTTAAATGGCGCAAACGGCACACGGCATTGGGCAAGGCTGCACTGGGCAAGGCTGCATTGGGCAAGGCTGCACTGGGCAAGGCTGCATATGACAATGGGCAAGGCTGCATATGACAATGGGCAAGGCTGCTTATGACAATGGGCAAGGCTGCACTGGGCAGGGCTGCATATGACAATGGGCAAGGCTGAAAATGGCACTTAGCAAGGCTGCAAACGGCACTGGGCAAGCTGCAAATGGACACTGATCATTCTGCAATGATGGACAAGGCTATAGATGAACACTGATGAGGCTGCATTGATGGGCATTTAAAGTTTCCTTAAACTTCCCTCCTAAAAGTTTTTTTCCTTAAAATGCCCTCCTAAACTTGGGGTGCGTGTTATACGCCGATAAATACGGTATTTAACAATATTTATATATGCACTTTAGCATGTTTGTTTGATTAGATTGTTATATTCATATATAAGTACATTTTGCACTTCAGTGGGTTTGTACAAAATAGCATTTGAATAATTTTATTATTATTAAGGAGCACTTTATTATTTATCACATTTGTTGTTCACCCAGTGGGGATATTGATTACATGCATTTATTTGTGGTTTTATACATGCGTCTGTAAGTATACATACATTTTGGTATGCTATAACACTGATTTGCACAATATAGCACACTCTAGCACAGCATATTTTTCTTTTGTATTAACCGTTTGCACGATATATGAGACATGTTTAACGCATGCAACTGAGTAGTGAAATCCACTAAGCATAAGGTTTATTGTGGCTCGCAGGACTTTTTATCTTTTTTTTTTTTTTTTAATAAAAGTACTTTTAAAAACAGCACTGGCTGTGAATTCCTTTTATTTTGTATCTCTATGCCTTTAAACTCTAAAACTATTGGTCAGGTGCACTTAGGGCTTGTTCACGACAGCCGCTGCATTGCAACACAGCAGCTAGTGTGCATTGTGGTGAGATCAGCACAGTGAAGATGTACTGAGCTCAGCACATCACAATGTTTCCTTTTTTTTAAAGCTGAATTCCAGGAATTCAGGTGCTTTGTAAAAACACCAGGCATACCATGAATCAAGTCTACCGAGGTGCCTGCCACCTTGTAGACTTATCTCTATTTACATCTGACAGGTTTATTGTTCTCCAGGAAGATAACTAGCTGTGGTCTCAATTCCGTCAAGAGTAGAGTTGCTGGAACTGCTTTGCCTGCCCTTCCCCTCCTTCAGTCCATTCACAGAAGCCTTTGTAATTTTTTAATGAGTTCACGCAATACAAAGGCTTCTTTGAATGGGCAGCAGAGGGGATTGGGAGGTGTAACAACACCCGAGTATGAAAGGGGTTAAAGCCATTTAAGACATTCCATTTCCGATCATAAAGGCAGCTACCGAACACTCCGATCAGCCGAACAAGAAACCCATACAAATAACTCTCCCCCCAAATACGAGACAAGGCTCTGTCTTGAGGGTCAAACAGGAATCAACTAATTTATTATCACACATGGACACAACAGATAAAATAACTCAGAGACTCTTTCCCCCCACCCTTGGAAAAGAGGGTGGGTTAAACCGTCCAATGACAATGGACACACAGGTCAGGTGTGTTTAACGTCTCATCAGTACACAGTCTTATCAGCAGGGGGCTGTTGGAGGAATCCCCCCTCCCTCTATAGGGATACACATCCTTGATATCCCAGGCAGACAGACACAATAGAACATTGGAATACAGCCCCACCCCAAACTAGCACAGCAAATAGTGCACAATAGCATGAGACAACACACAATATATACACACAGCATTGTGAAGGAGTCACTATCTATAATATGGCACATACGGGGTTCCCAGAGTTTTGTGTTTTGGGGGGGACATGAACTTGAGTCCAAAGTAACATTACTTCCAGGGTCCCCAGGCATACAGCTCACAACGAGCACCGTTCCCCCAAATGCCAGGGCCCATAATCGGTCAGCAAGAAGCTGGCATTCAGCCCCCTCCAAAAGCCTCTGTCCCGACTAGGTCTGTCACAGGAGGCATAGCTGCTGTGTGTGAATCTTTCCTCTCACAGCAGGAGTATATCCTCCGGGACTGCAATAAACTTGTCACATATAAGTAATAGAGATAAGTCCCCGAGGTGACATACACCTAAGTGGACCATAGTGTGCCTGCACTTTTGGCAAAGTTGCTGAATTCCTGGAATTCAGCCTTAAAACAAACTGTATTGAGATGTTATGAAGACATCTCATAAAGTTCAATTGCTGGCTGTGTGGTGTTTTTTCAGTGCACTGTGCCCGCACACTACCCCAATGCAGTGGTATGGCCTGGACACATAGGAGACAAGGCATTTTGCCCTATTCCTGCAGTTGGACTGCACTGGAACAGTCGCCCAACACAGTCCCACCACATGTGGTGTGAACAAACCCTTATTCACTTATTTTTGCTGGACTTTATCCAACCTGCTGTACCTCCTGCACCTGAGAGTAACCTAACTGTAGCCACTAACCGTACATCCAGTCCCTCCCACCAACACTTCTATTAATGTGATGTAATAACAGGGTAACATTAGGGGGCGTGGTCTGGAGAGCAATGGAGTAGGACGCATGTAGTGAGTGCTCTGCTTGTCCATACTCCTGCAACAACCATCCTGCCTCAATCCTGTCGATCTTACTCAGCCTCTGCATCTCAGCAAGCCTGCCTTGTTCCCTGCATGGTCCTAGGAGCTCTCCAGCTGACTAGAGCACCACCCGAGGCCACCATTATCAGACTTCCCCGCCCTGGGGTTGCCTGTGGGACAGACCGCGGCTTCGGCCTAGATCCCGAGCGGCGGCTATCTTGCTCCACCCGGCTCCTGCAAGTCTCCCTGGCCTGCCTGATTCCCCCGAGACTAATCTCTGCTTGCCACAGCCACCGGATCACCTGCAACCGCTAGTGCAGCACCTCTTCATCCTGCAGCAGCCAGTGGGACGGTCCACGGCTCCGGCATGGTCCCTGGAGTGGCTGCCATCTTGCTCCACCCGGCGGCAGCCCTGCAGGTCTCCCTGGCCTGCCTGACTCCCCGGAGACTAATCTCTGCTTGCCACGGCCACCGGATCACCTGCAATTGCTGGTGCAGTGCCCCTTCATCCTGTAGCAGCCAGTGGGACAGTCCGCGGTTTCGGCCTGGTCCCCAGAATGGCGGCCATCTTGCTTCACCCACCATGGGCCTGTGCAGGTACTACAAGACTCCCTAACCACCCTGAGCCTGATTTCTCCCTGCTACAACCACGGCCTTTACAGCTACCCAGCCACTACTTACAGCCCCTGTTGTGCAACTCTAAAACTGCGGCGAGAGGGGGATATCGAGGATCCGGCCTAGTAAGCAGCGGCCATATTGGTGCCACCCGGGACCATTCTCCATTACGAATGCTAGTTTTTCAAGACCGACCGCTTCCGGCTCGTCCTTGCTTCTGAGCATGTGCGTTTGTACTTTGGACTTTTGTCCGACAGACTTGTGTACACATGCTCGGAAAATCTGACAACTGACTGTTGTCCGCGGAAAATTTTACATTTTAACTTTACTTTTTGAGATTGGGTACGCTCAAGCATGTCAGGTGGGGTCACGTCTGCTCTGCTTTCGGCATGTCTGGGCGGCCTCAATCCAGGACTTTTGGACCATCAAAACGGTCTCTGCGGGTCACACCTGGGTCTTCAACAGCACCCCCAGGCTCAGACTTATGCCTACAACTCTTCCAGGTTCAGAAGAAAAAAACAGATCCTGTTAGCTTACGTAAACTCTTTATTGGAACAAGGTTCAGCCATTCCTCTTCCAGAAGGCGAACAAGGCAAGGGCATGTATTCTCCTCTGTTCATGGTTAGGGATGAGCTAAACACCCCCCCGGTTCGGTTCGCATCAGAACCTGCGAACGGACCGAAAGTTTGCGCAAACTTTAGAACCCCATTAAAGTCTATGGGACTCAAATGTTCAAAATCAAAAGTGCTAATTTTAAAGGCTAATATGCAAGTTATTGTCCTCAAAAGGGTTTGGGTTTTAATGATGCTTAAAGTGAAAAAAAAAGTGAAATATTCCTTTAAATATCGTACCTGGGGGGTGTCTATAGTATGCCTGTAAAGTGGCGCATGTTTCCCGTGCTTAGAACAGTCCCTGCACAAAATGTCATTTTTAAAGGAATAAAAGTAATTGAAAACTGCCTGCGGCTTTAATGTAACATCGGGTCCCGACAATATGGATGAAAATCAGTGAGACAAACGGCATGGGTACACCCCCCCCCAATCTATTACCAGGCTCTTTGGGTCTTGTATGGATATTAAAGGAAAGGCGTGGGGCCCCCAGGCTCTATATACTCTGAACAGCAGTATACAGGTGATGCAAAGAAGACAGGGGCTGTAGGTTTGTTGTTAAGTAGAATCTGTTTGTAATTTTGAACTGGTACATTTCAAGTGTAGCTCCAGCCAAAAAATCTATTTTTAAGCTTGAAAACATAGGGAAGGGTTGTCACCCCTGTAACATTTGTTTTGCTGTCTGTGCACCTCTTCAGAAGATTTCACCTCACTTTCTATCCCAATGATAAATGTTTTTTGAAAATTTGGGGGTTTTAGTGAAACAAGGATTGGTAATAAAGCATCAGTGAAGAGGTGACACATTTTTCCCATATTAACTCTTATGCCCCGTACACACGGTCGGATTTTCCAACGGAAAATGTGTAATAGGACCTTGTTGTCGGAAATTCCGACCGTGTGTAGGCTCCATCACACATTTTCCATCGGATTTTACGACACACAAAGTTTGAGAGCAGGCTATAAAATTTTCCGACAACAAAATCTGTTGTCAGAATTTCCGATCGTGTGTACACAAATCCGACGCACAAGGTGCCAAGCATGCTCAGAATAAATAAAGAGATGAAAGCTATTGGCTACTGCCCCGTTTATAGTCCCGATGTACGTGTTTTACGTCACCGCGTACAGAATGATCGGATTTTCTGACAACTTTGTGTGACCGTGTGCATGCAAGAGAAGTTTGAGCCAACATCCGTCGGAAAAAATCCAAGGATTTTGTTGTCGGAATGTCCGATCAATGTCCGACCGTGTGTACAGGGCATTACAGGAGAGAATTTCCCTTCCTAGGGGTAGATTTCATCTCACTTCCTGTTGTCTCCTTCCGTTTGCAAGTAGGAGTCGTTTGTAAGGTTGGATGTTTGAAAGTAGGGTCCTGCCCTATATACTCTGCAGAAATTGGGGTCTTAGGTGTTGGCGTTGCCACAACACTGTAAGCCCTCACAGTCACTCTTGGTGGGCGCAGGAATGGGCCCTGCTGTGAAATATTAGATCAAGAATTGTAATTACATGCCATTGTTGAACAGGGGCAGAAAAATTGGGACTTAGGCACTGGTGCCACAACACTGCAACCCCTCACAGATGCTATAGTTGGAACGCAGGAATGAGCCCTGCTGCAAAGTATTGCATCAAAAATTGTAATTATACGCCCCTGTTAAACAGGGGCAGAACAATTGGGCCTTGGTCACTTGTGGCGGTTCCCAGAACCAAAAATATTCTTACAAGCTATCAGCATGAAAATTGAGGACAAAGAGGATTGTCACTCAGCATAACAGGATAGTCACTCAGCATCAGCATAGGCAGTCTTAAAGGGATCTCACATTAAAAAAAAAAAAAAATCAATCAGTTACATCAGCATCAGGTGCTTGGTAGCTGGTGATCCAAGACTGATTCATTTTTATGAAGGTCAGCCGATCAACCAATTTGGTGGACAGGTGCACCCTGTGATCGGTTACAAAGCCTCCAGCAGCACTGAATGTGCGTTCCGAAAGGATGCTGGATGCAGGACAGGCCAGTAGCTCAAATGCATACTGTGCAAGCTCTGGCCAGTGATCCATCCTCAAGACCCAGTAACCCAGAGGATTTTCAGGCAGGCTGGTGTTTTCACAGTATTTCCAGCTAGTGTACTGTGTACCCTGCACAGTTGCACCTACAGTGTAGCTAGCTGAAGCCAGGTGCTTGTGTAGGCTCTTGACGTATTTCCAGTTACTGTACTGTGTACTCTGCACAGTTGCACCTACAGTCTAGTTACCTGAAGTGCAGGTGTTCTCATACTAATAATACTACAGGCAGGCAGTTGATTCTGCTAGCTGCAGTATAATCGGTATATATACTGTATACATCCCAGTTTTGTGCAGCTACATCTCCCTGCAGGCCATTAGTATGTCTGGAAGGCCAACAAGGAGAGGCAGACAATCACAAGCCAATAAAAGAGGGCAAGCAGGCTCTGTGTCTAGAGGCAACAGTGCTGGTCGTGGAAACGGTAAAGCTGTGTAAGGGGCCCAAAAAAATTCTGATGACTTCCCTGAATGGGGCACTTTTCCTCCCATGGACACCAATGATTGCACACTATTCATGAAACCAATGATGGGACACTACTATTTACAGTGACCCTCAATAATGGGACACTATTCCTCCCACTAATACCAATGAAGGAACACTATTTCTCCCACTGATACCAATAATGGGATACTATTCCTCCCAATGAAACCAATGATGGGGCACTATTCCTCCCACTGACAAATGATGGGACACTATTCATCCCACTGACGCAAATGATGGGGCACTATTTTTCCAACTGACACCAATGATGGAGTGCTCTTCCCACTGACAATACCAATAGGGGCATAATTCCTGCCATTGACACCAATGATAGGTTTCTATTCTTTCTACTGACACCAATGTTGAGTCACCATTCCTCCCACTGACACCATACATATAGTGCAGGGGCATAATTCCTTCCATGGAAACCAATGATGGGACACTATTCTTCCACTAACACCAACAATGCGCCCCCCACCCCCCCCTTCAAAAAGTCTGCAGAATAGTAAACTGGACCTTTGGGTAGAAAGTTGGGAGACCTCTGTCCTAGAAAGAAATCTATCACTACAAATGACCAAGATTTACTATCAAGATTTGACCCACCATAGACTATAATGGGATTTGCCACAAAGTAATGATTACTGAACTGAACTTTGAGATAGATAGATAGATAGATAGATAGATAGATAGATAGATAGATAGATAGATAGATAGATAGATAGATAGATAGATAGATAGATAGATAGATAGATAAGATAGAATTGATTTTGTTTTTAGTTTTTTTTCTTCTTTATACAGCAATAAACTTACTCAGAGTATTTGAATGGCAATATATTTATCATGATGATTGATGAGCAAATAATAATACATCACCACCAGAATAAACTACTTACTTGTCTGATGTGTGCAGTGGCTACAAACTTACAGTTGTCATAATGAGTAAAGAATAATAAATAGTACATGAAATATGACATGTTCTCATCAGATGACACCTTTGTATCTCTAACAATCTCCCCCATCACATCACACAAGGATCTCATGTCTCCGGCTGATGTTTTTGTTCCAGGCTCCTTCTACTCAGCTATAGATGAGCAGAGTTCTGTATTAGAGGGAAATGTTTCCTGATCTTCACTCTTCACTCATCTAATGTGAAGATGATTGTAGTGGGAGATGTGAGAAGATTGTTTTCTGATGAGAATGTGTGTAGAAAAGCAGGTAGAAGGAAGAATGGGACACACACTCAGGAGGATGGATGTGTTTGTAGCCTCTGTGTTCAGCCTCCTGAATGAACAAACACTTCTGTATGTTCTCAGAATCCAGGATCTCACCACTGCTACACACAGAATATGATGTTCATGTCACTGACTGATATTGTTTTTTTTTTTTTTTTTTTCTCTTTCTGGACATGTATCAGTTAAGATTGTCCTAATATCACAACCAGGATATGTATAATAAGAAATGTGCAATTCATGTTAGTAACCATGACACAGATAAATATGTACACTGGATGAATAAAGTAAATATTTCATGTCTGAAGAACCAGATCGTTTTCCCCCTCGGTAACAAGCAATCTGCCACATATTTACAAGGTTCTAAGAATGTGAAATTCTCCGCAGAAAACCAACGCGCTGTGGCCCCGCCCCTTTTCCATTAGTCTCCTATCAGGTCCGCTCAGGCTTAAACCAGGGAAAAAAAAAAAAAAAAACAAGGGGTTATCAGTATATATTTTTCGTTTTCAGAGTACTATTTTATAAATATGACATTATTATTGACAATAGTATTTGGTGATTGTGGTTTCTGTTATCAGGAGTCCAAAAAATTATATTTTCGGTATAATCTCCGGAGAAGAATACCTAGAAAACCATTAATAAGCAAGAATATATTTCACATCTCTAGATGTATTTCTCTTGCCTTCATTTTCAAAACAGCAGAATGTTTAGGAGCCTTACAAATGGAAAAACAAATCTATTCTGTGTAATGAATGGGTGTGACTCCGCCTTTTCTCAGGATGGTTTCCATCAGGTCCGCACAGTCTCTATAAAAGGCGGGCAGGCGAATTAGTCAATTTCAGTTCTTCTTAGTAACAGACAAGAGTCGTCATGTCTGGCCGCGGTAAAGGAGGGAAGGGTCTGGGGAAAGGAGGCGCCAAGCGGCACAGGAAGGTGCTCCGGGACAACATCCAGGGCATCACCAAACCCGCCATCCGACGTTTGGCCCGCAGAGGGGGTGTCAAGCGCATCTCCGGACTCATCTATGAGGAGACCCGCGGAGTGCTGAAGGTTTTCCTGGAGAATGTCATCCGCGATGCCGTCACCTACACCGAGCACGCCAAGAGGAAGACCGTCACCGCCATGGATGTCGTCTATGCTCTCAAACGCCAGGGGCGCACTCTCTACGGATTCGGAGGATAAACCCTCATAGACACCTACCCACTTCATCTACACAAAGGTCCTTCTCAGGGCCACCCACCTTCTCATCCAAAGGGCTGTCTATAGATTTCTCTTGTAATGATACATTTTTGCTGTGTGTGTGAAAGGAAGTTCCTTTTAGCTATACATACACTATGCAATCCGATTGTATGATTTCCCTTAAATGTAATACAACAGATCTGTCTTACAATATCGTTATGTCACTTTTATTATTTTTCAGGTAGGTTGTTGACCAATGAACACCACTTTCCTTAGTCGATAAAAACGGATTGGTGTTGTCTGTGGTTCTAATCTTTTCCACATTTCTGTCACCTGGGGAGTCCTTGGAGGTCCCCGGAGTTATTATTGGAAACCTCCCCCCATGTCTGTATAAAAGGCTGAGGGGGGGGGATGCAAAGGGGCGGGGCCGCGACAATGTATTATTCTGCAGAAAATGTCACATATTAGAACCTAAACAGGAAACCGACCCGATTTGTTTTGTGAAATGATTGTACGTATTTATCTGGCGGTCTCCTGATTACTGCCAGTCACCTGACATGTCTTTATAGACAGATTCGGGGTGTGATATGAGGACAATCTGTCACCGCTACATGTAAGAAGAATAATCGGTCAGTGACATATGTCATTATCAATGATTTATTTTCCGTCACAAAGGAAGATAGACGTGGTGTGTGTAGTAGTGGATTCCGAGGATTGGGAATATAAATATATATATAGTTTGATTTAGTATTTAATCAGAAGTCTAACCGAAATTAAAATGTCGGATCTGGCGGTAGAAAAGGGGTGCATTTTTGCCTATGATCTTCACAATTCTGGCGGGCAACATTTGACCTCTTTGCCCCACAGCCAGCAGTTTTTTTTTCTTTTGGTGGAGAGTCCAGAGAGTCTGCGCTCTACTCTGCAGTACAAAAAAAAAACCCCGGACTTTACCATTTCCAGCGTATGTATTACTGTTGGGGAATTAAACTGTGTGAAAAGGGGGTCTAATATTGTGATTGTCCGATCTGTAGATGTGAAATGATGGGAACAATCCATAGAATTCCGGCGGGAGATTCCTTTGGATGGTAAAATGTATATTTCCTTGTGGGGGTGTGAAGAAGGGGATGAGATCTGTGGGCTCCTTTCCAGTTGGGAGAATGATTTGCGATCATCAGAACTACTAGAAAGGATGGAGGAGAATGAAGTCCCTGTAATGAGATCACATTATTATATAAAATATTTCACCCTTTCTTATTACGGACACATTGTTCTCCCGTCGGGATCACATCTTATAGTTTCAGAGGAACTATTTTATTATCAACATGTAAAAGAAGATCCCCCGATAACAATGCATGTGTGTCTTTGTATGAAGAGGTATAATGGGGCCGAATCTTCCTACTTTACTACTGACCTGTAAGAAGTGTGAAGAAGAATACAAAGTGTTTGCATTTAGAGTGAACTATGAATCACATTAAAAACATCGGAGAATAGGAAACAAAACAATGTATGTCGGGCTCTTTGTATGGAGAGGTGGGTGGCTCTGAGAAGAGCCGTTGTGTTGGGTAATAGAGGTGGAGGAATTGTCGGGATGATTACTTGGATTTGGCGGCGGCCTTGTGGCTCTCGGTCTTCTTGGGCAGCAGCACGGCCTGGATGTTGGGCAGGACTCCTCCCTGGGCGATGGTTACGCCGCCCAGCAGCTTGTTGAGCTCCTCGTCGTTGCGGACGGCCAGCTGGAGGTGTCGGGGGATGATGCGGGTCTTCTTGTTGTCGCGGGCGGCGTTGCCGGCCAGCTCGAGGATCTCAGCCGTCAGATACTCGAGGACGGCGGCCAGATAGACGGGAGCTCCGGCCCCGACCCGCTCGGCATAGTTCCCCTTCCTGAGCAGACGGTGAACACGACCAACTGGGAACTGCAGACCAGCCCGGGATGATCGGGTCTTGGCTTTAGCCCGAACCTTGCCTCCTTGTTTGCCGCGTCCTGACATCGTCACTGGATTATCGGGTTATTCACTTGAGAATGGCACTCCACAGCCACTCCCCTTCATTTATACACTCAGTGTTCTGACGTCACACGTTGTGATTGGTCACCTTTGAATTCAGCCAATAGTGTCCTGACTTGTCTCTAAACCAATCAGTAGATGAGAAACGAAAGCATGACGTCCCTCCCCATCACAAGATTGAATCCTCCAATAGAAAAGTGAGGAGAGGGATGAGGCTCATTTGCATAGGACGCCTATATAAGGAGCACATGAGGGCGGCCCCACCACATTTTCCCTTCACAGAGCGGAGAAGATACGGTTAACGCTTATCATGCCTGAACCAGCCAAGTCCGCCCCGGCGCCCAAGAAGGGCTCCAAGAAAGCCGTGACCAAGAGCCAGAAGAAGGACGGCAAGAAGCGGAGGAAGAGCAGGAAGGAGAGTTATGCCATCTACGTGTACAAGGTGCTCAAGCAGGTCCACCCCGACACCGGCATCTCGTCCAAGGCCATGGGCATCATGAACTCCTTCGTCAATGACATCTTCGAGCGCATCGCCGGCGAATCTTCCCGCCTGGCTCATTACAACAAGCGCCGCACCATCACCTCCCGGGAGATCCAGTCCGCCTCCTCCTGCCCGGAGAGCTGGCCAAGCACGCCGTCTCCGAGGGCACCAAGGCCGTCACCAAGTACACCAGCGCCAAGTAATCCCCCCATCATCATCATCATCATCCCAACACAAGACACAAAGGCTCTTCTAAGAGCCACCCACCATTTCCATCAATGAGCTCTCATCACGTTTTATCAATTCTTAACCCGTTATAAATGAAAAGCTAACAGATTATCTATACAATGAGGTTTGTACAATCGGATGGCAAGTTATTCGTTTGAGGATGTATTATAGTGAGAATAAATCCATCCAAATTAATTCAATCAAGCTGAAGTTAGAAGCTGATTGGCTACAATGCACAGCTGCCCCATATTTTGCATTCTCGTCTTAGTAAATCAAACACCATTGCTTCGATCAAACCCCATTGCTTGCTGCAATCTGGGAAGAGATTTAATGTGATCGTAAAGTTTGCCTTCCTGATTCCACTTCCTAATTTACTGGGCGTAACATCATTTTTTCATAAATAGTTAAAAGGAAAAAAAAAAAAAAAAAAAAAGGGTATACGTTATTATCACTTTTAAATTAACCAAAGTGTATTTTTCCCAAGAAATTGTGTTTAAAAAAACGCTGCACAAAAAGCATGTGACATTAAAAAATTACAACTGCCATAGCAGAGACCGTAGAGAATAACTGTATTGTCTCCTCTTTCTCTCTCTCTCTCTATATTGTATGTATCGAATGTTTGGGGGTTCACTTATAAGTAATTTTCTAACAAAAAATACTGATTTTTACTTGTACACAACTAAGTAACACGTGCCAGAAAAGGCCTTGTCAGCATGTGGATACAGTTCAAGTGATGACATGAAATCCTTGTGTGGATGGATGTACACTGAAGGACTGAATGGCCTTTTTGCCCCTATGATAACATGCAGAAGCTGTGCCTGCTACTATCTCATGGTCAGTGTAGAAGGGATACAAGGTGATCAGAGAGCCGTCATTCTGCACTGGGAGGATTGTGGAGAAATGATACAATGTATTACAAGGAATCTGTTCCGGGACTCTCGGAGATACATCACTGCTGACAGATAATTGGAGATTAGAGATGGTGTAGTGTATGGCCTGAAGGATCACACATCGGAGCATCATTTTGGGGACTTTATATAGTAGACACAATAGAAAAGTCACCAGTGAAAGGTGCAGTGGCGGCACCCCTATTATAATGTATAACCAGGAGGAATGACTGAAAGGGGAACATCAGATACTGCAACAAGTGTCAATGATGGAGGAAAACATCTCTGATAAGACTTGGTCGGCTACATCTCTGTAATGTTGAATAACTGATAATTCTCCCGGGAGAACAGAGACAACTGTTTATTCCAGGATATATATGAGGTGGGAGGGAGGATAATAGGATAAAGAGTACTTTATATGTCTATACTCTGTAGATGTTTGTATGGACATTTCAGAGTGCCCAGTATTATCACTGTTTTTTTTTTTTTTTTTTGGGGGGGGGTAAATGTTTTGGCTCAAGTCCTATTTTGTTGAGTTCACGTTTCCCCCAACTATGAATGTCCCGATATCTGAGTAAGTTGTACTAAAGATATCTATTTGGATCATACCGGATGACGTCAGAGACATGGACTCATCCCCACCATCCCCCCCACTGGCCCCCAGTAATGATCATCCATGGTCATCACAGGGAGTAGAAAGTCTCCTCTAATGCTTTCCATTCTCTGACCTTTCTATAGCCGGAAGTGATCAGAAATGATGTCACTTCTCTGTATAGGAGATGATAGAGTAATCACAGTGGAGTTCATGGACATCACACACACACCATCTCCCTTCTCCTTTATCATTGTTTAGTGAATAGGATCTGTCTGCTCCGCCAACAAATACAGATGAGGGATTATAGATCAGAACATCTATTCCTATAAGATCGGCTTCTAGAACATTCACTACACACATGGCAGTTTATTCTTCCTGTTGGACTTTTCCTGATTAGAGAACAAAGAGCATCATTAGGCGGGAAATTTAAAGTGAGCAACGGCTGTGAGGTCAGACTGATGGGGCGGGGCTTCTGTGACCTCGCAGACACACCTCCCATCCCGTTCCCGCCCCCTGTTGTATATAAGGAGGAGGCCGGGCGGCAGTTCTTCACTGTTCGTGTATCTGACGGCGAAGCATAGAGATGTCTGGTCGCGGTAAAGGAGGGAAGGGTCTGGGGAAAGGAGGCGCCAAGCGGCACAGGAAGGTGCTCCGGGACAACATCCAGGGCATCACCAAACCCGCCATCCGACGTTTGGCCCGCAGAGGGGGTGTCAAGCGCATCTCCGGACTCATCTATGAGGAGACCCGCGGAGTGCTGAAGGTTTTCCTGGAGAATGTCATCCGCGATGCCGTCACCTACACCGAGCACGCCAAGAGGAAGACCGTCACCGCCATGGATGTCGTCTATGCTCTCAAACGCCAGGGGCGCACTCTCTACGGATTCGGAGGATAAACCCTCATAGACACCTACCCACTTCTTCTACACAAAGGTCCTTCTCAGGGCCACCCACCTTCTCATACAAAGGGCTGTCTATATCATTATCTGTACTTTTCTCCCGGAGTTATACGATTCTAGCATAAATGTGGCAAAGAAAGTTATTTTTAGTCGTATATACAATCCGGTTGTACAAGGTTATTTGTTTTGTTTTTTTTTTTTCCAAAAAAGAATAGAACTTAAAGGCTTAGACGAGATTGCAGTGTGTGGCCAGTACTTAGAATGTCAGATTTCGAGTATATAATCTAATTTAGGTTAGAAGTGTCTGCAGGAGTAAATCTCTAATATAATATATATATATATATATATATATATATATATATATATATATATATATATATATATATATATATATATATTCAGAAACCACAACCACCAGATACTAATTTGTCAATAATAATGTCATGTTTATAAAATATTACTCTGATAAAGAAACATACAGAAATACGCCGTCTTCCCTGTTTAAAGCCTTGCGGACCTGATAGGAGACTACTGGAAAGGGGCGGGGCCACAACATATTAGTATTTGGCAGGGACCTTCTAAACCTTTGGCAGATTGCGTATTACAAAGAGAAAATTGATCCGCTCTTCAGTTCAGATGTGAAATATTTACTTTATTCATTAAATATAATAAAGCATCAACCAATAGCACACTTAGGATAATAATTGGTTCCATTAATGCACACAATTTGATATTGTTTGATACTTTTAGCGCTGTATTGTTGTGTATTTTATTATATGTTTAAGAATACCTACCTTTGGTAGTTGTATATAGTAGCTGCTTTTTAACCTAATAGATGACCAAGATATATCTGATTCCTATTTTACCAATCCATAAGCGCTAGATATAGTTGGAAAGGGCTATTTTTTTTTTTTGCATTCATTGTACATATTTAGCTGTGTCATGGTTACTACTATTTATTTCACATTTCTTTGTATACATATTCTGGTTGTGATATGAGAACCATCTTTCACTGATAAACGTCTGAAAGAGAAAAAAAATAGATATCAGGCAGTAACATGAAGATTTCATGATTAGATCTGTATGTGATCATTTCCCATCCTATAAAAAAGTAGAGATCTATAATAGAAGACATTTCTCTATCATGTTCTGTGTGTAGCAGTGGTGAGATCCTGGATTCTAAGAACATATAGAAGTGTTTTCTCATGGTTCAATAACAAACACAATCCTTTCCTAATTATTCCGGACTAATGAACATTAGAGTGCTAATCATATTTCTCCGATAAATGTGTCATCTGATCATCTCCTCGGTGTCGGATTTGGCGGTATTAAAGATATGAATATTTATCTGTAACGATCTACACAATTCAGGCGGGCAAATTTGAAATCTGAGCCAATCACAGCTGTGGGCGGTTCCTGCATCAGCCAGAAAATAGTCTTCTTACGAGGACTACAAAGAAATGAATTCCGAGATCTGTTTCCCGCCCAGAAAACACTTGTTCAGTAGACTTTCCATTCATCTCTATAGCAGGGCGAATTCTGTATTCGGATGTCAAACCAAAACAATTTGGAAAGTATAATTTCCAACGTATTTCTTATTCTTGGTAAATAATTCCCCTGAAATGAAGGGGGCCGTTGATCAATGTCCCCGGAAGGGTCGGCTAAGTGGATCGGAGATGACTGTAACGGTCTATTGAATTCCTGAGATCAATTTGTAGGAAGAAATTAGAAAGTTGAGCCAATCACAGTTCTTGCAGATTCCTTCAGAAGTTTTTCTTCCTCTGATGAAGGAGGTGAGGAGATCTGTGTTCCTTTTCAGTTGGAGGAATTCTTGTTTGGTATTGAATGAAATCTAATCATCCATCAGGACTCAAAGGAGAGCAATGAAGATCCTTCCCTGTAATCAGATCACTTTGTTCTATAAACTACCATGAAATAACTGCAAATAGAACATACAATCAGATCCCCGATAACAATGTATGTGTGTCTTTGTATGGAGAGGTATAATGCGGCTGAATCTTCCCACTTTACTACTGACCTGTAAAAAGTGTGAAGAATACAAAGTGTTTGCTTTCAGAGTGATCGATTAATCACAATAAAAACATTGGAGACTAGGCAACAAAACAATATATGTCGGGCTCTTTGTATGGAGAGGTGGGTGGCTCTGAAAAGAGCCGTTGTGTTGGGTAATAGAGGTGGATGAATTGGGATGATTACTTGGATTTGGCGGCGGCCTTGTGGCTCTCGGTCTTCTTGGGCAGCAGCACGGCCTGGATGTTGGGCAGGACTCCTCCCTGGGCGATGGTGACGCCGCCCAGCAGCTTGTTGAGCTCCTCGTCGTTGCGGACGGCCAGCTGGAGGTGTCGGGGGATGATGCGGGTCTTCTTGTTGTCGCGGGCGGCGTTGCCGGCCAGCTCGAGGATCTCAGCCGTCAGATACTCGAGGACGGCGGCCAGATAGACGGGAGCTCCGGCCCCGACCCGCTCGGCATAGTTCCCCTTCCAGTTCCCCTTCCTGAGCAGACGGTGAACACGACCGACTGGGAACTGCAGACCAGCCCGGGATGATCGGGTCTTGGCCTTAGCCCGAACCTTGCCTCCTTGTTTGCCGCGTCCTGACATTGTCACTGGATGATCGAGACTAGAGAATATCGCCCCACAGCCACTCCCCTTCATTTATACACTCAGTGTTCTGACGTCACACGCTGTGATTGGTCCTGTTTCAATCCAGCCAATAGTGTCCTGGCTTGTCTCTAAACCAATCTGTAAAGGAGAAAAGAAAGCATGACGTCAATCCCCATCACATGATTGAATCCTCCAATAGAAGAGTGAGGAGAGGGATGAGGCTCATCTGCATAGGACGCCTATATAAGGAGCACATGAGAGCGGCTCCAGCACATTTTCCCTTCACAGAGCGGAGAAGATATCGTTAACTCTTATCATGCCTGAACCAGCCAAGTCCGCCCCGGCGCCCAAGAAGGGCTCCAAGAAAGCCGTGACCAAGAGCCAGAAGAAGGACGGCAAGAAGCGGAGGAAGAGCAGGAAGGAGAGTTATGCCATCTACGTGTACAAGGTGCTCAAGCAGGTCCACCCCGACACCGGCATCTCGTCCAAGGCCATGGGCATCATGAACTCCTTCGTCAATGACATCTTCGAGCGCATCGCCGGCGAATCTTCCCGCCTGGCTCATTACAACAAGCGCCGCACCATCACCTCCCGGGAGATCCAGACCGCCGTCCGCCTCCTCCTGCCCGGAGAGCTGGCCAAGCACGCCGTCTCCGAGGGCACCAAGGCCGTCACCAAGTACACCAGCGCCAAGTAATCCCCCCCATCATCATCATCCCAACACAAGACACAAAGGCTCTTCTAAGAGCCACCCATCATTTCCATCAATGAGTTATCAACACGTTTTATCACAATTCTTAACCCGTTATAAATGAAGAATTAACAGATTATCTATAAAATGAGGTTTGTACAATCTGATGGCAAATTATTAATTTGAGGATGTATTATAGTGAGAATAAATCCATCCAAATTAATTTATTCTAGTTTTACTATGGGGGAGATCTGTAACTGGTACATATCTGATAGAGGTCAGTTCCCTGATCCTATACAGATCTAATGATGAAACGTGGAATACTTTATTTCCCATCATCATATAGAAAGGTAGAGATCTATGAGAGAAGTCATCTCGCTATCATGTTCTGCATTCTGAGGACTTGAAATAAGAGAACATATGGAAATATTTTACATTATTCCGTGATCTTCAGAATCAATTTTTTATTAATTTCAGACATAAAGCATTGATAATATTTCTCGGATAAATGTCTCATCTGATGATCTCAGGTCTCAGTGTCGGATTTGGCGGTATAATAGGGGCTGATTATTTGTCTGTAACGTTCTTCACTATTTAGGCGGGGAAAATTTGAAACCAGGAACTTGAACTCTGAGCCAATCAGAGTAGTGGGCGTTTAATAATCCTAATAAGAAGGATCTTTAGAGGAGGAGTAGGTCGGTCAGATTGGGAGGGGGATGAATAAACCTTCCTTTTATTCCCATCCTGATTCTCTATGGATTGCGGAGATCATCTCCACTTTCTGGCTGTATACATTCCCTATTCACCTCCTTGTACTGCACACACACCCAAGTGTTCTACCAGGAATGACCACAAGGTGGCAGAGCTGAATAAACACTTATGCCGCACTCACACATTGTTACAATAAAAGATCCTCCACAATCTCCCGCCTTACATTGTTACTTTATCTGAAATCACAAGTTAAGAAGATCGTGGTGTTCTTAACCCACAACACAATGGAGCAAGAAAATGAAACATTGTATCTACTCTATCAGCCCAGCCAAATCTTCGTCTATTTGTATCTATTTCAATCATCAACAGCAGATCAATGTACAAAGATAAAGCTATAAGCTGCCTGATAGGTAAATGACACAAATAAATACAAAGTATCAGCTACATACAAATCTGATGACAATATCACCTCGGACAGCACACAGTCCTTTATAGAAGGTAGAGGAAGATAATTGTCCCTAGGGCATTGGACATGTTTATCACCTTTACTAATATCTACACATTTATAGGTGAACTTACACATGATCTCCAATCCTGGAAACCATTTTATTCCCATCATTCCCCCCAGTGTCTGAAAACTTTTATAATTGTATTATCATCATTAGGGGATTAAAAACGTAAAGTGTTAAAAAGAGGTTCAATTGAGTAAAAAAAAAACCTAGATGCGCATATTGCAATCAAAGTGAATGTTCAGCCCAAACATTTATTTTTTCTTTTAACCATTTAAAGCAGAAGTCCGCTGAAAAAAAAAAAAAAAAAAGCCAGCAGCTACAAATACTGCAGCTGCTGACTTTTAATATATGAACACTTACCTGTGCAGGGAGCCCATGATGTCGGCAGCCAAAGCCGACCCATCCTTCGGCTCTCGGTAAGGGAATAAGGAAGTGAAGCCATGCAGCTTCACTTCATGGTTCCCTACTGCGCATGCGCGAGTCACGCTGCGTGTCCCCTCAGGTCCCTGCTGTGTTCTGTGTTTCACAGAATACAGCGTTGGAGGACGGGGTAGGCGCAATGGTATTACCCTAGGGGGGACATTATGCTGTGCCCCACCCCCCCAATTGTGGCGAATTTGCCGCAGAGACCACTTTTATCTTGTAGTGGAGGGCCCGCTGAAGACGGGGATACTGGGGTTATGGCAGCTAGCTGTTGCCATAACAAAGATATTCTCCTTCAAACAGCCGCTGTATAAGGAGGGCGGGCGGTCCGTAAGTGGTTAAAGTTTTGGATTTACATGAGAAAAGGTTACAACCTCTGTCAGGTTTTTACTACTTCAAAACATTCCATATAGAGGTGTGGGGCTTCAGTGGTAAACTTGCAAACCACAATGTGTGCACCCCATACACTCTGCAATCTGATTTCCTCCACTAACAATTACATAAAGCATCAGGTGCTTGGTAGATGGTGATCCAAGACTGATTCATTTTTATAAAGGTGAGCCGATCAACCGAGTTTGTGGACAGGCACACTCTGTGATTGGTTACAAAGCCTCCAGCAGCACTAAATGTGCGTTCAGATAGAACGCTGAATGCAGGACAGGCCAGTAGCTCAATTGCATACTGTGCAAGCTCTAGCCAGTGATCCATCCTCAAGATCCAGTAACTTTTGTCCGTTTTTAGGTCTTTAATCGCCAGCATGAGTTCAGAGGAATCTATGGGACTTTCAAGTTGAGTAATATCCTCTGCCCTGAGGGAAGGGAGGCCTGAATCCCTCAGAAATTCTTGTATCACCTTCAGCCTATTGTCTGATAAGTCTGATGGTCTGTGTGGAGTTGGGAGATTGTAGAGATTGGTATAAAACTTGTGAAAATGTTGCGTTATTTTGTCAGTTGTCCTGTCAATTTTGCCCCCTTTGTTCTGGATTCCTGTAATGTTCTGTGTGGCCATGGTGGTTCTTAGGTGTGAAATTTCCCTGTCCTAAACTTTCTTTCTTTGTGATCCCCATTTGATCAATTCACCTCTGATGGAGCACTTGTGAGCCTCCCAAACCGTCAGCGGGTCCATACCTGGGGTCACATTGATTCTAAAGAAGTCTTTTAAGGATTTGTTCAGTTTGGAGAGCAAGACAGGATCTGTTAAGAGAGAGGAATTTAGTCTCCACATTTCAGATTTTTTTTTTTTTTTTGGGGGGGGGGGGGGGGGGGATTCTGCAAGATTTAGAGTAATGGAAACTGGGGCATGGTCATAAATTGTCTGGATCCCTATATGGGCTTCTGAAGACTAAGTGAAGGTCCCTTTGTGTAATGAAAATATAATCAATCCTTGAGTGGCGCTTGTGTGGAATTGAATTAAAGGAGAAGTCTCTACCATCCGGATGTAAAAAGCGCCAGGTGTCTACAAGTTCTACCGAGTGAAGAAGGGGTTTAATTCTCTTTAGTATCTTAAAGGTGATGAGTAGGGATGAGCTTCGAGTTCGAGTCGAACTCATGTTCGACTCGAACATCGGCTGTTCGCCAGTTTGCCGGACAGCGAACAATTTGGGGTGTTTGCGGCAAATTCGAATGCCACGGAACACCCTTTAAAAGTCTATGGGAGAAATCAAAAGTGATAATTTTAAAGGCTTATATGCATGGTATTGTCATAAAAAGTGTTTGGGGACCTGAGTCCTGCCCCAGGGGACATGGATCAATGCAAAAAAAAGTTTTAAAAATGGCCGTTTTTTCGGGAGCAGTGATTTTAATAATGCTTAAAGTGAAACAATAAAAATGTAATATCCCTTTAAATTTCGTACCTGGGGGGTGTCTATAGTATGCCTGTAAAGGGGTGCATGTTTCCCATGTTTAAAACAGTCTGAAAGCAAAATTACATTTCAAAGGAAAAAAAGCCATTTCAAACTAATTGCGGCTATTAATGAATTGCCAGTCCGACAATACACATAAAAGTTCATTGATAAAAATGGCATGGAAATTCCCCACAGGGGAACCCCGAACAAAAATTAAAAAAAAAATTACGTGGGGGGTCCCCCTAAATTCCATACCAGGCCCTTCAGAACACCCACGGCCTACCGCCGTCTTGAGGCCTGTGAAGCCTCCAACGTCCCTGGGCTCGAGTGCCGCGCTCGGCGGTATGGGGGGCAATCAATCTACCCACATCCAAAGTGGGCATCTCCGGGAGATTACTGGCCAATACGCAACCCCCTAACAACCACCAAAAGACCAAAGAAAGGCTGTTTTTGGTCATTCAGAGCCGGCCGCCATCTTGGGGCCTAACGTTCAGGACAGACCCTACACACCCAGGTACTGTACCCTAGCTACACTGTGCCATCCTCCCTGAACCCCCACTCATACAGAAATCAGGCCCTGAAAAAAATCCCGACCCCGCACTGCTAGATTGGCATCACTGCCCCCTCCAGCCTGTTTCTCCGAGACCCGGTACCTGCCTGCTGCCCCTCTTCAGGCGTGCAGCCCTGCTCCAACACCGGACACATTATGGATACACCCCCCCCCCACCCCCACCCCCCGATCCGCATCTCTAAAAAATGGCCTATCGGAAACATACACAGCCTCTAAATGTGACAGGCATGTAAGCCTAATACTTTGCTCCCCTCCGTCTCTCCGAGACTCCAGTTAACCGTTCTGAAACAACACCAGCCATAGGAGTCATCTCCTCAGCCTCCCATAGTGAGCGTGCACCCCATGGGAAAAATCAGAGACCAAAGGAAGAATTACGCCTCAGTGTTCTCCTCCCCCTAAACCTCTGGCTGGAGCCAACCCAGGGGATGTGATTGTCAGGTTTCACTACTTTGACAACAAAGAAGCCTTAACCATCGCCACCCGTAATCAATCAAACAAAGTCTGCAAAAAGACTTGAGACTGGGGCGGAGGTTCAACTCCAGCAGGACAATGACTCTAAACATACAGCCAGTGCTAAAATGGAATGGTTTAGATCAAAGCATATTCATGTGTTAGAATGGCCCAGTCAAAGTCCAGACCTAAATCCAACTGAAAATCTGTGGCGAGACTTGCTGTTCACAGATGCTCTCCATCCAATCTGACAGAGCTTGAGCTATTTTGCAAAGAAGAATGGTCAAAAAAATGTCATTCTCTAGATGTGCAAAGCTGGTAGAGACCTCCCCAAAATGACTTGCAGCTGTAATTGCAGCAAAAGGCCAATAAAATATATTTACATTTCTGGTTGTAACATGACAAAATGTGGAAAATTTCAAGGGGTATGAATACTTCTTCAAGCCATTGTAAACAGGTGCTCAGAGAAATATACTCTGAAGGGCGTTAGTAGTTGGTCCAAAGTCTCTAACCACTTAAGGACCAAGACTCTTTTTGAGATTTGTTGTTTACAAGTTAAAAACAGATTTTTTTTTTTTTTTCTAGAAAATTACTTAGAACCCCAAACATTAGACATTTTTTTCTAACACCCTAGAGAATAAAATGGCGGTCATTGCAATACTTTCAGTCAGACTGTATTTGTGCAGCGGTCTTACAAGCGCACTTTTTTTGGGGAAAAAAATACACTTTTTTGAATTAAAAAATAAGACCACAGTAGAGTTAGCCCAATTTTTTATATTGTAATAAAAAATGTTATGCCGAGTAAAATGATACTAAACATGTCATGCTTCAAAATTGCTCCCGCTCGTGGAATAGCGACAAACTTTTACCCTTAAAAATCTCCATAGGCGATGTTTAAAAACATTCTACAGGTTGCATGTTTTGAGTTACAGAGGAGGCCTCGGGCTAAAATTATTGTTTTTACTCTACCGATCACGGCAATACCTCACATTTGTGGTTTGATCACCATTTTCATATGTGGGCGCTACTCATGTATGTGCTCGCTTCTGCGGGACGGGGAGCGCTTAAAGCATTTTTTTTTTTTTTCTTATTTAGGAATAAGCTTTCTGTTCAGGTCGAACATGAGTTCGACTCGAACATTGGCTGTTCGACCGTTCGTCGAAAACTGAACATTATGGGCCATTTGCTCCAAATTTGAGCGGCGCATAACGGCCCATAATCTACTGCGGGAGCGCAGTGCATTGCTGTATGATGATTGGCCAGAGCATGCACCATGACCTGCATGCTTTGGCCAATCACAGCACCCTCAGCTAAGAGAGCCATAATTGGCCAAAGGCAGGGTGCCTTTGGCCAATCATGGCTCAGGGGGACTAAGTTCACGCCCCACACTATATAAGGCCGCCTGCACGTCGGCCTTGTGTAGTGTGTCATTGGCGTGGATGGAGAGAGAGCGTCATTCATATTGAGCAGGCAGGCAGAAGGCAGATTATTCAGTTAGCTGCAGTGTAATATATATATATATATATATATATATATATATATATATATATATATATATATATATATATATATATATATATATATATATATATATATATATATATATATATATATATATATATATATATATATACAGTCAGATATACTGTGTACCGTTTCTAATATACTTCAGGCGGTGTACACAGTGTACAGTGCTGTGCACCCATAGTGCAGTTGCTCATACTTTTCTGGTGGTCAATACAGTACACCCATAGTTGTTATTAAACTTATGTTGGTGTACACAGTAATGTGCACCCCTAGTGCAGTTGCTACTACTTTCCTGGTGGTGTACACAATACATACAGTGTACCCATAGTTGTTATTATACTTCTGTTGGTGTACACAGTACTGTGCACCCCTAGTGCAGTTGCTACTACTTTCCTGGTGGTGTACACAGTACACAATACAGTGTAGTTTTGTTTTGGTAATCAGAATTTACAGCATGTCCGGAAGGCCAGCAAGGAGAGGCAGACGCTCACAGGCCAATATAAGAGGGCAAGCAGGCTCTGTGTCTACAGTCGGCAGTGCTGGTTGTGGACACGGTGCATCCTCAGCACATGGCCGTGGGGCAAGCTTGTCCTTTTTTCCTGCAGCTGGCCGTGTTATCGAGCCACAACATGCAGAAGAGTTGGTGGAATGGATAACAAAGCCGTCCTCATCCTCCTCGTCCTCTGTCACCCAGGCTCAGAGTAGTTTGCCTGCCAATGCAGCTGCCAAAGTGGCCTATTCCATCAGCTCCATGTCAACAGTCACTCCTTCCGTAGCCCCACCATCATGCACAAAGGAGTACCCAGGTTGAGGAAGGGAGTAACATCAGCCTAGAGAGAGAGGGTGCCCAAGAAGGTCAAGAAACTAGCAGTCATGTTCCCCCACCTGCAGCATACTGCCAAGTTTGCTCCAGTTATGAGGAGGGAGGGGATGATGAGGTCACTGACTCTACTTAGGTGCCTGATAGAAGAGAGGAGGAGGAGGCACATCTCCAACGAGGTAGGATGCCCTCCAGGGGGCAGCTTAAGGGCAGCCACCCTATTGCATCACACCGCAGAGCTAAGCAGATGCAGGGCACTGCTGACTCCCCGCATATTTTGAAAAGTTCATTAGTGTGGGCCTTTTTTGACACATGTGCAGCAGATCGCACCATTGCTGTTTGCAACAAATGTCTGAAGTGCATCAAGCGTGGCCAAAACAGCAGACACTTGGGCACCACATGCTTGACCAGACATATGACGACCTCCCACGCAGTCCGTTGGCAACAGCACTTAAAAGACCCACATCAAAGAACAAGGTGGACCTCTCCTTGCTCCTCATCAGCTGGGATCTCCAACCCTTCTATACCTCCAGTCCTCTCAGAAACCTTCACTGAGAGGAATGAAGGTATAGAAATAGGTGTCTCAAGTACTTGAGGCCAATCTGCTAGCGGTACACCAACATCGGATTTTAGCAGGCAAATTTCCCTACCCCAGTTGCTAAACCGTCAAAAGAAATTTGGTCCCAGCCATCCATATTCTCAGCGTCTGAATGCTAGCTTGGCCAAATTTCTAGCACTGCAACTGCTGCCTTTTCAGCTGGTAGACTCTGCCCCCTTTTGTGAATTTGTGGAATGTGCGGTACCTCAGTGGCAGGTTCCCAAATGCCATTTCTTTTCACAGAAGGCCATTGTGGCTCTCTACCAGCATGTGGAAGGCAATGTCTTGGCCTTGTTGGACAGGGCAGTCAGCAGTAAGATGCATATTACTGCTGACTCATGGTCCAGCAGGCATGGACAGGGACATTACCTTGCTTTCACGGCACACTGGGTAACTCTGCTGGCAGCTGGGAAGGATGCAGGACAGGGTTCAGTATTGTTGGAGCTTGTTCCGCCACCACGCCTCCAAAATGCTAGTGGTGATTCTGCCACAGCTCTCTCCTCCACCCCCTCCTCTTCTTCTTCCTCTATGGCCTCTTCCTCTGCAGATTTCTCCTCTGAACCAGCGGTGCTCCGTAGGCGTTCAAGGGGCTATGCAAGTACGCAGGCAAAAAGATGCCATGCAGTGCTTGAGTTGGTCTGCTTAGGGGACAGGAGCCATACTGGGGCAGAGATTCTGTCAGCTCTGCAGGGGCTGGCTCACAGGTAGTTGACGCCACGCCAGCTTCAGCCAGGAATGGTTGTATGTGACAATGGCACAACCTCCTCTCCACCCTCCGACAGGGACACTTGACCTATGTTTCCTGTTTGGCTCACATCCTGAATTTGGTGGTGCAGCGGTTCTTGAGCAGGTACCCGGGCTTCCAGGATTTCCTGAGGCAGGCCAGAAAAGTCTGTGGTCATTTCCGCCGGTCATATAATGCCAGTGCTCGGCGGGCTGACATTCAAAGAGAATGCAACCTGCCCAAGAACCACCTCATTTGTGACATGCCCACCAGGTGGAACTCGACGTTGGCAATGCTGCAGCGGCTGCACACACAGCAGAGGGCCATCAATGAGTACCTGTGTGAGTATGGCACCAGGACAGGGTCAGGGGAGCTTGGCTTTTTTTGTCACACCAGTGGCTACTGATCATGGTTGCATGCACTGTCCTGCCACCATTTGAGGAGGCCACGAGGATGGTGAGCAGTGACAGTGCATGAATCAGTGATACTTTCCCTCTTGTCTTCCTGTTGGAGCACACGCTTCATGGAATAATGGAGAGGGCACTTGAGGCAAAACAGCGGGAGGAAGAGGAGGACTTGGATCCCCCTTGAGAGGCAATCCGTCCCACATTTCACACTCAACTTTTTAGCAGGGAGACCTCCTAAACATAGACCGGCTATTTTAGCCCCTACCTTATCTCACTCCTTAGCCCTCCGTGATCCATTACACAAAAGTGCCAACTTGATATCTCCCTTAAGGCCTCTCACACACCTGTTTCACAACCCCGACTTTCCCCCTGGGATGAATATATATGCATTTCATTGGTGGCTGAACAAAGGCCTCTTCAGGATAGGCCATTTCTTTACACCTAACGGCCCTATCTCATTGGGCCATTGCCTGAGTACACTGGAAATGCCAGCCTCAGAAACCTTCAGACTGTCGCAAATACGGCACATCCTTTGCTCTCTTTGGACTGACAAATTGAACACTCCTAAGGTCACGATGGATGAACAATGGTGCTCCTCGATAGGCTCACAAAAAGGTGGGATCTCCATTATCTACCTTTTCCTGGCAGATAGGACAGATGTCCCGGCATACGCACGATCCTGGGAGTTGGACCTGGACATCCAGTGGGATCCTGACATGTGGTTCCAAGCCTTCAGCAGATCATCTAAAGGTATCTTAAATATTGCTTTGATAGAGGCTAACATTAAAGTTTTCACTAAATGGTACTATGTCCCAGCCAGGCTCTCTAGGATATTCCCAGACTCCTCCCCTCTATGTTACAGAGGCTGTGGTCATATGGGCACGATGCATCATATCTGGTGGACGTGCCCCCACATACGGAGCTACTGGAATCAATTTCTCCATCTTCTGCGGAGAGTCTCTGGGATAGATGTACCACAGGACCCCACATACATCTTGCTAAACCGCAAAGTACACAACACACCTAAAACCACACAACAACTTATCTTCTTTATGTGTTTGGGAGCCAAAATCACACTAGCAAAAGCCTGGAAAAACCCCTCAGTGTCCATTTCGGCCACCAAGCAGAAGATTTTGTGGATAATGTCACAGGAACAAATGGTGGCGAAACTGCGTGATAAAGTCCAACGCTTTGAAGGGATCTGGGAACCTTGGGCCAAGTATGTCCGAGTCCCACTTTACCCAGGTCATCTACTAATGTAGGGGGGAGTTCAGCGAGACTACACTCCTTCCTCACATACCTCACCCCAACTCCCTTCCTCTTCCCTCTTCTTTCTTCCTCCTTCTTGCTCCTCTTTCACTCTCTTTCCCCTCTTCTTCCTCACACTCTCTAACATCAGATTTTAGTTTTACAAGGCTTAGATCTTTCCATAAGCCTTACATAGATTGTCCTCAACTGTTAGTTTGGTAACCTAGCATAGGGGACAGCCAGTCACTTTTATTTCTCTAACCCGGGCAATGAGACCGTTGGCTCCATCCTGGGGGTTGCGACGCCTGGGGATCTTCCTGGCGGGAGCGGCTCCCCAGGGGAACCGATGGGTGATAAGGGGTTGCCTCACCCGGGAGGGCTCCTGGTGCTCTCACACCCCACAGTGTGTTCCCATTGGGGTGGGGTGATGATCTTGGGGGCCTGCTCAGGGGGAGCATCCCTGTTGAAATTCCTTTCAGGCTGTCCATCTTATGTGGTAAAATACTTAGGTTCCCAGCCAAACTGAACAACAGGCGCGGGAGGTCGGAGCGTTTTGCCCCCTCCTGCCTGGCGACTTATTTATTCTGGGGGAACCCTCTTCGGGAAGGATTAACAGACAGTATAAGTTATAATGCATGTCCTGAGAGTAACATTATACCCTGAGATTAAAGGTTCTACACAATGTGAATTTTTTTTTTTTTATCTTGTCTAGGGCCCCTGGTATTCCTATCTCCTCTTCTTCCTAGCTAGATCTTCCAATTACATAAGAGGAAGGTGCATAGTGTGCACTATAAGGTTACGTCTTTAAATGTACCAGGGCTGCATTGTTATATCACCCTTGTAAGAGATATTTTGTTCATCCAATGTATTTCCTTCCATTGGCTGCCTTAGTAATTGAGTATTGTGTTGTATGTTATGTATACATTGTCATTGTTACATCTACTTTGCAAAAAATTACAATTTTTGATCTAATATTTCACAGCAGGGCCTGTTCCTGCGCTCAACAAAAGTATCTGTGAGGCTTTACAGTGTTGTACCACCACAACCACCACCACCACCACTGCCTAAGGCCCAATTTTTCTGCCCCTGTTTAACAGGGGCATGTAATTACAATTATTGATATAATATTTCACAGCAGGGCCCTTTCCAGCGTCCACCAGGAGTAACTGTGAGGGCTTACAATGTTCTGGTACCACCAGCACCTAAGGCCCAAATTTCTGCAGAGTGTATAGGGCAGGCCGTATAGTATATACAGGAGGTCCCATGTTTTCAAACATCCAACTTACAAACAACTTCTACTTAGAAATGGAATGAGACAACAATGAGAGGAAATCTACCCCTAGGAAGAGAAATTCTCTCCTGTAAGTGTTATTATGGGAAAAAGGTGTCTCCCCACTCATGCTTTATCACCAATCCTTGTTTCCCTAATGACCCAAAAGTTTCAAAATCCAATTGTCATTGGGACAGAAAGTGAGGTGAAATCTTCTGAAGAGGTGCACAGACAGCAAAACAAATGTTACAGGGGTGATGATAACTCTTCCCCATGTTATCCAAAAAGCTTAAAAATAGATTTTTTAGCTGGAGCTACATTTACAAAATGTAGCTGTTCCAAATTACAAACAGATTCAACTTAAGAACAAACCTACAGTCCCTATCTTGTTTGTAACCTGGGGACTGCCTGTATACTGCTGCTGTTCAGAGTATATAGGGCCTGTGGGACTCACACTTTTTTTTTTTTTTCTTTTAATTAGATAGCGGGGTTCACCTTAATATCCATACCAGACCCAAAGGGCCTGGTAATGGGCTGAGGGGGGGGCAACATTACATTACAGCCACAAGCAGTTTTAAATGACTTTTTTTTTTTCCCTTTAGAAATGTCATTATGCTGTGGTACTGTTCTAAACACAGGGAAATTGTGCCACTTTACAGGCATACTATAGACACCCCCCCCCAGGCAGATATTTAAAGGAATATTACACTTTTATTGTTTCACTTTAAGTATTATTAAAACACTGCTCCTGAAAAAACTGCCGTTTAAAAAAAAATAAAAAAAATGCATTGATACATGTCCCCTGGGGCAGGACCCAGGTCCCCAAACACTTTTTTATGACAATAACTTGCATATTAGCCTTTAAAATTAGCACTTTTGATGTTTCATGTTCGAGTCCCATAGACTTTAACGGGGTTCGTGTGATCACACAAATTTTAGGTCTGTTTGCATGTTCTGCTGCAACCCGAACTGGGGGGGGGGGGTGTTCAGCTCATCCCTATTCTTATTTTATTTATTTATTTTTTTTTTTTTTTACATTGTTCTTTAAAAGAAAAAATGAAAGGTGTCACTTGTATTCCTATTACAAGGAATGAAAACATCCCTTGTAATAGAAAAAAAAAAAGCATGACAGGACCTCTTAAATATGAGATCTGGGGTCAAAAAGGCCTCAGATCTCATATTTACACAAAAATGCGATTAAAAAAAAAAAAAAAAAAAAAGTCACTTAAAGAACAAAAAAGTCCCTTTTATGAGCTATGGGCAGAAGTGACGTTTTGACTTCGCTTCCACCCTACAATAGTATGGAGACGGGTGGGGTTCATCTTCCCCTCACTCATCTCCATGGCACACAAGGGACAGCATCCGATCGCCTCCACCACTGCCGACGGAGGGCACCAGCGTGGCGGGAGGGGGGCCCCTCTCCCGCCACCAATAAAAGTAAATCTGCCACAAAGACTACTATTATCGGAAAGCGAGCTGCCGGCCGAAGAAGAGAATACCGGGGTTATGGCAGCTAGCTGCTGCCATAACAACAATATTCCTCTTCAAAGTTAGGATGTATATTGGCGTGTGGCGGTCCAGAAGTGGCTAGAGGGGTCGTTGAAGGGTATCCGTGGGTTGATTAAAAAAAAGTATCTTATAAAATTGAGAACTATGGACTGTTAGAATATAAGTGCTAAATAATTGGGGTGCAAAGAAACATTCCAGATCAGTACGGTGTAGATCTGGACAACAATGTGTAGGTAGCTAGAAAAAAAAAAAAAAAGAAAGACAAACAATATGCCGCAGTCTCCCAGCTTAAAGTGGGTACATAGGATCAAAAGCAGCCATCAGGAGGATCCTGGTCAAGTATTTTGGAGAGACCAGTCAGTTTTCATTGGACATGAGCATGATGGAAAGGGTGCTTGTTCAGTTGTAGGCTGTATATGCCACTCTTCTCAGTAGGCGTAGGCCCTCTACCAGGGTACGGATTGTATTAGATAGCTAAAATGATGATTATCAGCAAAGTTCTTATTACTGATTGTTTAAATTGGGGAATGAAATGTTGATGGATTGGTTCCTTGATCAATAAACTCATGAAATGATATTTGAGATACAAGAATTTGAAACAAACATTATTCCTCCTGAGTAGCTGTTTAGCAAAATGTAGCAATCGGCTTACTCGAAGTATCTGGATAACACTTTATGTATCATGATGACCAGATAATGATACATAGCACATAAAACATGACATTGTGTAATCAGCTGAGACATTTGTATGTATAACAATCTCTGCCATCACATCACACAAGGATCTCATGTCACCGGCTGATGTTTTTGTTCCAGGCTCCTTCTACTCAGCTATAGATGAGCAGAGTTCTGTATTAGAGGGAAATGTTTCCTGATCTTCACTCTTCACTCATCTAATGTGAAGATCATTCTAGTGGGAGATGTGAGAAGATTGTTTTCTGGGTAGAATTTGTGTAGAAAACAAGATAGAAGGAAGAATGGGACACACACTCAGGAGGATGGCTGTGTTTGCAGGCCCTGTGTTCAGCCTCCTCAGCAGCTCCTGACAGCTGTATGTGACCCCCCGATAAGTGACAGTCCAGTGAGCAGATCGGGTCCCCGATGAAGATCGGACATCGTTCTATTCCCAATAAAAGTCGTTTTTCTCTCTGCCCGGGAAACACAACAAGAGAGAGAAGATTCCCCAACTCGGGAGTGAAAGTCAGTGGGCGTGTCTTATTTGCAACCAATAGCAGTAGGCACTAAAGCTTTCTGCCGACCAATAGCAGTGCAGAACGTCTCTATATAAGCCAAAGCGACAAATGCAATTGTATCTATTACAGTGCTAATATTTGCAGAATCATGACGGAGACTGAGAGCGCCCCATCCCCCACTCCTCCAGCGGAGCCCGCCGCCAAGAAGAAGGCGACTAAGAAGGCGGCAGCCGGAGGAGCCAAGAAAGGCAGCAAGAAGCCGTCCGGTCCCAGCGTGTCCGACCTCATCGTCACAGCCGTGGCCGCTTCCAAGGAGCGCAGCGGGGTCTCCCTGGCCGCCCTCAAGAAGCTCCTGGCCGCCGGAGGATACGATGTGGACAAGAACAACAGCCGCCTCAAGATCGCCATCAGAGCGCTGGTGACTAAGGGGAGCCTCGTCCAGGTCAAAGGACATGGAGCCTCCGGATCCTTCAAGATCAACAAGAAGCAGCAAGAGGGCGACAAGGCCAAGAAAGTCACCAAGAAGAAGCCATCGGCTGCGGCCAAGCCCAAGAAACCTGCGGCCGCCAAGAAGCCAGCCAAGTCCCCCAAGAAGAAAGTCCCCAGCAAAGCAGCCAAGAGCCCCAAGAAGGCCGCCAAGAAACCGGCAAAGGCTGCAGCTTCTCCCGCCAAGAAGGCGACAAAGAGCCCCAAGAAGCCCAAAGCTGCAGCCAAGCCGAAAAAAGCCGCCAAGAGTCCGGCTAAGAAGGCGGCTAAACACAAGACAGCAGCCAAGCCCAAGAAGGCCGCTCCGAAGAAGAAATAAAGGAAGGCGGCAGTAGCCGGAGAACTCCTTCATCTCCACCCCCCAAAGGCTCTTCTCAGAGCCACCTACCTCCTCCTAACAGAGCTACACCTACCTACCTACACCTACCTTCTCCTAACAGAGCTACACCTACCTACCTACCTACACCCACCTCCTCCTAACAGAGCTACACCTACCTACCTACACCACCTCCTCCTAACATAGCCACACCCACCTCCTCCTAACCAAGCCCCCCACATACCTACCTAAACCCACCAGGGGCCGCATAGACTTTACACACAGTCTAGATGAGATGATATGTTCCCATCACACATTGTACATTCATCCCTTGCAGGGAATCTCAGATTCCATTTTATGACAAATCCCACAAATGATTACTAGAGATCCTGTAGATCGGAAATCCTTCCTGCTATAAAGGATCTTTTCAGGGGCCCCACCCCACACACATCTGTCATGTGCAGATAGGAGACCTGGAGGTCCCCGACAATTCCCGCACAGTCTGTGGGATCTCCCGGGGGAGGGGGACATTCACACTTCCTCTTTCTAGATGATCGTTCAGGATCTTCAATATTTCATGTGATCGGTATGAGGGAAATCATTGTACTGATCGGACATGTTAGAATGATCAGCAACAAGAACATTGTGTTATGAGGAGAATGGACTCTTCACTGTCATAGAATAGAATTCCATATTTTCACCATATTGTCACAACAGATAGTGGAAGGTGTTCCGCACACACTCACCGTACAGATCACTATCTGCTGACATATCAAATAATTTGAGGCTTGGAATGATAAATGTACAACTCTCTCCAGGGTGCCAATAATTGTCTTCTGTAGATAATGAGTGAGAAGAAATAAAGAAAGAGTGTAAGATGTGCTGATGGGAAGGTGTAACAATGTGATCGGTGTGTGTGTGAGAGGGGAAGATTGGAGAAAGTTGTAGAATAGCAGAGGAGAGATTCCTGTGATAGATCGGGGAGAGGAAATCTCGTCTTCATACAGAAGAATGAATAGTGAGTGTGAGATTTCTTACTAGTCAGTTGTAGGATTTCTACACCGGAGCTGAGAAAGAGGTGATCCCGGGATCTGTGTACAGGAGGGGAGGAGATGACTTTGTATTTCTCTTGAACAGGTTTTCTTTCCCGATCTCCTGGTAATGATGAGGGAAGTCTAGAGATATGAAGAGAATCTTTCTAGGAAGGTGTCTTGTTCTCCTCTCCTATATATTGTATTGTGGTGAGAAGAGATCGGCACGAGAAAAGATCTCCTTCCTAGAGAAGTGTGAATTGTTACTTTGTAATCATCTTAGAAATGTTAGAGATGTGAGTGCGGTGTGATGGGGGGTGTAGAGATGTGGTGAGGAGTATTTGTATGATGTAGTGGTGATGAGATAGTATGGAGCTCTTTGTGAGGAGGATGTGGTGGCTCTGAGAAGAGCCTTTGTATTGTGTGGGGGGTGATGAGGATGTTGGTCGGGGGGTATATTAGGCCCTCTCTCCGCGGATGCGGCGTGCCAGCTGGATGTCTTTGGGCATGATGGTGACCCTCTTGGCATGGATGGCGCAGAGGTTGGTGTCCTCGAAGAGTCCTACGAGATAAGCCTCGGAGGCTTCCTGCAGAGCCATGACGGCGGAGCTCTGGAAGCGCAGATCGGTCTTGAAGTCCTGGGCGATCTCTCGGACGAGGCGCTGGAAGGGCAGCTTGCGGATGAGCAGCTCGGTGGATTTCTGGTAGCGGCGGATCTCTCGGAGAGCCACGGTGCCGGGCCTGTAACGGTGAGGCTTCTTGACTCCGCCGGTGGCCGGGGCGCTCTTGCGGGCGGCTTTGGTGGCCAGCTGCTTGCGGGGAGCTTTCCCTCCGGTGGACTTACGAGCGGTCTGCTTGGTTCTTGCCATGGCTGATCGATGCTTCCAATCTCCAGAAGAAACACAAGTGTGAGAACACGGGCTGTGCGGCGTCTATTTATACACATCACTGCCTTCTGATTGGACAACTAACTCACACCCCTTTTCATGATTGGTTTACTTTAAAAAAAAAAGCGCCATTTTTAAAATGCCCGCCAAGATCTGCCCGTTATCTGTGTTAGTAGAGTTACCTTCTTTGTGTGGGGTGGGGGAGGGGAGTTCCTCCACATATTACCAAAAAGGGAAAATATTATTCAGACATATTTTTATAATCAAAGATTAGAGACTCTTCTCGGTGTAAGAATTAGGAGCTCTGACATTGGAATGCTCGTCTCCATAATACAGAACATCCTCCTCCGATCTCACTGATCGGATTATTCCGTTCTTTAGTAAATAACAAGTAGAAAGGTGACTTGTACAGCTTGTTCCATCCAGCACAATTCTGTACTAACATGGAGGGACAGATCGCTGAGCAGACAATGAATCGTGTCCCCCCAGCATTGTCCTCCCTGCTCCGGACACATCTGGGATCGGTCGCTGTTCTCATTGGTTTCTATCAGATCCATGTGGATACAATTCAACTAAACTGCTCCAATGTATTCTCTATGGAAGAGCAACACTGACACCTGCTGGTGACAAGAGAAATGACTTCTGTGCGGGGATTTAGGAAGCGCTACAATAAGATTTCATTGTTTTCTTTCCGAATCCCACTTATAAGACAAATAGATGATTACAACGTGATCTCTGGGAACAGAATTAGAAGTCACACCGGGGAATTTGAGGGAATGAACACAGGGCGACATCTAGACTTCATAATCAATCAGATGAATTTACATAAAGATTTTGTCAGATAATTCACTAAAAAACATTCTTTGGACCATATTTCTCATGATATCTTCGTCATTTCAACTTTACAATGAAATCACAGCTCTGATATGGTGTGGGGGAGTCGCTTTTACAAGAACCATCCCTTGTTGGGTTGATGGGGGTGTTGGGGATTTGCTTGGCGCTGCTCTGTACGACTTTAACACTAATTATTATTAATAACATGAATATCATAGAGAATATATATAGTGCCGGACTCAGCAGTTTACACAGCTCTTTACAATAAAAGGGGGGACAGTACAATCACAATACAGTTCAATACAAAAGAAAAAGGAGGACCCTGCTCATGAAATTACAATCTAAAGAAATGTTTTCATAATAAAAAAATGAGAGACTCCATCTCAGTGTAAGAATTAGAAACATTGAGATTGGATTGTTTGCCGATATCTCAGTAAATTAGATGACAGAGGAGGGAGGGGGGATAAAAGGGGACAATGATCCCTGTAATCTCCATTTTGCAATCTGTGTATTGTAATCTGAGGCACCTGAAATATACCAAATACTCTTTATTAGAGAAAATACACACATCTATATAAATAGATACAGACCAGGAAAGACAATGTATGTCCAGCTGATGATCCAAACCGTCCCCCCCCCGATCTAAGGTGAGGAGATGATTATTATGTATAATCGTTGGACTCCCATAAAGAAAATAGATGTTATATGACACATTTGAATCAAACACAATGTGATGTATAAGTAATGATTCTAAGCAGATGATCCCTAAACTATTCCAAGAATGTAAGCATCCCCCTGTAGATGTGTCTCCAGACATTACCATGCTTTGTGCAGTCTTACATAAAACAGAAAGTAAACGTGTAGGTGAAAATGATGTATACAATAGAAGATTATATACAGTATGTGTCATCCTTATATACATAAATATCCGCTTTCAATTTGCGGGAAGAAAAGCTCCCATGTATTCTCTAAGGAAGAGCAACACTGACACCTAGTGGTTATAAAAATCCATGCTTCTATATGGAGATCGGGGAAGATAATACAATGTGATTGGATGATTTGTTCTCACTAGCCAACAATATTGTTGTACAAATCAGATCCTCCAATATTCATTGTACAGACTGGGTCTAGGAGGAAATAAAATGTCAGGAATTCCAGAATAAAGGGAATCTGCAACACCAGCTTGTATTGGGATGGATCTCTTACAACTTCATCAGATTGAACAAAAATTGTCATAATCGGTTTATTCTTCATTTAATGTATTTAGAATTTCTAATTGTGATAAAATGTGATGAGAGCTCATTGATGGAAATGGTGGGTGGCTCTTAGAAGAGCCTTTGTGTCTTGTGTTGGGATGATGATGATGGGGGATTACTTGGCGCTGGTGTACTTGGTGACGGCCTTGGTGCCCTCGGAGACGGCGTGCTTGGCCAGCTCTCCGGGCAGGAGGAGGCGGACGGCGGTCTGGATCTCCCGGGAGGTGATGGTGCGGCGCTTGTTGTAATTGGCCAGGCGGGAAGCTTCGCCGGCGATGCGCTCGAAGATGTCATTGACGAAGGAGTTCATGATGCCCATGGCCTTGGACGAGATGCCGGTGTCGGGGTGGACCTGCTTGAGCACCTTGTACACGTAGATGGCATAACTCTCCTTCCTGCTCTTCCTCCGCTTCTTGCCGTCCTTCTTCTGGCTCTTAGTCACGGCTTTCTTGGAGCCCTTCTTGGGCGCCGGGGCGGACTTGGCTGGTTCAGGCATGATCAGGATCAATGTGATCTCCTCCGCTGTGTGTAGAGAATGTGTGCTGGAGCCGCCCTCATGTGCTGATTTTATAGGCGTCCTAGGCAAATGAGTCTCCTCCCTCCTCACTCTTCTATTGGAGGATTCAGTCATGTGATGGGGAGGAGTGGAATGCTTTCCTTCCTCGTTTACCGATTGGTGTAGAAACAAGTCAGAACACTATTGGCGGGCTTGAAAAGTAGCCAATCACAGTGTGTGACGTCAGAGCATTGACGGTATAAATATAAGGAAGCGGGAAGAAGTTTTACATCTTCATCCGACATCTCAGAAATCTCACAATGTCTGGCCGTGGAAAACAAGGAGGCAAGGTTCGGGCTAAGGCCAAGACCCGATCATCCCGGGCTGGTCTGCAGTTCCCAGTCGGTCGTGTTCACCGTCTGCTCAGGAAGGGGAACTATGCCGAGCGGGTCGGGGCCGGAGCTCCCGTCTATCTGGCCGCCGTCCTCGAGTATCTGACGGCTGAGATCCTCGAACTGGCCGGCAACGCCGCCCGCGACAACAAGAAGACCCGCATCATCCCCCGACACCTCCAGCTGGCCGTCCGCAACGACGAGGAGCTCAACAAGCTGCTGGGCGGCGTCACCATCGCCCAGGGAGGAGTCCTGCCCAACATCCAGGCCGTGCTGCTGCCCAAGAAGACCGAGAGCCACAAGGCCGCCGCCAAATCCAAGTAATCCCAACAACTCCTTTCTAGTCCCAAATCCATTCATTTACAACACAAAGGCTCTTCTCAGAGCCACCCACATTTCTCTACAAAGAGCCCACACACACCTCATTGTGTCTACCACATCGCATGGAATGAGCCCTCAATTGTACTCATAGCTTTACACAGGAAATACATTCTTATTTATTCACACTTCTAATACAGGAGAGTTGTACAGGGAGAACAATTACTACATATAAAGAGCCTGAAATGTATTATTGGGGGATCTGCTCATCTTACATGGACTGATAGTCATTGTCCTTCAAACTTTAGTTCTGCTGAATTTATTACAGATCAGAAATCATTCATTATATACCAAAACAATCATCTCCCCCCAACTGATCAGGAACACAGATCTCAGAATTGTCCTATTATGGCGGGCGGGGTATGGAACGGATTGGCTTCATTTTTAATGGAACGTTACAATCATCTCAGATCGGCTAATCTGACACAGAAATTGAATGATAAAAAATGTAAATTCTTCCGGAGAACATTCTAGACACTTAATAAACACACTGAAATATATTGTTTCAGGGGGTTTGTACTACAGAATCATAGAGAATGTTTTCTATAGAGATCAATGAAAAGTCTACAGAACAAGTATTTTCTAGGCTGAAAACTGAGAAAGATCTCAGAACACATTTCTTTGTTTCCTCATCACATACATTATTGGCTCATGAAGGAAACACCCACAGTTCTGATTGGTTCAGATTTCAAATTTGCCGCCTGAATAGCGAAGAACGTTACAGAGAAATAATCATCCCTATTATACCGCCAAATCCGACATTTATCCGAGAAATGGATTCAGAAGATTGTTGAATAATATAAAACATGTCCATGTGTTCTCTGTTACTATATTTTTAAAACAGTCAAAGGAATGGCTTTGTCTTAGAAACAGAAATGTAACACATTGGTCCCCCCCTCCCCTTTAGTAATCCTTCATAAATATGAAATTGTTATTAACAATAGCAACTGGTGATTGTGTAATCTCCGGAAAAGCAATAGAAACCATAGTAAAGGAAGAATAAATGTGTACCTGAAAATTGCAGACTCTAAAAAAAAACATTAAAAATTCATACAATTCTATGTTGTTTTTTTTAATGAATGAGTCCGAAGATTATTAAATCATGTAAAATATTTCCATAATTTCTCTTTTATTCCAAGTCCTCAGAATCCCCCGATCTGTATTAGTTATGGATTTTCCCCATATTACAACTATAATAATAAAAATACAAGTGAAAGGACTGGTAGCAATCATGACATGGCCAGATACATGCAGTATGTGCAATGAATCAATAAAATACATTAGTATACATTTCATTATCAGATCTTCATAGGATTGTGTAACTAAATTGAAACAAATTTTATATATATATATATATATATATATATATATATATATATATATATATATATATAATCATGACATGCCAGAAAAAATACCGGTATGTACTATAAATCAATAAAGAAAATATTGAGCTTCTGATGAATCACATCAGTTTCCCTTCAGCAAAGTATTGAAAAGCTTCTAAATAAATGAAATTATCTGCAATGTAATAAATGAATAGACCCCGCCCCTTCTCATGTCTCCCATCAGGTCCGCTCAGCCTTACACCACAAAGGAGATGTCGGCAAAAAAAATAATAATTTTCTTGCTTTTACTTTTCAAAATAATGTTAATATGAAAAATGTTTAATAAAAACTGGTGTTTGTGATGAATGTTATCTTCTCCGTGTAATCTCCAGGAATACCTGCGAGGTCTAAGCTGACTTTACTCTCTGCTTTACTAAAGAAATGTAAGAACACAGCTAAATGATTCCATGTTGTAACCAATTGGGTAGAAAATGGATCTATAAAGAGATTGTACAATCAGCACTCAGGATGATGTAGTGAGTTTTGGAGATGGATGCGGTATATAGATCTTTGTATGAGAAGGTAGGTGGCCCTGAGAAGGACCTTTGTGTAGATGAAGTGGGTAGGTGTCTATGAGGGTTTATCCTCCGAATCCGTAGAGAGTGCGCCCCTGGCGTTTGAGAGCATAGACGACATCCATGGCGGTGACGGTCTTCCTCTTGGCGTGCTCGGTGTAGGTGACGGCATCGCGGATGACATTCTCCAGGAAAACCTTCAGCACTCCGCGGGTCTCCTCATAGATGAGTCCGGAGATGCGCTTGACACCCCCTCTGCGGGCCAAACGTCGGATGGCGGGTTTGGTGATGCCCTGGATGTTGTCCCGGAGCACCTTCCTGTGCCGCTTGGCGCCTCCTTTCCCCAGACCCTTCCCTCCTTTACCACGACCAGACATGATGAACGATTTCTGCTCAAACAGAAACTGAGCTCAGCTGCCTGCCCTCCTTATATACAGCCTAAGCGGACCTGATAGAAACCTTCCTGGGAAAGAGGCGGAGTCACACCCATTCATTACCAAAAAAAAAGGAGAATGTCATTCCTTTATAAGGCTCCTAAATATTCTGTTGTATTCAGATACATTAATGCAACAGCAATACATTTCCAGAAGATTAATTTATTCTTTCTTCTCAATGCTTTTCTATTTCTACCTGGAGATTACACGGAGAACACGAATCTTTGACACTTCGTAACAGAAACACAATCATCTGTTTCAATTTTCCATATTAATGTCATATTTATGAAATATTATTTTGAAAAGGAAAGAAGAATCACATTTTTTACGACATCTCACCTTCCTGGGTGTTAGGCTCAGCGGACCTGATGGGAAACATGTGAATAAGGGGCGGGGTCTTCTATTACACGGCAGAGAATTTAATTTATTTAGAAGATTTAAAAATATTTTGCTGAATGGAAATTGATGTCATTCGCCAGAAGCGCAATATTTTCTGTATTGATTCATTGTACAAATTTGTCTGGCATATCATGATAATTTCCGATTTCTATCAATAATGAAACGTGTAATACTTTATTGTTCATCATAAATAAAGGTAGAGATCTATGAGAGAAGTCATCTCACTATCATGTTCTGTATGTAGGGGGGGTTCTGCATTCCGAGAACTTGGAATAAAAGAGAACATATGGAAATGTTTTACATTATTCAATAATCTTCAGAATCCATTTCTATTCATTCCGGACTAATCAATGAAAATAAAGCATTGATGATATTTCTCGGATAAATGTCTCATCTGATGATCTCAGTGTCGGATTTGGCGGTATAATAGGGCTGATTATTTCTCTGAAACGTTCTTCACTATTCAGGCGGCAAATTTGAAAGTAGCAACTTGAAATCTGAGCCAATCAGAGCTGGGGGCGTTTCCTTCATCAGCCAGTAATGTCTTTCTTATGAGAATTTCAAACTTGATTTGATTGTAGCCTTATTATAGCAATTGTGACAGAGAAAATTGAGTACTGTCCCTGATATTTTTTTTTTATTTGCACTAACATACAATTTTTCAGGACAAGCTTTCGGGTATGTCCCCTTCTTCAAGGTCCAAGCAGTACTCAAGTACTGAAGAAGGGGACATACCCCGAAAGCTTGTCCTGAAAAATTGTATGTTAGTGAGAATTTCAAAGAAATGTGTTCTGAGATCTTTCCCCGTTTTCAGCCCAGAAAATACTTGTTCTGTAGACTTTTCATTGATCTCTATAGAAAACATTCTCTAGCAGGGCGGATTCTGTATTGTGAAGTAAAAGAAAAGACTAGAAGAAATGTGACATTCATATTTCTAATGGATTTATTCTTCTTGGTTAGATAAACTGCCCGACAATTCAGAGGAGCGTTGATCGATGTTCCCGGAGGAAGAGATATCAGATTTTAGTGTCGGATTATTCTATCTGAGATCATTGGAAGGTTCCATAGAATTCCGGCGGGAAATTTGAATTATATATTTTATTTTTTGCACCAATCACAGTTCTGAGCGATTTCTTCAGATAATAACATGTATTTCTCTTCCAAGGAGTGTGAAGGAAGATCTGAGATTTGTGTTTCTTTCAGCTGGGGGATGTTTGTTTGCTATTTAATATTGAATAGGATGGAGGACAATAAAAAGCAGTCCCTGTAAGGAGATCACATCGTTCCTTCACATGAAATGCAGTAAATGATACAAATCCTAGAAACTCTGAATTGCTGTTAGGACGGACAGACATGGAGGGGTGGATGGTTTTGGTTGGAGGGTTTAGCGGTGAGGAGACGATCAGCATAGAAAGATTGGAATGAAAAGAGATGAGAGAATGATGTACTGTGATCACATTTCCTCTCATTACTCCTCACCTCTATTACAAGTCTGAGTGTGAGAAGAAGACAAAGGGTTTGTCTTTACAGGGAACTTTACCTGACAGTATTAATATTATATAACTTCATTGGAGAATAGGAATAGAAAGCAGGTATGTCCGGCTCTATGTAGAACATGTTTGTGAGGCAATGCTAAAATAATAATAACATTGATCTTTAGATGAGAAGTACCGTAGATCGGTCAGACTGGGAGGGGGATGAATAAACCTTCCTTCTATTCCCATCCTGATTCCAGATTTATTGCGGAGATCATCTCCACTTTCTGGCTGTATACATTCCCTATTCACCTCCTTGTACTGCACACACACCCAAGTGTTCTACCAGGAATGACCACAAGGTGGCAGAGCTGAATAAACACTTATGCCGCACTCACACATTGTTACAATAAAAGATCCTCCACAATCTCCCGCCTTATATTGTTACTTTATCTGAAATCACAAGTTGAGAAGATCGTGGAGTTCTTAACCCACAACACAATGGGGGAAAGAAACAAGAAAAACGAAACATTGTATCTACTCAATCAGCCCAGACAAATCTTTGTCTATTTGTATCCATTTCAATCATCACCAGCAGATCAATGTACATAGATAAAGCCATAAGCTGCCTGATAGGTAAATGACACAAAATATATACAAAGTATCCTCTACATACAAATCTGATCACAATATCACCTCGGACAGCACACAGTCCTTTATAGAAGGTAGAGGAAGATAATTGTCCCTAGGGCATTGGGCATGTTTATCACCTTTACTAATATCTACACATTTATAGGTGAATTTACACATGATCATTAGCTCATCCCCCACAGCTATTACCATTTTGTATAACTTGACCCTCCCTCCTAGATTGTAAATTCTAACGAGCAGGGCCCTCTGATTCCTCCTGTATTGAATTGTATTGTACTTGTACTGTCTGCCCTAATGTTGTAAAGCGCTACGTAAACTGTCGGCGCTATATAAATCCTGAATAATAATAATAATAATAATAATAATAATAATGATCTCCAATCCTTGAAACCTTTTTATTCCCATCATTCCCCCCAGTGTCTGAAAGTTTTTATAATTTCATTATCGTCATTAGGGAATTAAAAAGGTGATAGTATTAAATGGAGGTTCAATTGAGTTAAAAATACAAGATGTGCATATTGCAATCAAAGTGAATGTTCAGTCCAACAAACTTTTTTCTTTTAAAGTTTTGGATTAACATGAGAAAAGGTTACAACCTCTGTCAGGTTTTTACTACTTCAAAACATTCCATATAGAGGTGCGGGGCTTCAATGGTAAACTTGCAAACCACAATGTTTGCGCCCCATACACTCTACAATGTGATTTCCTCCACTAACAATCACATAGAGAAGCTCACCAGACAGACCTGATAGATTGGAAAGTTAGGACAACTTATGCCAATATATTTAAGCTCCAGAGCATGACCTGTTTATTGATATTGTCCTTCCTGATATCTCCTGACGAAGAGCTCTCAGAGATCCTATGAGTAAGACATTTAGAATTACCCTTCACCATGGTCACTAGAATAAATCCCTATTGTATGAGGAATGGATTATAACCATCTCATTTATGAAAGCATTGCAATGCGTGGTTTAAAGTGCAGAAATGTATATAAATGCATGTACAATACACACATATACTGACATTCTATAGGATTGGATCAATGTCATAATACACATGGATGATCTAATGTATCCATGTTTGATTTGTGAGAAGTTCCTCAAATCCTGCATGAGGTCTGCAAAATCCAATCTTACAATCAAACCCTATCATCTTCTCTCCCACCCCCAAGAAGCTTTTCACATCTATTATCTTCTTTTTGGAAACTACAGAATGTTCTGACCCTATTCTCCAATCCTTATATCTACTATATGATTTTTTTCATCCCCAGCCCGCCAGTAGTTTTAAATGACTTTTTTTCCTCTGAAATGTCATTTTGCTGTCAGACTGTTCTAAACACGGGAAACATGCGCCCCTTTACAGGCATACTATAGACACCCCCCAGGTATGAAATTTAAAGGGATATTACACTTTTATTGTTTCAATTTAAGCATTATTAAAATCACTGCTCCTGAAAAAACGGCCGTTTTTAAAACTTTTTTTTGCATTGATCCATGTCCCGGGGCAGGACCCGTTTCCCCAAACACTTTTTATGACAATAACTTGCATATAAGCCTTTAAAATTAGCACTTTTGATTATTCATGTTCGTGTCCCATAGACTTTAATGGTGTTCGCGTGTTCGAACAAATTTTTTGCCTGTTCGCAAGTTCTGGTGCAAACTGAACCAGGGGTGTTCTGCTCATCACTATTACTGAATGGCCTTTACTTTCTTGGAAGAAGGGAAGGCCATACTAGGAAGGGACATCCTCTTGAGCCATGGGATGTTGTTCAATCATTAAAGGCAGTAGAGGCTTATTTAATTATTTATTTATCTATCTCTTTTATTGCTCTCACAAGGGATTAATAATATTCCTCGTGATTGCATGGGCAGTGACATCATACTTGGTGCGTCTGGCCTCTTAGGCCATAGAGATGATCAGGGACGTTCTGGTCCTTGATTGTCTCTATGGCAGCCAACAGAACTGGCAGCTTCAGTTCAGTAGGGCAGGAGAGCCCAGGAAGGCACTAACGTCTCTTTTACATTCAAGCCCATTGCTAGCTGCAAAAAAAAATACCGGGACGATACCTGTAGATACAGACATCTTTCCAGTATAACCACTTCAACCATAGGACGTACAGGAACCTCCTTTTGGAGGAAGTGGTTAAACTGTAGGTCTTCTACCCCAGGCTAAAAGGCCAGGTTGCTAATGATATTAAAAGGGGGATGGGGAGATATTTCCCTCTGTAAAGAGTTTCCTGCCTATTACCCACATGCTACTGATTGTGGGGTAGGGATGGGCTGAACAACCCCTGGTTCGGATTGCATCCAGAACATGCAAATGGCCCGAAAGTTTGTGGGAACATTCAAACACCGTTAAAGTCTATGGGACTCGAACGTGAGAAATCAACAGTGTGAATTTTAAAGGCTAATATGCAAGTTTTTGTCCTGAAAAGGGTTAGGGGGCCTGGGTGCTGCCTCAGGGGACATGTAACAATGGAAAAAAAGTTTTAAAAACGGACGTTTTTTCGGGAGCAGTGATTTTAATGATGCTTAAAGTGAAAAAATAAAAGTGAAATATTCCTTTAAATATCGTACCTGGGGGTGTCTATAGTATGCCTGTAAAGTGGCGCATGTTTCCTGTGCTTAGTAATAAAAGTCATTTAAAACTGCTTGAGGCTTTAATGTAATGTTGGGTCCCGACAATATGGATGAAAATCAGTGAGACAAACGGCATGGGTACCCCCCAAGCCCATCATCAGGCCCTTTGGGTCTTGTATGGATATTAAGGGGAACCCTACACCCAAATTAAAAAAAGAAAAGGCGTTGGGCCCCAAGGCCCTATATACTCTGAACAGCAGTATACAGGCGGTGCAAACAAGACAGGGACTGTAGGTTTGTTCTTCCTGTTTGGAATTTGGAACATTTTGTAAGTGTAGCTCCAGCCAAAAAAATCTATTTTAAAGCTTTTTGGAAAACATAGGGAAGGGTTATCACCCCTGTAACATTTGTTTTGCTGTCTGCGCCCCTGTTCAGAAGATTTCACCTCACTTTCTGTCCCAATGACAATTAGATTTTGAAAATTTGGGGTTTTTAAGGGAAACAAGGATTGGTGATAATCAGTGGAGGAGACACCTTTTTTCCCATATTAACTCTTACAGGAGAGAATTTCCCTTCCTAGGCGTAGATTTCCTCTCACTTCCTGTTGCCTCCCTCCGTTTGTAAGTAAACACTCTGTGGAAATTTGGGCCTTAGGTGTTGGTGGTACCAGAACACTGTAAGCCCTCACAGTAATTCTTGGTGGGTGCTGGAACGGGCCCTGCTGTGAAATATTATATCAAGAATTGTAATTGCATGCCCCTGTTAAACAGGGGCAGAAAAATTGGGCCTTAGGTGGTGGTGGTGGTGGCACAACACTGTAAAGCCTCACAGATACTCTTGTTGAGCACAGGAACGAGCCCTGCTGTTAAATATTTGATCAAAAATTGTAAATTGTAATTACACGTCCCTGTTAAACGGGCATACAAATTGGGCCTTAGGCAGTGGTGATGGTGCCACAACACTGCAACCCCTCACAGATTCTCTTGTTGAGCGCAGGAACAAGTCCTGCTGTTAAATATTTGATCAAAAATTGTAATTACACACCCCTGTTAAACAGGGGCATAAAAATTGAGCCTTAGGCAGTGGTGGTAGTGCCACAACACTGCAACCCCTCACAGATACTCTTGTTGAATGCAGGAATGAGCCCTGCTGCAAAATATTACAGCAAAAATTGTAATTACACACCCCCTTTTAAACAGGGGCAGAAAAATTGGGCCTTAGCCATTGGTGGTGGTGCCCAGAACCAAAAATGTTCTTAGAAGCTATCAACATGAACATTGAGGAGGAATAGGATAGTCACTCAGCATAACAGGACAGTCACTCAGCATCAGCATAGGCAGCCTTGAAGGGATCTCACATTCATAAAAAATTAATCGGTTACATCAGCATCAGGTGCTTGGTAGCTGGTGATCCAAGACTGATTCATTTTTATGAAGGTAAGCCGATCAATCGAGTCGGTGGACAGGCGCACTCTGTGATCAGTTACAAAGCCTCCAGCAGCACTGAATGGATGCAGCACAGGCCAGTAGCTCAATTGCATACTGTGCAATCTCTGGTCAGTGATCCATCCTCAAGACCCAGTAACCCAGTGGATTTTCAGTTGGAAAGGTCTCCAAGTCTGATCTTGCCCCTAGGTATTCCTGCACCATGTACAACAGATGCTGGCGATGGTTGCTGGAACCAATAAGACCTTGGGGCTGTGGACTAAAAGATTGTCTGAACGCATCGGTCAGACAGCCTCCTTCTCCACCGCTCCTTCTGTGACTGACCGAAGCCTCAGCAACATGTTGTCCATTAGTACCAGGAAATTGTAACCTCCCAGGCTCTGGAAACGCATTGCACAAACCTTTCTGCAAGGCCTCGCGAAGATGTTTCATCCTCTACTCCCTCTGCGATGGCAGGATAAGTTCTGCCACCTTACCCTTGTAACGTGGATCAAGAAGGGTTGCCAGCCAGTACTGATCCCTCTCTTTGATACCACGAATCTGAGGTCCTTTCGCAGGCTTTGCAGGATCAGGGAGGCAATGCAGCGTAGGTTTGCTGAGGCATTCGGTCCGGAGTCCTCTGGGTCACTAAGGACGACCTGATCCGCAGCCACCTCCTCCCAGCCACGTACAAGTCCATGGGTTTCTGAGGACTGAAAACGATCCCTTGAAGACTGCTGCTGATGCTGAGTGCCAGGCTCCACCTCCATGCTGACACAATCCTCCTCCTCCTCCTGTGTGATAGGTAGCCCTGAAAGAATACTGTCTGGATAAAGGGGGCCTTGAGAGGTAAGGAAGTCCTCCTCTTCCTCCCTCTGTTCTGCCTCAAGTGCCCTGTCCATTATTCCACCCAGCATGTGCTCCAACAGGAAGACAAGAGGGACAGTATCACTGATGCATGCACTGTCACTGCTCACCATCCTCGTGGCCTCCTCAAATGCTGACAGGACAGTGCATGCATTCTTGATCCTGAGCCACTGGCGTGGCGAAAAAAAGCCAAGCTCCCCTGACCCTGTCCTGGTGCCATACTCGCACAGGTAGTCATTGATGGCCCTCTGCTGCATGTGCAGCTGCTGCAGCATTGCCAACGCTGAGTTCCACCTGGTGGGCATGTCACAGATGAGGCGGCAGAATGTGGCAGAATCACCACTACCAGCATTTTGGAGGTGTGGTGGTGGAACAAGCTCTAACAATACTGCACCCTGTCCTGCATCCTTCCCAGCTGCCAGCAGGGTTACCCAGTGCACCCTGAAAGAAAGGTAATGTCCCTGTCCATGCCTGCTGGACCATGAGTCAGTGGTAATATGCACCTTACTGCTGACCGCCCTGTCCAACGAGGCCAAGATATTGCTTTCCACATGTCAGTAGAGAGCCGGAATGACCTTCCGAGAAAAAAATTGGCATTTGGGAACCTGCCACTGAGGTACCGCACATTCCACAAATTCTTGAAAGGGAGCAGAGTCTACCAGCTGAAAAGGCAGCTAGCAATTTAGCCAAACTAGCAGCCGCTGAGCATGTGGATGGCTGGGACCGAATTTCTTTCGCCAGTTTAGCAACTCGGGTAGGGAAATTTGCCTGCTACAATCGAATGTTGGGACACCTAATTCTGCACCTTCATTCTTCTCAGTGCAGGTCTCTGAGAGGACTGAAATTATAGTGGGGTTGGAGATCCCAGCTGATGAGGAGCAAGGAGAGGTTAGCCTTGTTATTTGGCGTGGGTCTTTTAAGTACGGTTGCCAACGGACTGCATGGGAGCTTGACATCTGTCTGGTCAAGCATGTGGTGCCCAAGCGGCTGCTGTTTTGGCCACGCTTGATATGCTTCAGACATATGTTGCAAACAGCAATGGTGCAATCTGCTGCACACCTCTCAAAAAAGGCCCACAACAAAGAACTTTTGGAATAACGCACGGAGTCAGCAGAGCCCTGCACATGCTGTGCTCTGCAGTGTGATGCAGACAGTTGCCTGCCCTTAAGCTGGCCCCTGGAGGGCAGCCTGCCTCGTTGGAGATGTGCCTCCTTCTCCTCCACCTCTCTTCTATTTGGCACCCACCTAGAGTCAGTGACCACATCATCCCCTCCCTCCTCACCACTGGAAACCTGGCAGTATGCTGCAGCTGGGGGAACCTGACTGCAGTTTCTTGTCCTTCTTGGGCTCACGTTACTGCCTTCATCCTCAACCTGGGAACCATCATCAGCGTCTTCAAAACGCTGCGCAACCTCCTGCAGCATGTACACTGTGGTCAATCAGTTCGGGGTCTCCTCAGGGCATGATGGTGGGGCTAGAGAAGGAGTGACTGATGACATTGAGTCAATGGAAGAGGCCACTTTGGCAGCTGCCTTGGCAGACAAAGTACCCTGAGCCTGAGTGACAGAGGATGAGGAGGATGAGGACAGCTTGGTCATCCACTCTACCAACTCTTCTGCATGTTGTGGCTAAACACAGCCAGCTGATGAAAAAAAGGACAAGTGTGCCCCACGGCCACGTGCTGAGGATGCACCGTTTCCATGACCAGCACTGTTGGATGTAGACACAGAGCCTGCCTGTCACCTTTTAGTGGCCTGTGAGCGTCTGCCTCTCCTTAGTGGCCTTCCAGACATACTTTACAATTAGATTAGCAAACAATGCATGAAGTTTACTAAAAACAATACTCCAGGAATGGCCTACAGTCAGGTATAGGCTTGGCTACACTATATACAGTTGCAATTAAAAGTATGTGAACCTTTTTGGAATGATATGGATTTCTGCACAAATTGGTCATAAAATGTGTTCTGATCTTCACAGTCTGCTTAAACTAATAACACACAAAGAATTAAATGTTACCATGTTTTTATTGAACACACCATGTAAACATTCACAGTGCAGGTAGAAAAAGTATGTGAACCCTTGGATTTAATAACTGGTTGAACCTCCTTTGGCAGCAATAACTTCAACCAAACGTTTCCTGTAGTTGCAGATCAGAGGTGCACAACGGTCAGGAGTAATTCTTGACCATTCCTCTTTACAGAACTGTTTCAGTTCAGCAATATTCTTGGGATGTCTGGTGTGAATCGCTTTCTTGAGGTCATGCCACGGCATCTCAATCGGGTTGAAGTCAGGACTCTTACTGGGCCACTCCAGAAGGCATATTTTCTTCTGTTTAAGCCATTCTGTTGTTGATTTACTTCTATGCTTTGGGTCATTGTCCTGTTGCAACACTCATCTTCTGTTAAGCTTCAGCTGGTGGACAGATGGCCTTAAGTTCTCCTGCAAAATGTCTTGATAAACTTGGGAATTCATTTTTCCTTCGATGATAGCAATCCGTCCAGGCCCTGATGCAGCAAAGCAGCCCCAAAGCATGATTCCCCCACCACCTCTGATTCCACGGGCAAGGCAGGAGTGGCAATATTAATAAGGAAGTCATGTCCTGTTAAGGTCAAAAATTCTCACACGATCCCCACGGAAGATTCCTTATTTTAGATTGTGAATATATGTCCACTTCTTTTACTCTGGTTAATCTATATGCCCCTAATACAGGCCAGATCAATTTCCTTAACAAACTTTTTGACACCCCCCAATATTTCTCACAACCTTTTATGGTCATTGGCGGGGATTTCAATCTGGTTATGTCACCCACTAGAGATAGACAAACCCTCCTTAGTAGGGATGAGCTTCGAGTTCGAGTCGAACTCATGTTTGACTCGAACATTGGCTGTTCGCCAGTTTGCCGAACAGCAAACAATTTGGGGTGTTTGCAGCAAATTCGAAAGCCTTGGAACACTCTTTAAAAGTCTATGGGAGAAATCAAAAGTGCTAATTTTAAAGGCTTATATGCATGGTATTGTCATAAAAAGTGTTTGGGGACATGGATCAATGCAAAAAAAGTTTTAAAAACGGCCGTTTTTTCAGGAGCAGTGATTTTAATAATGCTTAAAGTGAAACAATAAAAGTGTAATATTCCTTTAAATTTCATACCTGGGGGGTGTCTATACTATGCCTGTAAAGGGGCGCATGTTTCCCGTGTTTAGAACAGTCTGACAGCAAAATGACATTTCAAAGGAAAAAAAGTCATTTAAAACTACTCGCGACTATTAATGAATTGTCGGTCCGACAATACACATAAGAGTTCATTGATAAAAACGGCATGGGATTTCCCCACAGGGGAACCCCAAACCAAAATTTTTTAAAAAATGGCATGGGAGGTCCCCCTAAATTCCATAACAGGCCCTTCAGGTCTGGTATGGATATTAAGGTGGAACCCTGGCCAAAATGTAAAAAACGGTGGTTGTGGGGGTCTGCGGGCGGGGGGCTTATCGGAATCTGGAAGCCCCCTTTAACAAGAAGACCGCCAGATCCTGCCCCCCTGTGTCAAATGGTAAGGCTGTTGTGTGCACCCACAGTGATGAAACTGCGTAGAGTGACCTCTCTCAGAGAACAAATTAAATTGCTAAAGTTAGAAAAAGCATCTAGGTTCCTATTGTGGATGAAACAGAAATTTTATGAACACTCTAATAAACCCCATAGGATGTTAGAAAATAAATTGTGCCCACGACCATTCAATTTGTTTCCTGACTTTCTCCAGCAAGCGGACGGATCTAGAACGTATTGCCCCCGTGAGATGTCCAGGATCTTTGGTAAATTCTATAGCAAATTGTATAACTGCTTGACTCCAGAGAATAATTTTAATTTCACCCAGGAAAAATTTGAATCCTTCTTTTCTAATATAAAGCTACCGACATTGTCTGCGACGAAGCTAGATAGTTTGAACATGCCCATAACAGCTAAGGAACTCCTGGCTGTGGTTCAGAATCTTCCATTACATAAGTCACCTGTTCCTGATGGTCTACTTTATTCTTATTACAAAACTTTCTTTGATGTTCTCTCCCCACACATGTTAACTCTATATGACTCTCTGCTTAAAGGTATGTCCCCACTTCCGCATTTCTCTCATTCATTCATTCATTCATTCATTCATTCATTCATTCATTCATTCATTCATTCTGTGGTATTTGCCCCAAGATCCAGGGGGGGAATGGGTGCCCCAGACATTATTAAATATTACTACGCCTCACATTTGAGGGCTTTTGCCTCGTGATCCTCTTTATTCGCACCAAATCAATGGACCGCCATTGAAAAGGGTGTGTTATACCCGGTTCACCCAAGCGCCTTGGTTTGGGGAGCCCCCCATCCCTGGATCTCATTATCAAATGTCAATGTACTGCTCCAATGACTTTCACCTCAACCATTTAGTGTAAACGCCTCAAGGATTACCACCTTGCCTCATCCTGTTCTCTTCTTGTAAATGTGCTGTTTAACCCGATTATACCAGAGAGTATGTCTCTGGGCAGGGTTTTCCCGTGGCTCAACGCCCCTCTTTTCCAACTCCGAGACCTGGTGCGTTCTATTACGTGGAGATTATATACCTTTGATATACGTGAGAAATGTGATAAATCCCCCCGACTTTTCCATTTTTATCTGTGGGTTAGACATTTTTTTCACTCTAAATCCCCAACCTTAACTCTTGACAAACCAACCACTTTTGAGTATATATGCGCACAGGGTCCTCACCAATTACATTTAATATCCTCCATTCACCGTATCCTCCATGAGTCGACCCCTCTTACCGAGACCACACACCACTACATGAGGAGATGGTCCCATTTAATAGGTAGACCTATTTCGGTCCAAGTATGGGATAGGATTTGGTCCTCTACTTTCAAGTCTTCCACATGTGTAACCCAAAGGGAGACATCCATTAAGATTCTCTTGTTTTGGTACAAAACCCCTGATGTAATTCATAAATATGATCCCTCAGTCTCGTTAGGCTGTTGGCGTTGCGGGACTGACACAGGTTCCTTATTTCACATTTTCTGGCAATGTTCTATGATCCAACCATTTTGGCATGGGGTGAGGCTACTAATACAGAAGGCGGTGGATGTGTCACTCCCGCTCAATCCCTTAAATTATTTGTTGGGTCTCCCTTTTTCTGGTATAACCAGAAAAGTTAATCGGCTTCTTTCTTATATTTTGTTAGCTGCCAAAAGGCTTTTTCCATTATGTTGACTGTCCACTCTTTCTTGGTCTAAATTTTTACATCTAGTGGCTGACATTCGGAGGATGGAATATTTAATGGCCTCTGTACATGTTACTATCCCCCAATTTGATAAAATATGGGAACCTTGGGATCGATCTGAATAAGGCCAACTACCACATCTTAAATTATACTGGCATTGTATTATTTGTGACCATAGCACCTCCCTCCCCTCCCTTATTTGCCATTTGGTGCCTTTATATGATTGTTCTCTGGTTTTGAACTTATACTACCTACTTTTGAGCTGTTCACCTTAAATATCTTTTATATGCCGTGCAGACCACCCCTGTGCTCTGCACTCGTGGACTTTGTTTATTTGTACCTTCTATTTCATTATTTTTTCTCTGATATGATTGTGTTTTCGATATCTATGTACTCTACATTATGTAACAATTCTATATTTGTTCGCTCAAAAAAAACAAAAAACTCAATAAAAATACAATTTTGCAAAAAAAAAAGCCATAAGCTGCCTGATAGGTAAATGACACAAAATATATACAAAGTATCATCTACATACAAATCTGATCACAATATCACCTCGGACAGCACACAGTCCTTTATAGAAGTTAGAGGAAGATAATTGTCCCTAGGGCATTGGACATGTTTATCACCTTAACTAATATCTACACATTTATAAGTGATCTCCAATCCTGGAAACCATTTTATTCTAATCATCCCCCCCCCCCCAGTGTCTAAAAGCTTTTATAATTTTATTATCATCAAGGGGGGATTAAAAAATCTAAAGTGTTAAAAGGAGGTTCAATTGAGTCAAAAATACAAGATGTGCATATTGCAATCAAAGTGAATGTTCAGCCCAAACATTTTTTTTTCTTTTAAAGTTTTGGATTAACATGAGGAAAGGTTACAACCTCTGTCAGGTTTTTACCACTTCAAAACATTCCATATAGAGGTGTGGTGCTTCAGTGGTAAACTTGGAAACCGCAATGTGTGCGCCCCATACACTGATGAAGAGCTCTCAGAGATCCTCTCTGAGAAAGACATTGAGAATTACCCTTCACCATGGTCACCACCAGAGTAAATCTCTATTGTATGAGGATTATAATCATCTCATTTATGAAAGCATTGCAATGTGTGGTTTAAAGTGCAGAAGTGTATATAAATGCATGTACAATATACTATAGGATTGGATCAATGTCATAATACACATGAGTGATCTAATATATCCATGTTTAATTTGTGAGAAGTTCCTCAAATCCTGCATGAGGTCTGCAAAATCCAGTCTTACAATCAAACCCTATCATCTTCTCTCCCACCTCCAAGAACCTTTTCACATCCATTATATTCTTTTTGGAAACTATGGGAATGTTCTCCAATCCCTATATTGGCTACTATGATTTTTTTAATCCCCACAACAAGAATACAGAGCTCCTTTACTGCTATAGGAAGAGGATCTTCAACAATCTTTCTCTAATGATCAATTTAAGAAAGTCTCTTTCTTCCAAATCCTTGCTTTGCTCCAAATACTAGGGGAACAATTGCAAAATATTTACAGGATGGTATAGGGTCCCCCTATAACCTGTAACAGTCAAAAATATCACCCCAATGTCCCTGATTGAATTCTGGAGATGTCATTAGGGAACCATGTTCCTTGTATTATGAACCTTCTAATGAAAAGTCAGGACCATGTCTCAAAAATTCCCAGACTATGTACCACGGGAAGATCTGTCCCTCTTCCTTTTATACATTCCTATGAGGAGATATAAGAGATCGGTCATGTGTCACCTCTTTAATGCAGAAAAAGCCTGCATCCCCCTGAAGTGGAAGAGCACTTCACCAGTGGTGGCCGTTCATGCAAGGCACAGGGGACCTGCCCCCCTAATCCATGCGTCCAGCCCCTAATCTACATGCAGGGTGCTGGACGCATGGATTTCATTTTTTTTTAAGCACATGATTAGAGCCTGAGGTTCTAATTGGCTTAAAAAGGGTGGGATTGGGGTGGAGAGCATTGCGCTCTGAGCCCACCCAGTTGTGTGACATTAGCGAATTAATATTTGCTAATGTCTTCCTGCTTCTCCTCCCGGCCAATCAAGAAGTGGGTCCTGAGACCCTATTGGCCAGAGAGTCTGAGGACCAATCAGATCTCAGGACCCACTACCTGTTCATCCGGGAAGAGACGCAACGCCTGTTTGGCTGGGGAGACTGGAGCGAGGAGCAACCTCCCAAGGTAATGCTAGACTGATCGCCACCTTCCCATCTTATCGTTGCCTTCCCATCTGTCTCCCATGGTAGGGGAGTGTGTGTGATGGCAGATGTGCGAGTGGGGGGGGGGTTTGCCACCCCCCACAAAAAAAAAAAAGGATTCAGCACCAGCCGCCATTGCCATAGAAGGTATCAGTTAGACGGATGAGCTAAATTCATCCTCTCAAGACAAATTTGAAACTATTTGTGAAACATGATATTACTGGATGGCCTTTACTTTCTTGGAAGAAGGGAAGGCCCTACTAGGAAGGAACATCCTCTCAAGCCATGGGATGTTGTTCAATCAGTAAAGGCAGTAGAGGCTTATTTAGTTATTAATTTATCTATCTACAGTATCTCAGAAAAGTGAGTACCCCCCCCTTACATTTTGTAAATATTTTATTATATCTTTTCATGTGACAACAGTGAAGAAATTATACTTTGCTACAATGTAAAGTAGTGAGTGTACAGCTTGTGTGACAGTGTACATTTGCTGCCCCCTCAAAATAACTCAGCATTGGACCCAAAGTGTCAATATTTTGTGTGGCCATCATTATTTTCCAGCACTGCCTTAACCCTCTTGGGCATGGAGTTCACCAGAGCTTCACAGGTTGCCACTGGAGTCCTCTTCCCCTCCTCCATGACAACATCACAGAGCTGGTGGATGTTAGAGACCTTGCGCTCCTCCACCTTCCATTTGAGGATGCCCCACAGATGCTCAATAGGGTTTGGAGACATGCTTGGCCAGTTCTTTAGCAAGGCAGTGGTCATCTTGGAGATGTGTTTGGGTCGTTATCATGTTGGAATACTGCCCTGCGGCCCAGTCTCCGAAGGGAGGGGATCATGCTCTCTTTCAGTATGTCACAGTACATGTTGGCATTCATGGTTCGCTCAATGAACTGTAGCCCCCCAGTGCTAACAGCACTCATGCAGCCCCAGACCATGACACTCCCACCAACATGCTTGACTGTAGGCAAGACACACTTGTCTTTGTACTCCTCACCTGGTTTCTGCCACACACGCTTGACACCATCTGAACCAAATAAGTTTATCTTGGTCTCATCAGACCACAGGGCATGGTTTCAGTAATCCATGTCCTTAGTCTGCTTGTCTTCCGCAAGCTGTCAGCTTTCTTGTGCATCATCTTTAGAAGAGGCTTCCTTCTGGAATGACAGCCATGCAGACCAATTTGATGCAGTGTGCGGCGTATGGTCTGAGCACTGACAGGTTGACCCCCCCACCCCTTCAACCTCTGCAGCAATGCTGGCAGCACTCATATGTCTATTTCCCAAAGACAACCTCTGGATATGACGCTGAGCACATGCACTCAACTTCTTTGTTCGATCATGGCGAGGCCTAAGAGATTTTGGACAATTTCATGCTCCTTCCTTTGTGGGAACAGTTTGGGGATGGCCCCTTCCTGTTCCAACATGACTGTGCAGCAGTGCACAAAACAAGTTCCATAAAGAAATGGATGAGCGAGTTTGGGGTGGAGGAATTTGACTGGCCTGAATTCAACCTGATAGAACACCTTTAGGATCATTTAAAGTGGAGACTGCGAGCCAGGCCTTCTCGTCCCCACGCCATTTATTTCCCTTTTTTTTTGCCTGGCAATTTTGATTTTACATTCAGCTGTCAGTGGGGAGACAACCCTACACCACAATCCCCCCTCCAGCAAATGATTTGAAGGGGTGGCCCAAAATTTTTGTCAATATAGTATATATGAGCAAGTTTGGGTTGGAGGAACTTGACTGGCCTAGAACAGAGACTGCGAGCCAGGCCTTCTCATCCAACATCAGTGCTTGACCTCACAAATGCGCTTCTTGAGGAATAGGGATGAGCTTCGTGTTCGAGTCGAACCCATGTTCGACTCGAACATCGGCTGTTCGATCGTTCGTCGAATTGCGAACGATATGGGACGTTCGCGCCAAATTCGTGTGGCGCGTCACGGCCCATAATTCACTGCGGCATCGCAGTGCATTGCTTGCTGATGATTGGCCAAGCATGCACTATGACCCGCATGCTTGGCCAATCACAGCGCCGCCTTAACAGAGAGCCGTAATTGGCCAAAGCCAAGGAGGCTTTGGCCAATTATGGCTCAGGGGATTTAGTACACGCCCCACACTATATAAGGCCGCCTGCACGGCGGCCCTGTGCAGTGTGTGTTCCGGTGTGCTGAGAAATAGAGAGAGAGACAGACAGTGTCATTTCATTTGAGTTAGCTAGATTAGGCAGGACAGTCAGTCAGTTAGCTGCACTTAAAGTGTATTGTCTATATATATGCATCCCAGGTGTTGCATATATATATATATATATATATATATACACTGTATTCAGTTTAGCTAGATCCGTTCCTGTTATCTTCTAGACTATTTACATTTAGTGCAGTGCGTCCTGCTCACAGTGTTCAGCTAGATCCGTTCCTGTTCTCTTCTTACTGACAGGCAGGCTTGTCTTGTTACAGTATATAAAGCTACCTGAAGAAAATTACTGGTGTTCTTTTGATCCTATTAGTACCACAGTCAGGCAGCTAGACTATTTACATTTAGTGCAGTGCGTCCTGCTCACAGTGTTCTGCTAAACCTACAAGTTAGTGGGGTGCGTCCTGCTCACAGTGTTCAGCTAGATCCGTTTCTGTTATCTTCTTACTGACAGGCAGGCTTGTCTTGTTACAGTAAATACAGCTACCTGAAGAAAATTGCTTGTGTTCTTTTGATCCTATTAGTACCACAGTCAGGCAGCTAGACTATTTACAGTTAGTGCAGTGCATCCTGCTCACAGTGTTCAGCTAAACCTACAAGTTAGTGGGCTGCGTCCACCTCACAGTGTTCAGCTAAAGCTACCTGTAGAAGGTTGGTGGTGTTCTCATACTACAGGCAGGCAGTTGATTTTGCTAGCTGCAGTATCAGTACATATATATATATATATATATATATATATATCCCAGCTTAGTGCACCTACAGGCCATTAGTATGTCTGGAAGGCCGAGAAGGAGAGGCAGACAGTCACAAGCCAATAAGAGAGGGCAAGCAGGCTCTGTGTCTAGTGCTGGTCGTGGAGACGGTGCATCCTCATCAGCACGTGGCCATGGGACACGCTTGGCCTTTTTTTCGGCAGCTGGCCATGTTGAGCCGCAACATGCGGAAGACTTGGTCAAGTGGATGACCAAGCCGTCCTCATCTTCCTCATCCTCTCTTACCCATGCCCAGGGTACTTTGTCTGGCAAAGCAGCGGCCTCTTCCCTCGGCTCAATGTCATCAGTGACTCCTTCCCTAGCCCCACCATGTCCTCCTGAGGAGTCCCTCGAACTGTTTGACCACAGTGTTGGGTACATGCTCCAGGAGGATGCCCAGCGTTTGGAAGGCTCTGATGATGATACTGAGCTCGATGAAGGCAGTAACATGAGCACGGACAGAGGGGGTGCCCAAGAAGGACAGCAATCTGGCAGTCATGCTCCCCCTGCTGCAGCATACTGCCAGGTTTGCTCCAGTGATGAGGAGGGAGGGGATGATGAGGTCACTGACTCAACGTGGGTGCCTGATAGGAGAGAGGAGGAGGAGGAGGAGGCGGCACATCACCAACGAGGCAGGATGCCCTCCAGGGGCCAGCCTAAGGGCAGCACATTGACTGCATCACACCCCAAAGCTCCACATGTGCAGGGCGCTGCAGTCTCTGCGCGTTATTCAAAAAGTTCTTTGGTGTGGGCCTTTTTTGAGACGAGTGCATCAGATCGCACCGCTGCTATTTGCAACATATGTCTCAAGCGTATCTCGCGTGGCCAAAACATCTCCCGCTTGGGTACCACATGCTTGACCAGACATATGTTGACCTGCCATGCAGTTCGTTGGCAAGTGTATCTAAAAGACCCACACCAAAGAACAAAGAGGACCTCTCCTTGCTCCTCATCAGCTGAGATTTCCAACCCCACTAGACCTTCAGTCCTCTCTGAGACCTGCACTGAGAGGAATGAAGGTGTAGAATTAGGTGTGTCACAGCCAAGTACTTGTGGGCAATCTGATTTTGGTACACCGACGTCAGATTGTACCAGGCAAATTTCCCTGCCCCAGCTGCTGCACCGCCGAAAGAAGTTTGCTCCCAGCCATCCACATGCCCAGTGGTTGAATGCTAGCTTGGCAAAATTGCTAGCACTTCAACTGCTGCCTTTTCAGTTGGTAGACTCTGCCCCCTTCCGTGAGTTTGTGGAATGTGCGGTTCCTCAGTGGCAGGTACCCAAACGCCACTTTTTCTCAAGGAAGGCGATTCCGGCTCTCTACCAGCATGTGGAAGGCAATGTCCATGCCTCGCTGGACAGGGCGGTCAGCGGCAAGGTGTATATTACCACTGACTCATGGTCCAGCAGGCATGGACAGGGACGTTACCTAAGTTTCACGGCGCATTGGGTGACTCTGCTGGCAGCTGGGAAGGATGCAGGACAAGGTGCAGTAGTGTTGGAGGTTGTTCCGCCACCACCCCTCCAAAATGCTAATGATTGTGACACACCTCTCTCCTCCACCCCCTCCTCTTCTTCTTCCTCCATGGCCTCTTCCTCGGAACCAGCGGTGCTCCGTAGTCGTTCAAGGGGCTACGCAAGTATGCAGGCCAAAAGATGCCATGCGATGCTTGAGCTGGTGTGCTTGGGGGACAGGAGCCACACTGGGGCAGAGGTTCTGTCGGCTCTGCAGGGGCAGGTTCAGAGGTGGTTGATGCCACGCCAACTTAAGGCAGGAATGGTGGTTTGCGACAATGGCACCAACCTCCTCTCTGCCCTCCGACAGGGACAAATGACCCATGTGCCCTGTTTGGCTCACGTCCTTAACCTGGTGGTGCAGCGGTTCTTGGGCAGGTACCCGGGCTTACAGGATGTTCTGAGGCAGGCCAGGAAAGTCTGTGTGCATTTCCGCCGGTCATATAATGCCAGTGCTCGGCTGACGGACCTCCAAAAGGAGTTTAACCTGCCCAAGAACCGCCTAATCTGTGACATGCCCACCAGGTGGAACTCAACGTTGGCCATGCTGCAGCGGCTGCACACGCAGCAGAGGGCCATCAATGAGTACCTGTGCGACTATGGCACCAGGACAGGGTCAGGGGAGCTTGGTTTTTTTTCCCCACTCCAGTGGGCCATGATCAGGGATGCATGCACTGTCCTGTCACCATTTGAGGAGGCCACGAGGATGGTGAGCAGTGACAGTGCATGCATCAGTGACACTGTCCCCCTTGTCCACCTGTTGGAGCACATGCTGCGTGGAATAATGGACAGGGCACTTGAGGCAGAACAGAGGCAGGAAGAGGAGGACTTCCTTAGCTCTCAAGGCCCCCTTTATCCAGACAGTGTTCCTGCGTGCCCGCCGATCACACAGGAAGAGGACGAGGAGGAGGAGGAAGATTGTGTCAGTATGGAGGTGGAGCCTGGCATTCAGCATCAGCAGCAGTCTTTAAGGGATCAGTCCCAAGAAACACATGGACTTGTACGTGGCTGGGAGGAGGTGGCTGCGGACCATGTCGTCCTTAGTGACCCAGAGGACTCCGGACCGAATGCCTCAGCAAACCTACGCTGCATGGCCTCCCTGATCCTGCAAAGCCTGCGTAAGGATCCTCGTATTCGTGGTATCAAGGAGAAGGACCAATACTGGCTGGCAACCCTCCTTGATCCACGTTACAAGGGTAAGGTTGCGGACCTTATCTTGCCATCGCAGAGGGAGCAGAGGATGAAACATCTTCAGGAGGCCTTGCAGAAAGGTCTGTGCAACGCGTTCCCAGAGACTGGGAGGTTACAAACTCCTGTTTCTGGACAACGTGTTGCTGAGGCTTCTGTCAGTCAAAGAAGGAGCGGTGGAGAAGGTGGCCGTCTGACCGATGCGTTCAGACAATTTTTTGGTCCGCAGCCCCAAGGTATGATCGGTTCCAGCAACCATCGCCAGCGTCTGTTTTACATGGTGCAGGAATACCTAGGGGCAAGATCAGACTTGGACACCTTTCCCACCGAAAATCCTCTGGGTTACTGGGTCTTGAGGATGGATCACTGGCCAGAGCTTGCACAGTATGCAATTGAGCTACTGGCCTGTCCTGCATCCAGCGTTCTTTCGGAACGCACATTCAGTGCTGCTGGAGGCGTGGTAACCGATCACAGGGTACGTCTGTCCACTGACTCGGTCGATCGACTGACCTTCATAAAAATGAATCAGTCTTGGATCACCACCAGCTACCAAGCACCTGATGCTGATGTAACCGAATAATTTTTTTTGAAATCTCAGATCCCTTCAAAGACTGCCTATGCTGATGCTGAGTGACTATCCCTGAGTAATTATCCTCTTCCTCCTCAATCATCACGCTGATAGCTTGTAAGAACATTTTTGGTTCTGGGTGCCACCACCAGTGCCTAAGGCACAATTTTTCAGCCCCTGTTTAACAGGGGCGTGTAATTACAATTTTTGATGTAATACTTTGCAGCAGGGCTCGTTCCTGCATTCCAGCTAGAGTGTCTGTGAGGGGTTGCAGTGTTGTGGCACCAGCACCAGTGCCTAAGGCCCATTTTTTCTGCCCCTGTTTAACAGGAGCGTGTAATTACAATTTTTGATGCAATACTTTGCAGCAGGGCTCGTTCCTGCGTTCCAACTAGAGTGTCTGTGAGGGGTTGCAGTGTTGTGGCACCAGCACCAGTGCCTAAGGCCCAATTTTTTAGCCCTTGTTTAACAGGGGCGTGTAATTACAATTTTTGATGCAATACTTTGCAGCAGGGCTCGTTCCTGCGTTCCAACTAGAGTGTCTGTGAGGGGTTGCAGTGTTGTGGCACCAGCACCAGTGCCTAAGGCCTAATTTTTCAGCTCCTGTTCAACAGGGGCATGTAATTACAATTCTTGATCTAATATTTCACAGCAGGGCCCTGTGAGGGCTTACAGTGTTGTGGCCACAGCAACACCTAAGGCCCAAATTTCTGCTGAGTATATAGGGCAGGACCCTACTTTCAAACAACTAACTTACAAACGACTCCTACTTGCAAACGGAAGGAGACAACAGGAAGTGAGATGAAATCTACCCCTAGGAAGGGAAATTCTCTCCTGTAAGAGTTAATATGGGAAAAACATTTCTCCTTTCCACTGATGCTTTCCAATCCATTGGGACAAAAAGTGAGGTGAAATCTTCTGAAGAGGAGGAAAGACAGCAAAACATGATAACCCTTCCCTATGTTTTCCAAAAAGCTTAAAAATATTTTTTGGCTGGAGCTAAACATGTTAAAAATGTACCCGTTCAAAATTACAAAGAGATTCTACTTAACAACAAACCTACAGTCCCTGTCTTGTTTGCACCGCCTGTATACTGCTGTTCAGAGTATATAGGGCCTGGTGGCCCCACACCTTTCCTTATTTTAATTTGGGTGTGGGGTTCCCCTTAATATCCATACAAGACCCAAAGGGCCTGGTAATGGACTGGGGGGTACCCATGCCGTTTGTCTCACTAATTTTCATCCATATTGCCAGGACCCGACATTACATTAAACCCGCAAGCAGTTTTAAATGAGATTTTTTCCTTTAAAAATGACATTTGGTGCAGGGACTGTTCTAAACATGGGAAACACGCGTCACTTTACAGGCATACTATAGACACCCCTCAGGTACGATATTTAAAGGAATATTTTACTTTTTTTTTTTTTACTTTAAGCATCATTAAAATCACTGCTCCCGAAAAAACGGCCGTTTTTAAAAGTTTTTTTTGCATTGATACATGTCCCCTGGGGTAGGACCCGGGTCCCCAAACCCTTTTTAGGACAATACCATGCAAATTAGTTTTTAAAATGAGCACTTTTGATTTCGAACGTTCGAGTCCCATAGACGTCAATGGGGTTCTAACGTTCGTGCGAACTTTCGGTCCGTTCGCAGGTTCTGGTGCGAACCGAACCGGGGGGTGTTCGGCTCATCCCTATTGAGGAATGGTCAAACATTCCCATAACTCCTAAACCTTGTGGACAGCCTTCCCAGAAGAGTTGAAGCTGTTGTAGTTGCAAAGGGTGGGCCAACTCAATATTGAACCCTACGGACTAAAACTGGGATGCCATTAAAGTTCATGTACATGTAAAGGCAGGTGTCCCAATACTTTTGGTAATATAGTGTATTCTGTATGCTTTTATCTTGATTGGATAAAGTGCAGGATCTATCCCGATTAGTGGGGCTGATGGATCCACCTGAAAGCTGATAAGTGATTACATTCCCTGGGAAGTTCTGTAAGGATAATCTATAATTCCTCCAACTACAATAGGATCATCATATAAAAATATATACAGTATATAAAAAAAGAAGAAAACAGTGTATGTGATATGTTTAATTTTAATAAGACATTAAAGATTTAGCTGATATTCCATATCAGATGACTTCTGATTCAGGGGGAGGGTGGACATGTTCCAATTGTACATTTTATCTTATCCAACATATGCCCAGCAAACGTCTTCCCCAGATTCTTGATGATATCCAGGAAACCTCTTTTTACTTCTTTAACTTCATCGGCATCTCTCCTCGGAGAAGACATAAAAAACATTGATTATTACACAAAAACTGTATTTCACTGGTAACAAAAATGTGTATTTTTAGGACACAGTGACTATTATTCTATGACCACAAAACAATGCTAAAGGAAAATCGCACAACGGGAGGCCACAAAGTCGAATCTCTTATAGAATATCCAGTGGAAGCATTCTGATGTGTTTCATGCTATGGAACAGAACTTTCTCATCAGTAAGTGGACACTAGACATGTGCACTGCCGAAAAATGTGCTCCTCGTATTCGTAAAAAATTTGAAAATCCGAAAAAAGGAAAGAAAATCTGAAAATTTGAACGATTAACTAACTATTAAATTGGAATGTCACTTCAAATTTGGCTGAACTCAGCAAATACGAATTTATTCAAAGTTACGAATTATCCGAAATAATGAATGCCGCTAAACAAATGGAATGGAACAAATTGATAATAAATAATAATAATATTAATGATAAAAAGTTTTTATTATTATTATTGTTATTTATTAATAATAATTCATTACGTTCCGTTTTTAAGATACGGCATTCATTATTTTGGATGATTTGTAACTTTGGATAAATTCATATTTGTTACGTTCACTAACAGATAAATTTGAAAGGAAATTGCAATAGCTATAAGAGCCCTTGCACACTGGGGCGGGGGGCGGCGTCGGCGCTAAAACGCCGCTATTATTAGCGGCGTTTTACCGTCGGTATGCGGCCGCTAGCGGGGCACTTTTACCCCCCCGCTAGCGGCCGAGAAAGGGTTAAATACCACCGCAAAGCGCCTCTGCAGAGGCGCTTTGCCGGCGGTATAGCTGCGCCGTCCCATTGATTTCAATGGGCAGGAGCGGTAAGGGAGCGGTATACACACCGCTCCTTCACCGCTCCGAAGATGCTGCTGGCAGGACTTTTTTTACCGTCCTGCCAGCGCATCGCTCCAGTGTGCAAGCCCTCGGGGCTTGCACACTGGATACACAGCAGCGCCACTTTCGGGGCGGTTTGCAGGCGCTATTATTAGCGCAATAGCGCCTGCAAACCGCCCCAGTGTGCAAGGGCTCTAACTGAATAGTTAGTAAAAGTTAGGTTATTATTAGTTCGTTATTATTTCCGATTTTCTAATTTTTCGGGTTTTCAGATTTTCGAATTTACAAATTTATGAATTTTCAAATATTCAAATTTACAAATATTCATAAAAAAATGTTAAATGTGTTTTTGTTAATTAGGATATTTCCGAATTAACAAATTTGTCGAAATTAGTTAAAAAACTAATTTGGAACTAAACGAATTTCACATGTCTAGTGGACACAGCTAAAGCTAGAATTTTGTGGAAATTCTGAAAAATCATTCTCCAGAGCAGGGGTCTCCAAACTTTTTACTTTGAGGGCCGCATCATATATTTCACAGATATTGGTCGGCCGGAAAAAAAAAGTTTTTTAGACATGAATCCTCAGCCATGAAATAGAATAGAATATGAAAGGTTGCCATCAGAGCCCGGAGCCTCGTGTACCAGAGCTAAACACTTAGAATTTCCCTGTACAATACATCTGTGTTCCCATCAGAGACTCCCTGCCCATTTCTGTCCCCAGCAGAGTCTCCCCCATACATCTGTGTCCCCATCAGAGTCTCCTTACACAACTGTGTCCTCATCAGAGCCCCCCCCACACTTGTGTCCCCATCAGAGCCCCCCACACACTTGTGTCCCCATCAGAGCCCCCCACACACTTGTGTCCCCATCAGAGCCCCGCACACACTTGTGTTCCCCATCAGAGCCCCCCCACATTTGTGTCCTCATCAGAGCCCCCCCCAGACTTGTGTTCCCATCAGAGCCCCCCTGCACAGTTGTGCCCTCCGCCAGAGACTCCCCCAAACTTGTGTCCCCCATCAGAGCCCCCCCACACTTGTGTCCCCCATCAGAGCCCCCCTGCAGATTTGTGTCCCCATAAGAGCCTCCCCCCATCCTTGTGTTCCTTATTAGAGTCCCCCTCCCACATTTGTGTCCCCACCAGAGACTCCCTGAACATCTGTGTCCCCATCATAATCCCGCTGAATATGTGTCCCCATCAGAGCCCCCCCAAACACTTGTGTCCCCATTAGAGCCCCCACACTTGTGTTCTCTATCAGAGTCCTCCCCTTACTTGTGCCACCATCAGAGACCCCCCAATACTTGTGTCCCCATCAGATCCCCCACATTTGTCTTCCACATCAGAGTCCCCCCCTCACTTGTGACCCAATTTAGAGCCCCCCACACTTATGTCCTTCATCAGAGCCCCCCCAAATACTTGTGTCCCCATTAGAGCCCCCCTTTCTTGTGTCCCCCATCAGAGTCCCCCCCACACTTGTGCTCAATCAGAGCCCCAAAATTTATGTCCCACATCTGAGTCACACTTCTGTCCCCATCAGAGCTCCTCTGTACATTTGTGCCCCATCAGAGCCTCCCCCCATCCTTGTGTCCCCATCAGAGTCCCCCTCCTACATTTGTGTCCCCACCAGAGACTCCCTGAACAACTGTCCCCCATCAGAGCCCCCCTCCCTCCACACTTTTGTTCCCCATCAGAGTCCCCCCCTTCTCTTGCTTCCCCATCAGAGCAACACTCCCCCAGCATATTTCTTACTCCATCAGTCTCCCTGCACCTCCCTATATTCCCCCTGTAGATCTGTGTAAGTCACCGCTGTGGTACTCCTCTGAAGGGCTGGTTGTAGTGCAGATCTACTGCACTTCCCGGCTCCCGCCCGGCTCTTACACAGGCACGCTGTATGTGATATGACAAAAAAATAAAATAAAAATCAGCAGCTACAAATACTGCAGCTGCTGACTTTTAATAATCAGACCCTTACCTGTCCCAGGGTCCGGCGATGCGGGGGAACAAAGCCCGCTCCTCTCCCCCTCCTCTCTGTGGCGCTGGCATTGTCACTGTGGGTGGCCGGCTGTGGCTTCACAGCCAGGCACGCACTGCGCATGCGCGAGCTGCGCAGCGAGCCGTGACTGGCCAGGCAATCATCTGGGACCTGTGACGTGTCCCAGATGATTGCTGAGAGGAAGGGGGGAGATGTGATCTCCCTTCCGGTGCCGCAGTGCGCCTGGAGGAAGTGGGAGCTGGGACCCTCTAAAAAGAGGGTTTCCGATCCCCCCTAAAAAATGACATGCCAAATGTGGCATGTCAGGGGGTCACCTTCCCTTAAAGCGGAAGTTCAATTTTTGGGTGGAACTTCACTTTAAGGACACTGAATTACACTGCAGGTGGAAGGCGGAAGGCGGGAGGTGGGGGCAGGAGGCGGGAGGCGGCCAGTGGACATCGCAGCCACCAGCCATGCACATCAGCTCCGGTGTCGCACTCGCGAGAGCTCTTAAAGTGGCCAACGTACAATGATGGCGAATTGCCCAGGAGAGCCAACTTGCTGCAGTACAACTGCGGCGGCTGGTCTTTAAGTGGTTAATGAATAACTTCACCTTTTCAAAAAAAAATCTTTTTGCAGGTAAAAAATATGCATTAATATTTTTTGTATTGGGAGCCTGTAAAGCATTGCACCCACGATCAGAAGCTGGTGGGTGTTATGTAGGGATCTTGCATACTGTCAGTGTATCGTACGGACACAGGCAGTTACACACTGACAAGAAGCATCAATGAACTACCTAAAGTGCTCAACAGCGCCCTGATAGTTCATTAGGAACTACAAGATGACAGCCGCAAAGGCTGTTGGTAGTTGTAGTTCTCCTATTCACAGAACATGCAGCCAGGTGGGCGGGGCCCCGCACGGCCGCGTCTTTTTTAAATTGTGACAGCAGGTGCGGGAGAAGATCCCCAGCCTCCTGTCACAGCAGTGACCTCGGGGGGGGGAGCTGCAGCAGTAATAGGTTACACCTGAATATGGGTGTAACATGTACAGTGGTGAAAATATTTATTTGATCCCCTGCAGATTTTGTAAGTTTGCCCACTTACAAAGAAATGAAGGGTCTATCGTTTTTATCTTAGGTGTATTTTAAATGATAGAGACAGAATATCAACCAAAAATTTAGAAAAAACACATAAAACAAATGCTATAAATTTAGTTGAAGTTCAGTGAGTGAAAAAAGTATTTAATCCCCAAGCAAAACATGACTTAGTACTTGGTGGAGAATCCCTTGTTGGCCAGCACAGAGGTAAGACGTTTCTTGTAGTTGGTTACCAGGTTTGTATACATCTCAGGAGGGATTTTGGTCCACTCTTCTTTACAGATCTTCTCTAAATCCTTAAAGTGGTTGTAAACCCTCTGGGACCACTTTAACCTACAGGTAAGCCTAGATTAAGGCTTACCTGTAGGTGCAAGAAATATCTCCTTAACCTACACGATTAAGGAGATATTTTACAAAAACCGGGCACCGCTATCTACGGCGCATGTGCGCCATAGACAACGGCGCAGGCGTACTGAGCATGCAATTAGCGAAGGCGAACATACCGTCACTGACGGCACCCGCGCGCATGCGCTGGAGCGACATCATCGCGGCTCCTGACAGTCACAGCACCGGAGCTGCGATACCCAGTAGTCACTCCGGGATAGATGGCGATGGCGGAGGAGGCGAACGAGGGTCACTTCTGGGACTTCGATCTGAGGTAAGTTATTCATAATGAGCTAGTATGCTATGCATACTAACTCATTATGACTTTGCCTTGAAGAGTGTTTTTTTTTTCTTTTAGGCTTTACTTCCTCTTTAAGGTTTCTTGGCTGTATCTTGACAACTCAAAGTTTCAGCTTCCTCCATAAATTTTCTATAGGATTAAGTCTGGAGACTGGCTAGGCCACTGCATGACCTTAATGTGCTTCTTCTTGAGCCACTCCTTTGTTGCCTTGGTGGTATGTTTTGGGTTGTTGTCATGCTGGACCCATCCATGACTCATCTTCAGTGTCCTGGCTGAGGGAAGAAGGTTCTCATCCAAGATTTTACAATACATGGCCCCCATCCATTGGCCCCTCAATGTGGCAAAGTCGACCTGTACCTTTAGTAGAGAAACAGCCCCAAAGCATGTTTCCACCACCATGCTTGACTGTAGGGGAGGTGTTCTTAGGGGCATAGTCAGAATTTTTCTTCCTCGAAATACGTCGAGTCGAGGTAATACCAAGGAGCTAAATTTTGGTCTCATCTGACTAACTTTTTACCAATCCTTCTCTGAAACATTTAGATGTTTATTGGCATGACTGTGTATGTGCCTTCTTGAGGAGGGGTACTCGCCGTGTTTCGAGGAAGAAAAACTTTGACTATGACCCTAAGAACACCATTCCTACAGTCAAGCATGGAGGTGAAAGTATTATGCTTTGGGGCTGTTTCTCTGCTAAAGGTACAGACTGACTTTACTGCATTGAGGGACCAATGGACGGGGTCATGTATTGTAAAATCTTGGATGAGAACCTTCTTCCCTCAGCCAGAACACTGAAGATGGGTCATGGATGGGTCTTTCAGCATGACAATGACCCAAAACGTAACACCAAGGCAACAAAGGAGTGGCTCAAGAAGAAGCACATTAAGTGCTTAATCCTATAGAAAAGGCCTTAATCCTATAGAAAATGTATGGAGGGAGCTGAAACTTCCAGTTGACAAGTGACAGCCAAGAAACCCAAACGATTTAGAGAAGATCTGTAAAGAAGAGTGGACCATAATCCCTCCTGAGAATTGTGCAAACCTCGTCACTAACTACAAGAAACATCTTACTTCTGTGCTTGTCATCAAGGGTTTCTCCTCCAAGTACAAAGTCATATTTTGCTTGGCGATCAAATACTTATTTTACTCACTGAACTGCAACTCAATTTATAACGTTTGTATCATGCATTTTTTTCTGGATTTTTGGTTGATATTCTGTCTCTATCATTAAAATACACCTATGATTAAAATTGTTGAACCTTCATTTTTTTGTAAGTGGGCAAACTTACAAAATCTGCAGGGGATCAAATAATTATTTTCCCCACTGTAACATAATATAAAAGGTGAACTTATCCTTTAAAATGTATCCTTTGTTAAATCTTAATGAAGAGGGAGTGGTGTTGCCCCAAAAAATGTTGGCTTTTTTACATAACCAACAATTGAAATTGTCTTTGACTTTTTATCCAGTTTTGGTCTTCTGTATTCTTAGGGTTAGAAACGCTCAGTTTTTTATTGTCTGATCACAGAGATTCCCCTTCACTTACTGTCACAGTAACATAAATGTGTCTTAAAAATCATAATCAATAATGAGATGGCCACAAGACCTGTGCTGTGTGGCAGAGCTGTGAAAATCTCAGGACTTAAAAATGATTAGGTAGGTAAAACAACACTCATATATGTATTCCATCCATAGGCGAGCGCTGGGGGTGTGCCGGATGTGCCTGGGCACACCCTAATCGCCCCGTGTACAGTGGCCTATACTAAAGTGTGCAGAAGTATGTAGGAGTGTGCCCTGTCGGTGTACTACACACCCTGAGTAATCCTTCCTATTTCATCATTAGTGCGGCTCGCCGCCCGGGGCAATTCTGCCTGTGAGCTGGGGGCAGGTGCACTGTGCTGTGCCGGTCCTGTAATATCTCACCAACAGGAATCATATGTGTGAGATATTGAGACACACGATCAGCAGTGCCCGGCACAGTGTGCTATATGAACAGGACAGAGGAGGCTGAATCTGGTCTGCCTCTCACCCCATCCCTGCTGTTTCTGCCCCCACCCCACCCCCACAACTTGCACACACTGCTGTGAAAAGAATGATCTATCAATAGGTCCGCGCTTCAGAATTTTTAAAACACTGCTGCCCCCCAATGTAAGTAGGGAACACCTCAGTGATACCCCAAAAAGTTAAAAAACAGAATATAGGGGATGGCGCTGTGTAAAGTGTAAATGTTAAAGTACCAAGTGCTGTGATGTGTAGTACAATCCTACCTCAATACCCGAAAATTGAAAGATATGTAATAAATTAAAGAATAATAAATTGATCAGGAATTAGCCAATATTGTGGGGTGATATATCATTAATGGAATTGCAAGTAATGCTGTACATTAAACAAAATCAATACTTAAAAAATGTGAAAAAATAAAAACAACCGATATAGATTGGTTGTCAAACCACAGTGCAACCCACACAGTGCAATAATGTGCAAATATCTAAAAAAATAAAATTAAAAACAATCTGATATATAGAAATGTGTACATAAAAAGGTTAATTCATCACAAAAATAAAATTAAAAAATATTCAAAAAAACAGACAATATTCAAAAAATTATATATCTAGTCCCAACTGCTGTATAGTGCAAAAAGTTCAAAATAGTGATATGATTGCAGTGTAATAAATCGTGTAGCGTCTTTCCTAGACGATTATTATTCTTTAACAATGGAGAACCCTGCAGTAATTTTTTGGGCAATTTCCCCCAATGTGATTGCATTCACCGGAGCTCCCTGCCCCTGCAGGGGTATGAGCGTATGAGCGTTTAAAGGCTGAGGATTTACGCTCATACCCCTGCAGGGGCAGGGAGCTCCGGTGAGTGCAATCACATATGTCAATCATGATGAACGCCAGCCGCCAACCTGAAGAAAAAAAAGTCTGCACCCAACGAAGGCTGCCATCTGTCAGTTCTTAAATAACTATAGGGCGGGGCCACCCGGGGGCATGCTTGGTCGGTGATGTCACATGGGGGTGTGGCCACCCTGTGACAATACAAGGTGGCCCCATGCCTTAGTTTATTTAGCGGCAGGAGGCAGATGAACTGTCAAATGGTGGCAGCCTTCATTAGGTGCGGGCTTTTTTTTTGGGGGGGGGGGTTGGCGGCAAAGTTTATCGTGATTGATGATGGATCTTTTTTTCTTTTTTTTTTTTAATAAAGGACTTGTCAAAAACTGTGTGTGCATTTTTATTTACTTTTTGCCACTTTTTTGGTGAATTAGTACAATGTACCCCTACTCATTCACATGGGGGAGGCTGGGATCTGGGGGCCCCCTTGTTGAAGTGGGCTTCCATATTCTGATAAGTCCCGCCCCCCCTGCACCCCCTCAACCACCGGGCCAGGGTTGTGGGGAATAGGGCCCTTGTCTGCATCAACAAAGTAGCCCCCCATGTTGAGAGTATGTGGCGTGGTTCAGGAGGGGGGGCACTCGCTCCCCCCCCCTTTTCCTGGCCTGCCAGGCTGCATGCTCAGATAAGGGTCTGGTATGGGGTTTCCCCTCAAAATCTGGGGAGTGACCCCGTGCCATTTTTTTCTTAATTTTGGAGTGGGATTCCCCTTAAAATCCATATCAGACCCAAAGGGCCACACTATTTTCACACTTTTTTATTGCCAGCAATGTTTTTTTTTTTATTCAGCTGTCAGCGGGGAAGCCCGCTGACAGCTGATGACTCATCCTCTGCCTAACAACCAGCTATTCCTTGGTTGTTAAAGAAGAGCTCCACTGAAAAAGTTTGACAGGTACCCGCTCCCACTACCGGTCAGGCTGCCTAGGTGATCCGAGCGGAAGTTCTCCTCTCCCCCTCCCTCCCAGAAGATTGCCCGACCATTGAGGAGGTGCAGCTGTCAAAGCCAGGTGCCCACACTTGTAATGCCGAGGAGAGGGAGAGAACCGAGGGTTCATACGGCCACATCGCTGGGTCCTGGGACAGGTGAGGGTGTGTTTATTAAAAGTCATCATACAGTTTTATAGCTACTGACCCTTAATAAACACAAAAACGTCTGGAACTCCTCTTTAAGGATGACGGCGGCTCCGCTCCTTAACGGTAACACTACTAAACATAGCTTACACACTGTGCTCAACGCCAATGGAAAACGCTAAAACAGCATTTTCTATCCAACTTTTTAAGGCAATTTTTAACTTTCTATTGTGCATGAAGCCTTAAAAGTCTATACAAAAAAGTCTTATACATACTTACTCTTGCTCACAGAGAGATAAGGAGATGGTCCCAAGAAAGAAAAGGAGCAACAGGGATTTCTTCATGGTGAACATTTTTAGGCTCTGTGGATAATTTGAATTCATGAAAGGAAAAAGAAGACAAAATTAAAAATGATAACTCAAAAATATTAAGAGGCCCCCTAATGTTAGGGACACGTAGAATGGTTTGAACGGGTTCTAAAGCAATAAGCGCATTTATTAACTACTAAATAAAAAAGCTCAAAATTATAAATGACTTATAAGTAACTGAAAATTGTGTTGTGAGCTCTGGCACAAAGCAGTGATTTCACCCCACCATCGACCAATAGATGAATACACTTGATGGACACTGCAAACCATTTGATGCTATTGTGTATGGACTTACATATTCCTTTGATGTTCTAGATGGTTTTATACTATAAGGAGGTGGATCATTTTTGAGAAATCTTGCGCTTCACTTTTTGCATTAATTTAACACATAAAATGGTTGTTCTAACATAATAAAAGGTCAAATGTTTGTTTGCCCTAAACCAAGGATCTCCAAACTATGGCCCTCCAGCTGTTGCGGTACTAGATGTCCCATGAGACATTGTGAAACTCTGACATTCACAGACAAGAATAGGTATGATGGGAATTGTAGTTAAAGGGCCATAGTTTGAAGATTCCCTGCAAAACCGTCAAAAAAGATCCTGAACACCAGGAAACCATTATAGGTAGGATGAGTGTTTTTTAATGACACAGATTTGCTTGATGCATTCCAGACCTTAATGGATCTGGTTACCCATGAATAAAACAATGATTAAAGTGGTAGTACTGTACACTCTGTACAACCACTTTATCTACATGAAAGCCTATATTTAAGCATACCTGTAGGTGCTTGAAATATCTCCTAAACCTCCACTATTTAAGAAAAAGACGAGCGCCGATGACTACGGCACATGGGCACTTTAGAAAGGGCAGATCATGCTGTTTCTAATAGGGGTCATGCTGTGACTGGCGGCTCCCGCACTCAAGCGCGGGGGTGACGTCACGCAACTCCGGCCAGTCACAGAGCCGGAGTTCCCGGCCCCTGGAAGGAAGAGGGGCGAAGATGGACGCTCCCTGCTATTGGGGACAACAGGGACATTTTGGGCTTCGGTTTCAGGTAAGTGACACATAATGGACTGCTATGCGATGCATAGTAGCCCATTATGCTTTACCTTTGCAAGGAAATAAAGAGGAAGTAAAACCCACCAGGGTTTACTTCCTCTTTAAGGGTTCTTTATCTATCTTGTTCCTCAATCCGACAAAAGGAAGACCACAGCAGGTTCTTAGATGCCATCGGAGCTGGTTCACAAGAAATTAAGTTCTGATCCCCATTGTCTATGGGTTCCAGGGCTTTCTATCTTAATTAGGGATGCTTCTTACCTCACCCGGGCTACCCACTCAATCAGAACTAAAGGATGTGAGATTGAAAATCAATTTAGAGTTATCTGCTTTTCAAACTGAACTAATGGTTTCTAGAGAGTTTTCTTGTATAAAAGAGAAGAGTCCCAGATAATGGTCTCTGAGATTCATTAATTTCCCATTGGGATTAATAAAGTATTCTGTATCTGAATTCTGAATCTGTAATTTGTTCCAGGTTTGAAGAGAAGGAGAATGAGACTACTGAGAACATAATTCATCTTTATAAGGAATCTAATTGATGAATGCTAGCTTTCTACTGTAATATTTCTTAATAAGGGCAAGATATGTAGGAATTAGAGCTTTATAAATGTTTCATCAAAATTGTAAAAAGCAAAACTCCCATTCAGGACACAAAAATTAAACTGTGTATGATCCAAATCATAAAGTTTTTAATAAGCGTACAATTAATATTGTGAATCGTACAATAGATGGTTTAATTCTAGATTAGACAATGTTAGTATTTTCTGCATTGAATTTTGTGAATCAATTTGAATTTTCACATCAATTGTGCAAAATAAACCATTTATGAGAAAATATGAGGAACCTTGCCAGCATTTAAAATCAAAATAAAACAGGAGTCATATTTTTTCGTTATAAATAATTATAATATAATTAATAATATAATAATGATATTCCAGCACATACTTACCGGGTAGTTCAGTTGGTGCTGAGAATGTAGTCAGCTGGCAGACTTGAGTGGAGTTCTATACTACAAAGAATGGAGTTGGCTTATATAATAGAAGATAAATAAATGGAGTACACAGAGGTTTTAATTAAAGTTTAAGGTAAAAGTCACATCTTTCTTAGGAGCACATAACTGGTACCACATGAATTTATTAAAATATTTACCTGCTAGCCTCCAGGTGGAACAAATATCAGCACCCAATAAAAATTCCAAATATCTCCTGATCTGCTGTTTAGACAGTTTTAATGTAAAATCAATTTAAGTGGAATTCCAGCCCAAATTTTTATTTTGTTTTATATAGGAAGAGGCATGGAGGCATTTTGGGTAGTTACTTATTCCTTTTTAAGTATTCAACCAGTTTTGCCTGAAATGGAACAAAAATGAAAAAAACTGAAATTGAGTAATAGTTAGTAGCCAATGATGTAGGAAAATTGTGTCCAAGAAGAGGATAAAAAAAAAAGAATAAAAGTGAGTTTTTAATAGTTACAAAGTGTGTAACAGTATATTAAAAGAAAAAAACGGTATGTGGTGGTGTAGGCTCATGGGTATATCAATACTTTCTCACCGTACCCAAGGTAATACCTCCTGGTGGGATGTGGAGAACACAGTGTGGTTGTAGACTGCCTGCTCGGTGGTCCCAGACTGAGCAACAAGGTGGCTCTAGTATTTGACCGTCAGGATTTTCCAGTCAAAGCCACTGTTGTATGCGGATGCTGTACGCAAGGTGACCGACAGGTAACCAACAGTATGGCCGCTCTCCAGGGCCACGATATCCGCGACTGGAAGTCACGTCACCACTCGGCCGGATGTGACGTCCATGGGACAACGGTGTAGATAGCGGCTGAGAAGACCCAAAAAAAGCCTACCTGATGGATAACGCATTTGAAAGCAAAAAGCTTCTTTATCAAATCCAAATAATGAACAAAGGAAGTCTAATATATAGAAACCCATGGGGGACAGAAATGGGAGAGCCTGGGAGGTGAATGTTCTCCACATCACAACTACGATCTCACCTGAACACGGATCCCACTCTTTCAACATGAGAATAGCATGAGAAGACAGAGAATTGAGAAAGTCAGCTTCAACTGATATCACTCAATACAAATATTCCAGTGCCCTAACCCCAGGCCAGCCCAGCATGAGGAGTGACATAGGATTACTATAGCTGCTCTGCCTCTCATTCCACTGCTTCAACTAATTGGGACTGGCATGACTGAACCCCCCAGTACCCCATCTATTTTCCTACCATTAGCCCACCACATTTGAACAAACAAAATAATCTAGCCAGGGAGTCATGAAAGTAGAAAAAGACAGGCTGGCACCCAGTGCTACTTGCTGGTCAGTCACCGCAAGGAAGACAGACATGAAAGGGCGGAGATGGAGAAATCAGATAAGAAGAAGCAAGAGTCTAGTGATATCTGCTGCTGAATCTGTCTCACGCTGTAGATTCACACTGTCCCCAGTCACTTCTGAAAGCTGGAAAAAGTATTAAGTAACATGGAAAGGCAAATACCGAGAAGACACTTGTAGGCAGATGCAGTCTATTTTCTCCACTACAGGTGGCACTCAGCTGCAGTGGCAGTGCAGAGGGAGACAAAATCAAGAATAACATGGTTCGTCTATGGTTTTCTTGGGTCACTGGGGCAGCAATCCGGTTGGATGCTGACAGCCCATGTGACTCTAGCAGCCATCTTGGGTCAGGCAGAGTCTACTTAAGACCCTGGCTCCTATGTTTGGTGCACATTTTAGTGTGGATAGTGTAGGGACAGGTGACCCCTCTATCAAGGACAGTAATAGCAGCAGGGAAAGGTTCCAGAAGAGTAGGGAAAGACTAGGGATCCACCACTTCTCCTGGAAACCTCCCTGCTTGGGCTTGGACTGGCCTGGATGAATTCCACTGCTCAAGACAGACTTTGTCAGTTCAGCAGAGATCTGCTCTGCTATAATCTGCTGTTCACTTGTGAGTGGTCCCAGTCAGACTGCCTACTGCCGGGCTTGTTGTGAATTGTTATATTCTGACTACAATACAAGTTCTTTCTATTTGTAACAAGACATGTGCAATTTGTTTCAGATCGAATCTAAATTCGGATTAATTTTTTGCTATTGTATCCGAATCTCCGAACGACAATAACATTTATTTATTCCAATAGCAGTAACATTTCCTGGCCTGCCAGGCTGCCTGTTCAGATAAGGATCTGGTAAAGATTTTGGGGGGACCTCACACCATTTTTTTAAAATTGGGGAGTGGGGTTCCTATTAAAATCCATACCAGATCCGAAGGGCCTGGTATAGATTGGGGGACCCCATTTTTTATTTTTTTTTCTGCTGTCAGCGAGGAATCATGCTGAGAGTAGATGAGTCATAGTTGTTAAAGACGCCAGTGGCTGGCCACTCCTTAACAACCAGCTATTCTGATTTCTGAATATACCAAAGGAATGCCGAAGATATGAAACAGATTCCAAAATTTCAAAAACAAATTGGTCCAATATTGTGTCAATATTGAATTTCGAATTTCATACATCCTATGCCTATTTATTAATTGAAGGATTTCTGTTATGGGAGGAGGACTGGTGTCTTTCCAATGGCGTACTATGGTAAGTCTAGCTGCAATGAGTAGGTGGGATACCAGTGGCCGAAGAGATGCTGGAATAGAGTCAATTTCCAATGAAAGAAGTGCCATACCTGGGGAAAACGCAGCTTTTATACCTGTGAGTTGTTCTATTATTTGAAATATAATCTTCCAAAACCTCTGAATACGTGGGCATGACCACAGCACATGAAGCAGTGATCCTATTTTCCCACACTTCCTCCAACATTCTGGTGAGGCTCCTGGAATAAATTTAGAAATGCGGTAAGGGGTGAGGTACCACCGCAATAGGAATTTGTGATGCAGTTCCCATAGGTTGGCACTTCTAGTAGATGCGTATGTGATCTTAAGTGCTTTCTTCCATTGGTCATCAGTATAGTTCTTTTTAAAGTCCCTTTCCCATGCTTCTATGTTAGTGGTTTTAATGAAAGAGTTTTTATTCTGTAGAAATTTATAGAATAGTGCCGTTCCCTTGAGTTTTGTACTTTTATGTGTAAGAAAGATGACAATTTGCCAGGGAAGATGAGTGATAAGTTCATTACTCTTTTTATCTAGTAAATGGGATATTTGAATATATTTATAATAGTCAGAAGATGGGATATCATATTCAATCTGTAATGTTCTGAAGGTTTTAACTGTGGATCCTACAAGGGACAGTTCCCCTCTAGAGCTCCAGTTGGCTAATGATAAATCTGGTATTATGAGTTCTAAAGCTGTGATTGGGAATTTTAGAGGAGTTTGGGGTCCTTCAGGTGTTACATGTTTGAGGAGATATTGTCAGGCTTCGATAGAAGCCTGGATAGTTGGAGAACCTACAAATGAGGTAGATCTATGATGCATATTAGTTATCAGGTAATTATACAGATTCCCTCCTTTAATTTGAAATTTTTCTAATTCTGTCCACAGGGAAATGTCGTGGTTAGGGAACCAACCTTTCACCTGTGCCAAAATGGTGGCCGTTTGGTAATCTTTAATTATTGTGTGGCCCATCCCTCCCGCATGTTTGGATTTGGTAATTTTGTTAAATGCACATCTTGATTTTTTCCCGAACCATAGATATCTGTCTATTTCAGATTGTGCTTGCTGGAAGAAAGATTTAGGTACTGGTATAGGTAGGGTTCTGAATAGATATAAGAATTGTGGTAAAACCTGCATTTTGAAAGCAGCCAGACGCCCAGTCCAAGAAAGTTCAAATCGCTTTAGTTTATCTAGTTTGGGTCTCAGAGACTTTAAAAATGGAATATAATTTTCTTTAAATAGTTCGGATACTGTGGGTGTAAGCATAATACCTAGGTAAGATATGCCATTTTCTTTCCACATGTACGGAAATTTGTGTCTAATATCTTGTTTCATCTTGTCAGTTAAGCCTAGTCCCAAAAGATATGACTTGGTTTCATTGACTTTGTAATACGATATTGCATTAAATAGTTGTAAAGTTTGGTGGACCGAAGCCAGGGAAGACATTACGTCAGTGAGTATCAGAATGACATCATCCGCGAATAGGCTGATGGTGTGCATTCTATCGCCTATTGTGATCCCTTTAATTTGGGGATGTTGGCGTATATAAGCTGCCAATGGTTCCATCAGCAAGTTAAAAATTAAGGGGGATAAAGGGCACCCTTGGCGAGTGCCGTTAGTTATACTAAACGGGGTAGATAATGTTCCGGATATGTATACTTGTGCTGATGGCTTTGTGTACAGAGCCATAATAGCTTGATACATCTGGCCCTGAAAACCGAATTTGTCTAGAACTTGTTCTAAATACGTCCAATGAATCCTGTCGAACGCCTTCTCTGCATCCAAAGAGAGGAGCAGAGAAGGCGTTCCCTTTTTATTAGCCAAATGGATGAGGTTGATCAGGCGTCTGGTCGCATCCACTGTTTGACGACCTGTGGTAAAGCCAGATTGATCTGGGTGGATCAGTGAAGGGAGGAGATTTACTAATCTACCTGCTATTACTTTAGCGTAGATTTTCAGGTCGTTATTGAGTAACGATATCGGGCGGAAATTTTGAGGAGTGTCAGGGTCTTTCCCCGGCTTCGGTAATGCTACAATCATTGCCTTCAACATCTCAGGTGGAAAAGAGGAGGAGGAAGCAGCTTGATTAAATATTTCAGTTAGTCTGGGGGTCAGAATGTCTCTGAACGTTTGAAAGTATTCACTCGTGAAGCCATCTGGTCCAGGAGATTTATTACTGGGGAGTGAGTCAATTGCTATTGATATTTCTTGTGTCGTGAATGAAGAATTCAGTGCTATGTTTTGAGTATCAGTGAGTTGGGGAAGTTGAATTTTGTCAAGAAATTCAGAAATTGTATGGGTTTGTGGTTGAATCGTGTTAGGATCTGTTTTCAGGTTATAGAGAGAACCATAGTAAGTGCTGAATGCATCTGCAATGGCTTGAGGGTGTTGTAATTTGGTGTGGGTTTCAGGGTGTATAATGTAGGGAAGTTTAGTTTTGTGTCTATGTCCTCGTAGTCTGTCTGCTAATAATTTTCCTGCTTTACTGCCATTTGCGTAATACGTCATTTTCAACCTCCTAGAGGATTTTTCAAAATCCTCCAGTAGTATCATTCGGAGTTCCAGTCTTAATTTGGTCAGTTTGTCTGATAAGTCAGGAGAGAAATTGGTTTTGTTCTGAGATTCTAGTGTGTGGATTTGTCCAGAGACATCCAATATACGCTGCTCCCTCATCCTCTTAGTCCTAGCTCCAAGTTTAATGAGGAGACCTCTCATAAACGCTTTGTGTGCATTCCATGTCATAAAGGGATCAGTGACTGAATTCACATTAAGCTCAAAAAATTCGGCCAGATCCTTCTGCAATATTGTTTTGGAAGGATCATTTCGGAACAGCCGCGGGTTGGATCTCCAAATATAAGTGGAGTTGATTATAGATGTGTCATCCACCAGCAGCGATACCGAAGCATGATCCGACCAAGTGATATTATTAATGGTAGAAGATTTGACTTTGGTTAATAACGCTTTGTCTATCAAAAAAAGATCAAGTCGGGTATAAATTTTGTGACTAGCTGAAAAAAAAGAAAAGTCTTTCTCTGTGGCGTGAAGACATCTCCATGCATCGTACATGTCGTAGTTCCTCAGTAGCGGTTGTAGTGTTTGAGTTTTCTTGTTGGTTAGTGAGCTAGAGTCCATTGTGGGGTCCGGTGGTAAATTAAAATCCCCGCACAAGAGTAGACGACCTTTTTGCAAACGTGAGACCTGTTTCATGAGCCTATGAAGAAAGCGGGTCTGACGTGTGTTTGGCGCATATACATTCACCACCGTATAGGTGGTATTGTTGATATCGCAGATTAATATGTGATATCTACCTTGCACATCCTTTACTTCCGAGTGAAGGCTAAATGCTATTGTGTCCTTAATTGCCGTAAGTACTCCCTTCTTTTTTGCATCTGCACTTGCAAAAAAAACATGTGGGAATTTGGGGTGAGAACAGATAGGTTGGGCCTGTTTTTTGAAGTGTGTCTCTTGTACACAAATGACGTCAGCTTTAATTTGGATAGCTTCTAGCCACATGGATCTGCGTTTCGCTGGATGGTTAAGACCTCTTGCATTTATTGTTAAAAATGTAATGGTCATAGTGTAAAGTCGGGTTTTAGCGCGTTAGATAACATGTGTTGGTAACACTTACATAGGTCGCTGGGGTCCTCGACGTTGATCCATATACGATGAGGAGATGATTCCTTGTGACCGTGGAGTTCCTGAAGTTTTGCTTTATCAAGTAGTTGAATTTTTGGTAATTGTTGCGGCTGCGGACATAGACAATGGTTAACGCAGAAGAGAACAGTGTAGAAAAAGATAAAAAGATAAAAAAACAAAAAGCATAAGGGGGTTTCAAACCAAACCCTGAGTAGGTCAGTGTGACCTGAGTGTGACATATAGTCACTTAGATTGCAAGTGGGGGGTAAACAACGAAACAGTTCAGCTTAGCGTTTTTTCCTCTGCTTGGGAAACAGTAGAGTGTAGTCTTCACTGACCTCAGTCAGCTCGTGTGTGCTTGCGGGAGTTTTTGGAGGTGACCAAATTCCAGTCATCTGTAAACTGCTCAGGGCTACGTGAAACATGAGCCTTTGGTGAATCCTCCGCTATAATATGCCATTTTTGGAGTAGCTGCATTCCCTTGGTAAGAGTGTCAACAACATGCTCCTTTCCATCTTTAGTGATAATCAATTTAGTAGGGAACCCCCATTTGTATGTGATCTTGTGATTGCTTAGCGCTTTGGAGATCGTATTTAGGTTCCTACGCTTCTGCAGTGTGAATTGCGATAGGTCAGCGAAAAATTGTAGATCTTTGTATTGTGGTGGGAAAAGATCTTTGCTGCGGGAAGCCGCCATCAGGCGTTCTTTTGTTTGGTAAAAGTGTAGCCGGAGTATAACATCTCTTGGTATGTTATCCGGTAGGTGAGATGGCTTAGGTAAGCGGTGGATCCTGTCCACGGTAATGTCCAGTTCCGTTAAGTCTGGTAATATAGCCTGAAAAAGTTGGGCTGTGTAGGTGCGCAGGTCAGATTGCAGGACCGACTCGGGGATCCCCCTTATTTTAAAGTTATTTCTCCTAGAGCGGTCCTCAATGTCTGCTAATTTTGCTTTAAGGGCATCCAATTCATCAGCATTGTTATCGTTTGCATCCACTAGATCATTGATGGTGGTAGCGAACTCCCCCATTTTGTGTTCAATATGATCTACTGTGGATACTGTTTCTTAAGTTCCACACCAAATTTATGAACACAAGATAGCATATCAGCATGTAGTGAACTCCGGAGAGAGACTAACATGTCCTTTAGTGTGGTGTCCAGTACAGGCTGGTTAGTGGTGGGGAAGAGATCAATTGAGTCAGGGAGATCTCTGGTATCTTCTCCTGAGTCTAGGCCTGGTGTTATGTCCCGGCTAGAATCCGAGGCATCTAGCCTCAATCTTGCTTTCTCCGGACTACCCGATTCAGGGGTGTGTATAGGAGAGTGTGTGCTCCTTTGTGGTGCGTTCCTTTTTTGTGGATTGCCCTTGCTTGCCTCGTATAGTGGGGTACTAGACATACCTTGCGCCGCTGTCCCGCGGCCGCCATCTTGCTTAGGCCCGAGCGGGTAGCATTCAGTTAGTTTTTGCGGCCTCCGGTTCTCCTTGTTACGCCGCGGCATGATCGATCGGTTCCCAGAGATGTGCTGCCGGTCCGCAAGTGGTTGTGTGCGGTTTTGGGCAAGTGGAGCAAGCGATGTGGGCCGATGTGTTCCCGAGCGCTGTGGAGCTCCTCTATCGAGCGTCCATCTTCTTCCGCGGCAAGCTCCGCCCCCCTCCATTCACATCTGTACGTTTCCTTGCATTTCAGAAATGTGCGGCACCAAATATCGCAGTAAGTAAAACGCACCAAGCTCCGCTCTAAAAAAAAGTTCTGAAGCTTCTTTGGGGCGATTGTTGTTTGTAGGGCACACATTCAGGTGGATGGGCTGCCCTATGTGTGATGAGTGAAAATGCTCCAAAACACCCCGAAAAAAAAAAGACGCACTTAGGAATGCGAGTACCCGCTATGCAGTGATGTGAACAGGGCCTGACAGCTGAGTGTTTTTGTCCACTTCCTCCTATGTACCTGTATAAAGATGGCCATACACTATGCAATCTGATTGTATATAGTGTGTTTAGTGAGAAGGGGGATCACTGATTGATTGCATCTCATTTAAAAAAATGTGCAGCTGGGAGTGGGCGGGTAGATGATGCAGGGTGTGTGCTAATGAGGTCAGCTGGTCAACTCCTTCCTGTGTCATGACCTACAGTCTGTAAGGAAGTAAGACAGAAGCAATAGATACGTCTGGAAACATGGATTAAGGACAGTAAGGTACGTGTCTGTAGATTTTATGGAAAGCTTTGATATTTTTTGCAAAAAAGGTACATGAATCCTATATTGGTACATAGGGGAGCTGGAATTTAGGAGAAAAAAAAAGCCTTTAAATTTATTCCGGTGATGTTTATTATTCTCACTTATTACAGTATTTGTATCTGAAGTCATTCCTTTCTTAAGAACGCATGTGATTTCAGTCTGACACAGAGTAAGCTGCTTTTATTTGTATATTTGCTTAAAGCCGTGTGTGCTGCCAGGTAATCAACGTCTAAAAGTTTTTTGATGAAACTGAATTCCTACCAATACACCTTTATTAACCACTTACCACTGGACTGAAACAGGCAGACGGGGCAAGAGTCGATTCTGTTGGGCATACAGTAGTATTGGTCCTGTACCATGTGATCCCTGAGACCAATCACAGCTATCACATACATGTAAACAAGGGCTGGTTCCTGACCTGATGTTCTGCCTGACCCACCAAGCCTAAAACTCCAGCCACAAGCTCTGCTATCAACAGTTACAGGCACTCTTGTTCCTCCTGTCCCTTGGCACCATCTGTTCATCTCTCAGTGGGGCCTGGGCTTGAGATACAAGAGAGACCGACCTCATCATTTCAGTCTCCTACCAGGTACATGATAGAAGCACTCAGAATCGGGTGCAGCTGTACATGGTATCCAATCAGTGTCTAACTTCAGCTTGTTCAAAGAAGCTTCGACAAAAAACTGGAAGCTGATTGGTTTTTATGCAGAGCTGCACCAGATTTTGCACCCTCCAGTTTCAGTAAATCTACCCCTCTATGTCAGTGCAACCAGCCAATGTCTCTAATCACTGCCATAGCAGTACAATATTGTGACACTGCACTTGATCTGGTGGCAGTATGTGAAAAATTATTTTAACATACTGTCACCAGAGCAAGTACAGTGAGAGGGAACTGACCTTGTGACATAGTGGCATTGTACCAATGGTGTACCAATTGTACCAATGATATGGTGACAATAGCTGGCTACACTGACTTACATTGACTTACACTGACTTTTGTGCAACGCGTTTCCAGAGCCTGGGAGGTTACAATTTCCTGGTCCTCCTGGACAACGTGTTGCAGTCACAGAAGGAGCGGTGGAGAAGGTGACCGTCTGACCGATGCGTTCCGACAATTTTTTAGTCTGCAGCCCCAAGGTATGATCGGTTCCAGCAACCATCGCCAGCGTCTGTTTTACATGGTGCAGGAATACCTAGGGGCAAGATCAGACTTGGACACCTTTCCCACCGAAAATCCTCTGGGTTACTGGGTCTTGAGGATGGATCACTGGCCAGAGCTTGCACAGTATGCAATTGAGCTAATGGCCTGTCCTGCATCCAGCGTTCTGTCAGAACGCACATTCAGTGCTGCTGGAGGCTTTGTAACCGATCACGGGGTGTGCCTGTCCACCGAATCAGTCGATCGACTGACCTTCATAAAAATGAATCAGTCATGGATCACCAGCTACCAAGCACCTGAAGCTGATGTAACCGATTAATTTTTTTTTTTAATGTGAGATCCCTTCAAGACTGCCTATGCTGATTCTGAGTGACTATCCTGTTATGCTGAGTGACTATCCTCTTCCTCCTCAATGTTCATGCTGATAGCTTGTAAGAACATTTTTGGTTCTGGGCACCGCCACCAGTGGCCAAGGCCCAATTTTTCTGCCCCTGTTCAACAATGGCGTGTAATTACAATTTTTGATGCAATACTTTGCAACAGGGCTCATTCCTGCACTCCAACTAGAGCATCTGTGAGGGGTTGCACTGTTGTGGCACCAGTGCCTAAGGCCCAATTTTTCTGCCCCTGTTCAACAATGGCATGTCATTACAATTCTTGATCTAATATTTCACAGCAGGGCCCATTCCTGCGCCCACCAAGAGTAACTATGAGGGCTTAAATGGAGGGGGGAGGTGCTGCGCTATCCAAAACAAAAAACTGCTGTGTGTGATGTACGTCAAAACCTACTAAAAGTGTGGTGCAGACCATTAATGGGATAATCAGTTAGGCTTCATGCTGATACTACAACGCATAAATATGTGCAAAATCTGACAAAATAATACAATAATAGAAATGAATATTTAAATCCTGTGTAGGTGAAAATGAATACATGTGCAAAAAAAAGCTCGATATAAACAAGTAAAAGTTGCAATAAAAACTTAAAATCTATGTAAGAGCAACAGTAAATATGTATGCATCCTAAACAATAAAACTTGTGTGGATGTGCAAAAAACGCATACAACAGTGCAAGTGCTAAGTGACCTGAACACATCCAATAAATGAAAAACAGTGTCCCAGCAGTATATTGTCCTAATATAATCTGCTGATCAAAACAAAAAATACAGTCCAAGTAACATGCAGCTAGGTGCATAAGTGAGAAAAAACATAGAGTACACTGTGCTAATGTCCTCTATTGTGCAATACAGAGAGTCCTATGTGCTCAGATAAACAGGGGTGCAGTGTCTGGAATAAAATTAATTCTGTGTCCTCTTCGTGCATAAACACACTAATATAAGTAGTGGCCCCTTACCTAGCGGTACTAGGTAAACCGCAAAGAAGTAACTGTAGGTAGCTGTGATCTTTACTTCAGGGTCCTGGACCAGCGCAGCTTTTATTTCTGCCTCCACGTCCAGCGGTATAAGGTAAACCGCTCAGCAACTAGGTGCGGGTGGCTGTGATCTTTTAATAGGATCCTGGACCAGCGCGGGTCCTATCTCTGCCTCCACGTCTCAAATGTGGGTTCGACCGATAATAAAGGACAAATGGGGTACCCGGATAGTGAAGTATGTTTAAAACAAAGTGGAGCTTTATTCATAACCATTAAAAATGTACTCACATTACAGTGTGATAGAACGATTCCTATCTCCTACGAGCAGCGAGCTCGTTAAGCCTCAATCAATATGAAATGCCCATTCCGTCCCTACGCGTGACGTCACCAATCATGTGACTTCATATATGTCCCCTGGGGCAGGACCCGGGTCCCCAAACCCTTTTTTAGGACAATAACTTGCATATTAGCCTTTTAAAATTAGCACTTTTGATTTTGAATGTTCGAGTCCCATAGACTTTAATGGGGTTCTAAAGTTTGCGCAAACTTTCGGTCAGTTCGCAGGTTCAGGTGCTAACCGAACCGAGGGGTGTTCGGCTCATCCCTAGTAGAGACTAGGGATGAGCCGAACACCCCCCTGTTCGGTTCGCACCAGAACATGCGAACAGGGAAAAAGTTTGTTCGAACACGTGAACACTGTTAAAGTCTATGGGACACGAACATGAATAATCAAAAGTGCTAATTTTAAAGGCTTATATGCAAGTTATTGTCATAAAAAGTGTTTGGGGACCTGGGTCCTGCCCCAGGGGACATGGATCAATGCAAAAAAAGTTTTAAAAACTGCCGTTTTTTCAGGAGCAGTGATTTTAATAATGCTTAAAGTCAAACAATAAAAGTGTAATATCCTTTTAAATTTCGTAGCTGGGGTGTCTATAGTATGCCTGTAAAGGGGCGCATGTTTCTCATGTTTAGAACAGTCTGACAGCAAAATGACATTTCAAAGGAAAAAAAGTCATTTAAAACTACTCGCGGCTATTGCATTGCCGGTCCGACAATACACATAAAAGTTCATTGATAAAAACGGCATGGGAATTCCCCACAGGGGAACCCCGAACCAAAATTTTAAAAAAAATGACGTGGGGGTCCCCCTGAATTCCATACCAGGCCCTTCAGGTCTGGTATGGATATTAAGGGGAGCCCCGGCCAAAATTTGAAAAAGAAATGACGTGGGGGTCCCCTTAAATTCCATACCAGACCCTTCAGGTCTGGTATGGATTTTAAGGGGAACCCCGCGCCAAACTTAAAAAATTTTGCCCCCCCTCCTGAACCATACCAGGCCACATGCCCTCAACATTGGGAGGGTGCTTTGGGGTAGCCCCCCAAAACACCTTGTCCCCATGTTGATGAGGACAAGGGCCTCATCCCCACAACCCTGGTCGGTGGTTATGGGGTTCTGCGGGCGGGGGGCTTATCGGAATCTGGAAGCCCCCTTTAACAAGGGGACCCCCAGATCCCGGCCCCCCCTGTGTGAAATGGTAAGGGGGTACAAAAGTACCCCTACCATTTCACTAAAAAACTGTCAAAAATGTTAAAAATGACAAGAGACAGTTTTTGACAATTCCTTTATTTAAATGCTTCTTTCTTCTATCTTCCTTCATCTTCTTCTTCTTCTGGTTCTTCCTCCGGTGTTCTCGTCCAGCATCTCCTCCACGGCATCTTCTATCTTCTTCTCCTGGGGCCGCTCCGCACCCATGGCATGGGGGGAGGCTCTCGCTCTTCTCTTCATCTTCTTCTCTTCTTCATCTTCTTCTCTTCTTCTCTTCTTCATCTTCTTCTCCGGGCCGCTCCGCACCCATGGTGGCATGGAGGGAGGCTCCCGCTGTGTGACGCGTCTCCTCTTCTGACGGTTCTTAAATAACGGGGGGGCAGGGGCACCCGGTGACCCCGCCCCCCTCTGACGCACGGTGACTCTGACGGGACTTCCCTGTGACATCACGGGGAATGCCACAGGGAAGTCCCGTCATGTCCCGTGCGCCAGAGGGGGCGGGGTCACCATGTGGCCCCGCCCCCCGTTATTTAAGAACCGTCAGAAGAGGAGACACGTCACACAGCCGGAGCCTCCCACCATGCCAGCATGGATGCGGAGCGGCCCAGAGAAGAAGATGAAGAAGAGAAGAAGAGAAGAAGATGAAGAAGAGAAGAAGATGAAGAGAAGAGCGGGAGCCTCCCCCCATGCCATGGGTGCGGAGCAGCCCGAGGAGAAGAAGATAGAAGACGCAGCAGAGGAGATGCTGGACGAGAACACCGGAGGAAGAACCAGAAGAGCCAGAAGAACCAGAAGAAGAAGAAGATGAAGGAAGATAGAAGAAAGAAGAAGCATTTAAATAAAGGAATTGTCAAAAACTGTCTCTTGTCATTTTTAACATTTTTGACAGTTTTTTAGTGAAATGGTAGGGGTACTTTTGTACCCCCTTGCCACTTCACACGGGGGGGCTGGGATCTGGGGGTCCCCTTGTTAAAGGGGGCTTCCAGATTCCGATGAGCCCCCTGCCCGCAGACCCCCACAACCACCGGCCAGGGTTGTGGGGATGAGGCCCTTGTCCCCATCAACATGGGGACAAGGTGTTTTGGGGGCTACCCCAAAGCACCCTCCCAATGTTGAGGGCATGTGGCCTTGTACGGTTCAGGAGGGGGGGCGCTCTCTCTTCCCCCCCTCTTTTCCTGCGGCCTGCCAGGTTGCGTGCTCGGATAAGGGTCTGGTATGGATTTTTGGGGGGACCCCACGCCGATTTTTTTTTATTTTGGCGCAGGGTTCCCCTTAAAATCCATACCAGACCTGAAGGGTCTGGTATGGAATTTAGGGGGACCCCCACGTCATTTTTTTTTTAAATTTTGGCCGGGGTTCCCCTTAATATCCATACCAGACCTGAAGGGCCTGGTATGGAATTTAGGGGGACCTCCACGTCATTTTTTTTTTTTAATTTCGGTTTGGGGTTCCCCTGTGGGGAATTCCCATGCCGTTTTTATCGATGAACTTTTATGTGTATTGTCGGACCGGCAATGCAATAGCCGCGAGTAGTTTTAAATGACTTTTTTTCCTTTGAAATGTCATTTTGCTGTCAGACTGTTCTAAACATGGGAAACATGCGCCCCTTTACAGGCATACTATAGACACCCCCAGCTACGAAATTTAAAGGGATATTACACTTTTATTGTTTGACTTTAAGCATTATTAAAATCACTGCTCCTGAAAAAGCGGCCGTTTTTAAACCTTTTTTTTTGCATTGATCCATGTCCCCTGGGGCAGGACCCAGGTCCCCAAACACTTTTTATGACAATAACTTGCATATAAGCCTTTAAAATTAACACTTTTGATTTCTCCCATAGACTTTTAAAGGGTGTTCCGCGGCATTCGAATTTGCCGCGAACACCCCAAATTGTTCGCTGTTCCGCTCAAACTCGAAGCTCATCCCTAGTAGAGACTATGCAAACAGATAGCCAAAGTTATTCCAGGCATGTAGGTAAAGAACCCATAAGTGATTCCTTCACAAAGCTACATTCTGATCCATACTTCTCCAGTTGTCTCCTCGCATCTAGTCATAAGTCTGAGTGTGCAAAGGAGTGCAGGGCCTTCTAGAAGGGATGAACAACTTGTGGAGGTATCCCAGGTGTGGAGGTCCCTTCAAGGTGTACAGGTTGTGATGAGTGAGAAACGTGGTTAAAGACTTTTCCTTTAATGGCTATACTTTATATTATTAGCATTTTATCTCAGGGGAGCAAATCATGGCCACAATATTCATGGTTAGGATCTGCAATGTCTTCTTTAGGTCAAAAGCAAGAAGAAGTAGGCCAGAGCCATGGAAGCTGTGGTTCTTATTGGAATGCCAGATGGAATGCCTTATTGAAATGCCAATTTATAGAATTCTAAAAAGTAGCAAGGATGAGAATTTAAAGAGATCGACGTTGGCCAATCTAAAAGGTTGACAGGTCTGAACTGTCCTAAAGAAAATACTAATTGCTTGGCTTGTTTTAGGTTTTTATCTTAAAGTAATGAAATCAGAGACAACCAGTCCACCAGTATTTTCAGAAAGAGGTCAACAATAACCCCCCCATATTTCACAGCACAGGTCTTCTTTAACCACTTGAGCCCCGGACCATTATGCTGCCTAAGGACCAGAGGTCTTTTTCCAATTTGGCACTGCGTCGCTTTAACTGCTAATTGCGCGGTTATGCAATGCTGTACCCAAACGAAATTTGCGTCCTTTTCTTCCCACAAATAGAGCTTTCTTTTGATGGTATTTGATCACTTCTGCAGTTTTTATTTTTTGCGCTATAAACGGAAAAAGACCGAAAATTTTGAAAAAAAATGATATTTTCTACTTTTTGTTATAAAAAAAATCCAATAAACTCAATTTTAGTCATACATTTAGGCCAAAATGTATTCGGCCACATGTCTTTGGTAAAAAAAATGTCAATAAGCGTATATTTATTGGTTTGCGCAAAAGTTATAGCGTCTACAAACTAGGGTACATTTTCTGGAATTTACACAGCTTTTAGTTTATGACTGCCTATGTCATTTCTTGAGGTGCTAAAATGGCAGGGCAGTACAAAACCCCCCCAAATGACCCCATTTTGGAAAGTAGACACCCCAAGGAAATTGCTGATAGGCATGTTGAACCCATTGAATATTTATTTTTTTTGTCCCAAGTGATTGAATAATGACAAAAAAAAAAAAAAAAAAAAATATTTACAAAAAGTTGTCACTAAATGATATATTGCTCACACAGGCCATGGGCCTATGTGGAATTGCACCCCAAAATATATTCAGCTACTTCTCCTGAGTACGGGGATACCACATGTGTGGGACTTTTTGGGAGCCTAGCCGCGTATGGGACCCCGAAAACCAATCACCGCCTTCAGGATTTCTAAGGGTGTAACTTTTTGATTTCACTCTTCACTGCCTATCACAGTTTCGGAGGCCATGGAATGCCCAGGTGGCACAACCCCCCCCCAAATGACCCCATTTTGGAAAGTAGACACCCCAAGCTATTTGCTGAGAGGCATATTGAGTCCATGGAATATTTTATATTTTGACACAAGTTGCGGGAAAGTGACACTTTTTTTTTTTTTTTTTTTTTTTTTGCACAAAGTTGTCACTAAATGATATATTGCTCACACAGGCCATGGGCATATGTGGAATTGCACCCCAAAATACATTTAGCTGCTTCTCCTGAGTATGGGGATACCACATGTGTGGGACTTTTTGGGAGCCTAGCCGCGTACGGGGCCCCGAAAACCAATCACCGCCTTCAGCGTTTTTAAGGGCGTGAATTTTTGATTTTACTCTTCACTGCCTAACACCGTTTCGGAGGCCATGGAATGCCCAGGTGGCACAAACCCCCCCCAAATGACCCCATTTTGGAAAGTAGACACCCCAAGCTATTTGCTGAGAGGCATGGTGAGTATTTTGCAGCTCTCATTTGTTTTTGAAAATGAAGAAAGACAAGAAAAAACTTTTTTTTTTTTTCTTTTTTCAAATTTCAAAACTTTGTGACAAAAAGTGAGGTCTGCAAAATACTCACTATACCTCTCAGCAAATAGCTTGGGGTGTCTACTTTCCAAAATGGGGTCATTTGGGGGGGTTTTGTGCCACCTGGGCATTCCATGGCCTCCGAAACTGTGATAGGCAGTGAAGAGTGAAATCAAAAATTCACGCCCCTTAGAAAGCCTGAAGGCGGTGCTTGGTTTTCGGGGTCCCATACACGGCTAGGCTCCCAAAAAGTCTCACACATGTGGTATCCCCGTACTCAGGAGAAGCAGCAGAATGTATTTTGGGGTGTAATTTCACATATTCCCATGGCATGTTTGAGCAATATATCATTTAGTGACAACTTTGTGCAAAAAAAAAAAAAAAAAAAAAAAAATTTGTCTCTTTCCCGCAACTTGTGTCGCAATATAAAATATTCCATGGACTCGACATGCCTCTCAGCAAATAGCTTGGGGTGTCTACTTTCCAAAATGGGGTCATTTGGGGGGGTTTTGAACTGTCCTGGCATTTTATGCACAACATTTAGAAGCTTATGTCACACATCACCCACTCTTCTAACCACTTGAAGACAAAGCCCTTTCTGACACTTATTTTTTACATGAAAAAGTTTTTTTTTTTTTGCAAGAAAATTACTTTGAACCCCCAAACATTATATATTTTTTTAAAGCAAATGCCCTACAGATTAAAATGGTGGGTGTTTCATTTTTTTTTTTCACACAGTATTTGCGCAGCGATTTTTCAAACGCATTTTTTGGGGAAAAAACACACTTTTTTAAATTTTAATGCACTAAAACACACTATATTGCCCAAATGTTTGATGAAATAAAAAAGATGATCTTAGACCGAGTACATGGATACCAAACATGACATGCTTTACAATTGCGCACAAACGTGCAGTGGCAACAAAATAAATACATTTTTAAAAGCCTTTAAAAGCCTTTACAGGTTACCACTTTAGATCTACAGAGGAGGTCTACTGCAAAAATTACTGCCCTCGATCTGACCTTCGCGGCGATACCTCACATGCATGGTGCAATTGCTGTTTACGTTTGACGACAGACCGCCGCTTGCGTTCGCCTTAGCACAAGAGCAGGGGGCGACAGGGGTGCTTTTTTTTTTTTTTTTTTTTTTCTTTATTATTTTTTTGCTTTTTTATCTTATTTTTAAACTGTTCCTTTCATTTTTTTTTTTTTTAAATCATTTTTATTGTTATCTCGGGGAATGTAAATATCCCCTATGATAGCAATAGGTAGTGACAGGTACTCTTTTTTGAAAAAATTGGGGTCTATTAGACCCTAGATCTCTCCTCTGCCCTCAAAGCATCTGACCACACCAAGATCGGTGTGATAAAATGCTTCCCCAATTTCCCAATGGCGCTATTTACATCCGGCGAAATCTAAGTCATAAAATGCTCGTAGCTTCCGGTTTCTTAGGCCATAGAGATGTTTGGAGCCACTCTTGTCTCTGATCAGCTCTATGGTCAGCTGGCTGAATCACCGGCTGCATTCTCAGGTTCCCTGTTGAGACAGGAGAGCCAGAGAAAAACACGGAAGACGGTGGGGGGGGGGGGGGCATTCCCTCCCACGGCTTGTAAAGGCAGTCTAGAGGCTAATTAGCCGCTAGGATTGCTTTTACATGAAAGCCGACCGCTGGCTGAAAAGAATGATACCAAGATGATACCTAAACCTGCAGGCATCATTCTGGTATAACCACTCAAAGTTGTGAATGGCGTACCTGAAGACAAAAAAATGGTTAACAATAAAGCACAGTAAACAATAAAGTATAAATAATTACATACCTGAAAAACAAACATGATAAAACATAATAACAATAACAATAACAATAACAATAAAACACTGCAGAATAGAATACAGTAAAAAAAGAGCAGAATAGAGAGAGAGAATAGAGAGAGAGAACAATAAAACGACAACTATTTTTTTTTATTTTATATATATTTTTTTTTTTTTTACACTTTTTTTGTAACTAACTTTTATAACTGTAACCGGTTCCAGGTTCGGGTCTCTCAAAATGCGATGGCATCTTGGGAGACCCTGTGAAAGTGTGCCTAGTCTGTGCAATGCTGTACCCTACGCTAATACTCAACTAGTGTATGGTAGCGTTCAAAACATTCACCAATGCAAAGACCAGGATTGTCAGGACAGAAGGGACAATAATAGCGGGTGTCACGCCTATATCCGCGTTTGCTGCAGACACAACATCTTTTTGGGGGGGGTTCGTTGGGTAGGGGTACTCGGGAGCACATAAAAATGCCTCTCATGCAGCCGACTGCATTTCGTTGGGGGATGTGAATGGGGGAAGTACGGGCGCTGCAGAAGTGGTGGGTTCCCAATTAGGATTGGCGAATGCAGCAGGAAGGGCACTATGGGCACGACGGGCCTGTGTTTGTCTTTTTGGTGGCAGCGGGACACTACTTGTGCTTGTCACCTCACCAGCTTGAACTGCACTTATGGGACTCGCCACGTCACCAAGTGTTACTGCAGTGCTGGTTTGACTACGACCGGGGTGTACTAGGCCGCTGGTGCTTGCCAGTTCAATAAAAAGCTTCCAAAAAAACTGTTAGCGATCGCAGGGATCAGGCCTGACTCTGCGAACGCTGCAGTTATGCGTTTAGTGTTTTGTAAGTGACAGTGATCGATCGATACTGCACTTGGGTGGGCTGGACTGGGCCGGGCGGAGGGGCAAAACGCAGGTGCTAGCAGGTATCTGGGTTGATCCCGCTAACACTGCGTTTTTGGGAACCCTAAACTGCTGGGGACGCTAGTATAGATCTGATCTGATCGGATCAGATATTGATCCGTTCAGATACTATACCACTAAAGGAGGCGTATGCTGCGTGCGTGGGTGTTAGCGGTACTGGCGCTAACCTGACGCTGCCTGGGGCTGGTGCTTGCTAGTTCACCAAAATGCTACCAAAAAAACTGTTAGCGATCGCAGGGATCAGGCCTGACTCTGCGAACGCTGCAGTTATGCGTTTAGTGCCTTGTAAGTGTCAGTGATCGATCGATACTGCACTTGGGTGGGCTGGGCTGGGCCGGGCGGAGGGGCACAACGCAGGTGCTAGCAGGTATCTGGGCTGATCCCGCTAACACTGCGTTTTTGGGAACCCTAAACTGCTGGGGACGCTAGTATAGATCTGATCGGATCAGATATTGATCCGATCAGATACTATACCACTAAGGGAGGTGTACGGTGCGTGCGTGGGTGTTAGCGGTACTGGCGCTAACCTGACGCTGCCTGGTGCTTGCTTGCCAGTTCACCAAAATGCTACCAAAAAAACTGTTAGCGATCGCAGGGATCAGGCCTGACTCTGCGAACGCTGCAGTTATGCGTTTAGTGTTTTGTAAGTGACAGTGATCGATCGATACTGCACTTGGGTGGGCTGGGCGGAGGGGCAAAACGCAGGTGCTAGCGGGTATCTGGGCTGATCCCGCTAACACTGTGTTTTTGGGAACCCTAAACTGCTGGGGACGCTAGTATAGATCTGATCAGATCAGATATTGATCCGTACAGATACTATACCACTAAGGGAGGCGCATGCTGCGTGCGTGGGTGTTAGCGGTACTGGCGCTAATCTGACGCTGCCTGGGGCGACGCATATCACCGCCGGGCGATCAGGGGGCTAAACCTTTATTAGGTAATAAACGGCGGGTGCCCTGACACTATAAAAAATAAACGAACTAACCTGCGTCACCCGTAACGGTTATACGGTGATCAGTGGTGAAAGGGTTAACTAGGGGGCAATCAAGGGGTTAAAACATTTATTAGGTAGTATATGGGGGTCCCTGTCACTATAAAACGCTGACGGCGAACCTAAATATTTACCTCACTAACTAGCGTCACCAGCGACACTAATACAGCGATCAGAAAAATGATCGCTTAGCAACACTGGTGACAGGGGGTGATCAAGGGGTTAAAACTTTATTAGGGGGGGTTAGGGGGGTACCCTAGACCTAAAGGGGGGTAATACTCACTGTCCCAACACTGTAACTGTCACAAACTGACACTATGCAGTAATCAGAAAAAAAAAAAAAAAAAAAAAAAAAAAACCTGCTGGTGTCAGTTTGTGACAGGGGGGGGGGGGTGATTGGGGGGGGATCGGGGGGCGATCGGGGGGGGGATCGGGGTGTTTTGTATGCCTGGCATGTTCTACTGTGTGTGTAGTGTGTTGTGCACTCACATTGATGTCTTCTCCCCTCGGCGCTGGAACGGAAAATACCGAGCCGAGGGGAGATGACATCATTTCCTTTGCTGCTGTTTAGCATACAGCAGCAAAGGAGTGTTCCCATTGGCCGGCGGCGATCGCGAGGGGGGGGCCACGAACGGATGGCCTCCCCCTCATCTCGGATCGCCGGGGAACAGAACGGGACCGCTTCGGGCACCGGGGGGGGGTCCGATCGGACCCCCCACCCGCGAGAGGCAAATCACGTACATGTACGTGATTTTGCCTGCCCGTGCCGCCTTGCCGACGTAAATCGGCGTTAGGCGGTCCTTAAGTGGTTAAAGGATAAGTTTGTCTTTGTTCACCTTTTTTGCTTTTTTTTCTAAATTCCAGGGGAGCGAACGTTTTGTGGCTCGTTTTTGCTGTGACACGCATAGGGGAGCCCATTGATTTAAATGGGATGTGCTAAATGTGGCTTATGGGATATTTTGGCGTTTTGTGGGTTGCAAAATGTGTGTTTGCTTCTGTGTTTGGTGTGTTGTTACAATCTCCTTTAGATCTGCCATCAGTTTATGTAGTACAAGGGCTTGCCTGATTGGATACAGAGTGATTGTCTAGATAGGTGTTTCCTCCTATTATATAAATTTGGTAAATCTAAAGGAGATTGTACAATCAGATTGTATAGTGTATGGCCATGTTTATACACCAAGAATTACTAGTTGCGCTTTCAGTGCCATTAATTGTTAACAGCACACCAAACACAGAAGCAAACACACATTTTGCCATGTGAATAAACGAGTGGCAAATGCTGCAAAACGCACAGTAAAAAACACGCAACCCACAAAACGCCAAAATGTCCCATAAACCACATGTAGTGCAGCCAATTTAAATCAATGGGCTGCCCTATGCGTGTCACAGCAAAAATGAGCCACAAAGCGTTCGCTCCCACTATGCTGGATGTGAACGGTTCCTGAAAGTGAAATTGGTGCGATAACATAAGAACAACGAGACTCCATTCACATCTGTACGTTTCCTTGCATTTCAGAAATGCGCAGCACCAAAAACCGCAGGAAGTAAAACGCACCAAGCTCCGCTCTAAAAAAAAAGTTCTGAAGCTTCTTTGGGGCGATTGCTGTTTGTAGGGCACACATTCAGGTGGATGGGCTGCCCTATGTGTGATGAGTGAAAATGCTCCAAAACACCCCCCCCAAAAAAAAAGACGCACGTGGGAATGCGAGTTCCCACTATGTAGCGATCGGAACAGGGCCTGACAGCTGAGTGTTTCTATCCACTTCCTCCTATGTACTTGTATAAAGATAGCCATACACTATGCAATCTGATTGTATATAGTGTATTTAGTGAGAAGGGGGATCACTGATTGATTGCATTTCATTTAAAAAACGTGCAGCTGGGAGTGGGTAGATGATGCAGGGTGTGTGCTAATGAGGTCACCTGGTCAACTCCTTCCTGTGTCATGACCTACAGTCTGTAAGGAAGTAATATGGTAAACAAAGGTTAAGTACAGCGCTGCGCTAAAAGTAAACTAAAACAGCAGCCAACACACCCGTAGACTCAGGATAAAAATAGCAATAGAAAATTCAAAAGTGTGGCGCTATAAGCTCCGTTAAATAAGTGATGAATAGAATATATCAGAATAATAAAAAATTAAATGACTTCAAAGCAAGCAATTCAGTGTAAACCAAAAAGTGCCACGTGAAAAAATGTGACTGGTGAACAAAGTATTAACATTTGCAAACAATCACCAATTCAAATAAAAAACATCAGAAAATGGTATTAGGTATAAAGTCCATATATCAATAGGTGAAATACAAAAGCAAAAAGTCTGTGATAATAGTGCATAAGCGATGATAAACAGATGTCTCCTGAGCATGCAGAGGGGTTGGACCCGGCAACCTGGCAGATAGATGGACCGTAGGGAGACCGGAAGTGCACGAAAGATTGAAATCAGTGCCGGGACCATCACCAGAAATCTCGGAGGCTTACCAGAAATAGTGGCCTGAAATGGCGTATGCCATACAGGTTAAAAGAGCTTGATGACCAACAGGTCTGGGTATTATATCTGGTCAGATGTCATCATCACACAGAAAGGGGGAAGAAATCAGCACAGCTTCCTCATCAATGGATACACCATGAGCCAAGCAAATGATTCGTGTTGCATGCGAGGGATAAAAACACTCACATAGCGTGACAACGTTTAAACTTGGATTTATTTAAAATTTAAGAATAAAAAACAAACTCACATTGTCAGAAGATAAAAATGGCTTGAATATCGAATAGCGGTAGTCATGAGGGGTCATGAGGGTGGACCCCTCATGACTACCGCTATTCGATATTCAAGCCATTTTTATCTTCTGACAATGTGAGTTTGTTTTTTATTCTTAAATTTTAAATAAATCCAAGTTTAAACGTTGTCACGCTATGTGAGTGTTTTTATCCCTCGCATGCAACACGAATCATTTGCTTGGCTCATGGTGTATCCATTGATGAGGAAGCTGTGCTGATTTCTTCCCCCTTTCTGTGTGATGATGACATCTGACCAGATATAATACCCAGACCTGTTGGTCATCAAGCTCTTTTAACCTGTATGGCATACGCCATTTCAGGCCACTATTTCTGGTAAGCCTCCGAGATTTCTGGTGATGGTCCCGGCACTGATTTCAATCTTTCGTGCACTTCCGGTCTCCCTACGGTCCATCTATCTGCCATTTTGCCGGGTCTAAACAACCCTTCTGCATGCTCAGGAGACATCTGTTTATCATCGCTTATGCACTATTATCACAGACTTTTTGCTTTTGTATTTCACCTATTGATATATGGACTTTATACCTAATACCATTTTCTGATGTTTTTTATTTGAATTGGTGATTGTTTGCAAATGTTAATACTTTGTTCACCAGTCACATTTTTTCACGTGGCACTTTTTGGTTTACACTGAATTGCTTGCTTTGAAGTCATTTAATTTTTTATTATTCTGATATATTTTATTCATCACTTATTTAACGGAGCTTATAGCGCCACACTTTTGAATTTTCTATTGTAAGGAAGTAATACAAAAGCAATAGATACGTCTGGAAACATGGATTAAGGACAGTAAGGTACGTGTCTGTAGATTTTATCGAAATCTGTGATATTTTTTTGCAAAAAAAGTACATGAATGCTATATTGGTACATAGGGGAGCTGGAATTTAGGAGAAAAAAAAGGTCAACTTAGCCTTTAAATTTATTCCGGTGATGTTTATTATTCTCACTTATTATTTGTATCTGAAGTCATTCCTTTCTTAAGAACGCATGTGATTTCAGTCTGACACAGAGTAAGCTGCTTTTATTTGTATATTTGCTTAAAGCCGTGTGTTCTGCCAGGTAATCAACGTCTAAAAGTTTTTTGATGAAACTGAATTCCTACCAATACACCTTTATTAACCACTTACCACTGGACTGAAACAGCCAGGTGGGACAAAAGTCGATTCTATTGGGCATACAGTAGTATTGGTCCTGTACCATGTGATCACTGAGACCAATCACAGCTATCACACACATGTAAACAAAGGCTGGTTCCTGACCTGATGTTCTGCCTGACCCACCAAGCCCACAACTCCAGCCACAAGCTCTGCTATCAAAACTTACAGGCACTCTTGTTCCTCCTGTCCCTTGGCACCATCTGTTCATCTCTCAGTGGGGCCTGGGCTGGAGATACAAGAGAGGACAACCTCATCATTTCAGTCTCCTACCAGGTACATGATAGAAGCACTCAGAAACTTGTGCAGCTGTACATGGTATCCAATCAGCTTCTAACTTCAGCTTGTTCAAAGAAGCTTCGACAAAAAAACTGGAAGCTGATTGGTTTTTATGCAGAGCTGCACCAGATTTTGCACTCTCCAGTTTCAGTAAATCTACCCCTCTATGCCAGTGCAACCAGCCAATGTCTCTAATCACTGCCATAGCAGTACAATATTGTGACACTGCACTTGATCTGGTGGCAGTATGTAAAAAATTATGAGAGGGAACAGTGAGAGGGAACTGACCTTGTGACATAGTGGCATTGTACCGCTATGGTGATTTTTCAGAGAATATGAATGATAACACAAAAACTTTTCTTTCACTCATGGTTAGTGTTTGGCTGAAATCATTTATTATCAATCAACTGTGTTTACTCTTTTTAAATCATAAAGTAAAAAGTATGAAAGGGACTTTTTAAATCATAATCACAACAGAAACTACCCAAATGATCCTGATCAAAAGTTTACATACCCCAGTTCTTAATACTGTGTATTGCCCCCTTTAACATCAATGACAGCTTGAAGTCTTTTGTGGTATTTGTGGATGAGGCTCTTTATCTTCTCAGATGGTAAAAAGCCTCCGGTTCTTGTTTTTTCCTGGGCTGTCTTGCATGAACGGCACGCTTGAGATCTCCCCAGAATGGCTCAATGATATTGAGGTCAGGAGACTGAGATGGTCACTCCAGAACCTTCACTTTATTCTGCTGCAGCCAATGACAGGTCGACTTAGCCTTGTGTTTTGGATCATTGTCATGTTCGAATGTCCAAGTACGTCCCATGTGCCGCTTACTGGCTGATGAATGCAAATGTTCCTCCAGTATTTTTTGATAACATACTGCATTCATCTTGCCAACAATTTTGACTAAATTTCCTGTGCCTTTGTAGCTCACAGTCTCACACATTCCCAAAACATCAGCGATCCACCTCCGTGTTTCACAGTAGGAATGGTGTACCTTTCATCATAGGCCTTGTTAACTCCTCTCCAATTTTGGTCTCAACACTCCAAATGACTTTGTGCCAGAAGGTTTGAGGCTTTTCTCTGTGCTGTTTGGCGTATTGTAAGGGGGGATACTTTGTGGCATTTGCGTAGTAATGGCTTTCTTCTGGTGACTTTACCATCCAGCCCATCTTTCTTCAAGTGCCTTATTGTGCATCTTGAAACGGCCACACCACATGTTTTCAGAGAGTCCTGTATTTCATCTGAAGTTATTTGTGGGTTTTTCTTTGCATCCTGAACAATTTTCCTGGCAGTTGTGGCTGAAATTTTAGTTGGTTTACCTGACCGTGGTTTGGTTTCAACAGAACCCCTCATTTTCCACTTCTTGATTAGAGTTTGAACACTGCTGATTGGCATTCTCAATTCCTTGGATATCTTTTTATATCATTTTCCTGTTTTATACAGTTCAACTATCTTTTCCCGCAGATACTTTGACAATTCTTTTGCTTTCTCCATGACTCAGAATCCAGAGACGTCAGTGCAGCACTGGATGAAAGATGCAAGGGTCTGTCAGGAGTCCAGAAACTCATTGACCTTTTATACACACATTAACCACTTGCTTACAGGGCACATAAACCCCCCTCCTATCCAGACCAATTTTCAGCTTTCGGCGCTGACGCACTTTGAATGACAATTGCGCGGTCATACAACACTGTACCCAAATGAAATTTTTATCATTTTTTCACCACAAATAGAGCTTTCTTTTGGTGGTATTTGATCACCTCTGCGGTTTTTACTTTTTATTAAAAAAATGTAAAAAACTGATTTTTTTTTTTTAAAAAGTTTATTTTTTATATTTTGTTTTAAAAAATTTTAAACGGGTAATTTTTCTCCTTCATTGATGTACGCTGATTAGGCAGCAGTGATGGGCACTGATAGGCGGCAGTGATGGGCACTGATGAGTGGCAGTGATGGGCACTGATGGGTGGCAGTGATGGGCACTGATAGGCGGCAGTGATGGGCACTGATGAGTGGCAGTGATGGGCACTGATGGGTGGCAGTGATGGGCAGCACTGGCAGGTGGCACTGATTGGCACTACAGGTGGGCATTGATAGGTGGTACTTGTGGGCACTGATAGGTGGCACTTGTGGGCACTGTTAGGTGGCACTGTGGGCACTGTTAGGTGGCACTGTGGGCACTATTAGGTGGCACTTTTATTGGGCACTGATGAGGCAGATGTGCCTCTTCCACTTGGGGACCGATGTCCCTCACATCCGATCCGGTGATCGGCTTTTTTTTCTATTCGCGCTGTCAGCGTGAGTAAAAAAAAAAAAACGATTACCGATCTTTTGTTTACATCATGTGATCAGCTGTCATTGGCTGACAGCTGATCACATGGTAAGGGGCCGGGACCGGCCCCTTACACAGATCGGTGATCAGCCGAGTCTCAGTGACTCGGTGATCACAACGCGCCCGGCGCGCGCCCTGCAGGGCGCGCGCAGGGAGCATGCACAGGGGAGGACGTCATATGACGGCCTCCCGGGAATGTAGGTCCGCGCTGTAGCCGTCATTCGGCTATAGCGCAGATGCCAGGTGGTTAATTACAAGTAAACAGATCACAGGTGAGGATGGTTATCTTTAATAGCCATTTAAATTCCTTTGTGTCAACTTGTGTGCATGTTATCAGGCCAAAATCACCAGGGTATGTAAACTTTTGATCATGGTCATTTGGGTAGTTTCTGTTGCCATTATGATTTAAAAAGAGTAAACACAGTTGAATGATAATAAATGGCTCAGCCAAACAATAACCATGAGTGAAAGAAACGTTTTTTGTGTTATCATTCACATTCTTTGAAAAATGGCCAAGAAATCATAAATTATATCAGGGTATGTAAACTTATGAGCGCAACTGTATACAAAATATGAGTTACACTAAAGCTCTGACACTGTGAGATCTTCAATGTGTATGCACTTTTAAATCGTGACATATGAAGTATCTATTTACACTGCGTAATGTCACCTTTTATGTTTTACCAAAAAATTGGGTATTATGTTGTATTTGTCTGCAAATACATTCAAGTGCATTTTTTCCTGAAAATTTGTGTTTGATAAACCACTGCTAAAATATTGTGCAACGTAAAAAGTTGCAACAACCACCATTTTATTCTCCAGCGTCTCTGTGTAAAAAAATATATAATCCCGGACGAGCCCCCCAGCTGACCACCAACTAGTCTGCCTTTCTCCTCTCTCCTGACTCCCTGGCTGAACTCTGAAGTGGATTGAAATATGGTGGGCTAATGGTAGGAGAATAGATGGGGTACTTAGGGAGTTTAGTCATGACAGTCCCTATTGGATGTGGGATGGGGAGCAGCACATCTATAGAAATTCTATGTCACTCCTCATGCTGAGCTGGCCTAGGATTGGGGTCTCTGGAATACAGACATGTCCTTAGAGAACTTTCCAGTTAATGCAATCACTTTTTAGACATGTGCGATTTGTTTCATTTCAAATTGAAATTCAGCCAAATTTTTCATTATTCTGAAATTCAGATATATCCGAATTTCTGAATTATAATAGTAATAAATTTAAACAAATGCAAAATAATGAATCACAATGTCTGACAAAATTCAAATTTGAATAGTTTTCTATTTGAATTTGAATACTTTTCAAATCAAATTCGACTATTTTTCCAATCGAATTTGAATTTCAAAAGAGAATAAAATAGAATAGAAAATAAAGGAATAGAATAGAAAAGAATATAATAGAAAATAAAAGACTAGCATTTAATAGAGTAAAACAGAACTGAATACAAAATAAATGAATAGAAACAAAATTTGAATAGGATAGAAAAGAATAGAATTTAATAGGAAATAAAAGAACAGAATAGAAAAAAAAAATAGAATAGAAAAAAACAATAGAATAGAATGGAATAGAAAAAATATAACCATCTTTCAAAATTCAAATTTGAAATAGAAACGAATTAACAAAATAAATTTTGAAAACTAATTTAATGAAATTTAACTAAATGAATGTATGTAAATAACAAATCGAAACAAAATATATTTTTTTCTTTCTGCACAAGTCTACTGGAATATTTGCTTTGAATGACTTCAGTTGAGGGTAATAGATTTCTGAATGGTGTCCTGAGCACAGCCACTGCTGGGGACAGAAATGGGGACACTTTTTATCCAAAGACAGGCCCCTGAAAACAGCCTCTGTCACTGGATACCTAAGATATCTGGTTCATCTATTTTAAGTGAAGCTAACTGAAAACCTAAACAGTAGTAATAACAATAAAACAAAGGGTGCTGTGCTATGGTAAGACAAAAAAAATTGTGATGTAAAAACCAAAATAATGTGAAAAAGTTGTGATGTAAAAACCAAGATGATTCAAACAAATAAATGCTACAAAATGAATATAAAATATATGTATGTGCATCACACCAAAATATTCATAATGTGGATAAACTCTACGGACACAAAGTCTATGGAGCTAAATGCTCAAAATAAATGTGCACAAACACGATAAACAAAAAATCTGTGACAATTAAAATCAGCTCGATGATAAAGTTGCAACACTCTGTGACAAATCTTCATGGATAAAAACCAGTGTGATTCCACCACCTTAAGGGATGCAGGCTTACCAGATAGCCAGTATGATAGGCTTGTCACCCAATCCTGGGTAATGGAGATCTCCCGCTGCTACAAACGGCCACTAGGAACGATTCACAGACCTGGCGTTCTCCTGGAGTCCCAGCTTGGAAGATCCAGTGATCACAATAGGTTAATAACAACTGACACGCTCGCTCATTGATCATGCAGCACTCAGTCCGGGAGATGGAGAATAGTGAAGGTGGAAAACCAATGACATATAAATGACCATAGAAAAAAAACAAGAGGGTACCTCCATAGGTAAAATCCGATGGTTTAATGGTATAAAAAACTGATCAGTGTCAGTCAATACAAATAAAAGCGCTATGAACTAGCGCACAGTGAAAGCCAGCCAGCAAGTTTAAAAGGACAGAAAAAAACACACGCCCATGCAATACAGAGCGGGACAATGACGACAGTACGCCGCTCACCCTACGCGTTTCGTCATACACAGGACGTCGTCTCGGGGCATGGGCGGCATTCTGACGCACCGCAATATATAGTCAAACCTGAGTGTCATGCCTCAATCTGAGTCCCGGGCCCTATTGAGTGTGGCCATCTTGTTTGTGGGAAAAGATGAGGAATAAATAACTAAAAACATACCAATATTAAGGGCAAAAAGTAAGACTGCCAACATGAAAAAAAGGAGAAATTTATTTTATGATAGTACGCTGTAGTCATCTTGCTAATGGGAAAAGCAAAATCATTTGGCAAGAAAAGTATGCATACTTGAGAACAAAGCTGCAAACTGCCTAAACAATATCCAGAGTCCCTGGACTCTGTGACTGACTGATCATGCCACCTTACTGCGGCATCACAAAAATAAAATAAAACCGCAGCAATGGCAATACATATGAGTAAATACATAATGGACCATGATGCCTTAAATTAAGAGAAAACTGAAACCAAATACTGATAGACGCACGTATTAGCAAAAACGGTACACCACACTGAACAAAAAATGTTCGGTGAAAGGAAATACCAGCTCGCACGGCACTAAACAATCCCATAAGGACCAGATTAGATATGTAATGTAATGATAATTTAACTGACAATATTCATACCCAAAGATGAAAAGAAAATTGTGAATATATTTAATTAAAATTACTAGTTGGCTATATAAACATAATGGCCAAAAAAAAGGACAACATTGCCTCAAAGATAAACCTTACGATTTAGCACAGTGATCAGACCTCACAGAGGTCAGAACTCTGAAGGTGTATCAAGGGGGTGACTTAATAAAAGAATTAGCATAGCTGCCCAGGACTCACATCGAGTTTACAATAAATGCTAACATTCCAAAACACTGAATAACTAGCATATAAGTATAATAAACAGTAAAACCACGAAAGTAACATTTTAGAAGTTATCAATAAAAGAGTTGATATCAACATCAATATTTAGTCCATAAGGGGTATAACATTTGATTTTATGTACCCAGGACATCTCTAAGAGATGCTCCTGACTAGACACCCCCCCCCCCCCCCTCCACTGTGGCCTATATTTGTCTATATCTAAAAAAATGGTATTACTTGGGTCTCTGTTATGCACAGTAAGGTAGTGTTTAGACACAGAGTGTTTGGTAAAACCCCTATGGATGTTGTTGATGTGTTCATTTAAACAAACTTGTAGGGGTCATTTGGTCCTGCCCACGTACTGGAGTCCACACGGGCATTGGTGCAAATAGACCACTCCCACCGTGGAACAAGTGATGAATGGTTCTATAGTAAAATTTTTTGAGGTACAGCTAGAATCAAAACTAGAAATCCTCCTCATCCTACACCCATTCAGCGAACAAACCTGACACTTGCTACACTGCTAGTATCCAGCTAAAAAAGAAAGTCGGCTTGTTCGTGGGAGGGTTAAGGACGTTAGGAGCCATTTTATCCTTTAATGAGGGGGCACCCCTAAACACGACCTGAGGTCTATCTAGCAAAAGTGACTTTAATACCCTGTCATTCTTCAAAATATGCCAGTGTCGTCTGACTATGTGTTTTATACTAGAATGTTGTCTAGAATAGTCGGTTATGAAGGGGTTTCTAAAGGTATTGTTATTCCCTGAGTTAAGTGGCTTCTCTTTCAAGAGCTCTACTCTATCCACACCTTTGACGAGATCCAACGTATTTGTAAGAGACTCAAGGGAATACCCTTTATCTACAAATCTCTGCGTGAATTTGTGCCTGGGCTATAAAGGTCTCATCCTTTGTGCAATTCCGTTTCAAATGTAAATATTGACTCCTCGGCACAGATTTAGGCCAGGAGGCATGATGACAACTGTCATTGGGGATGAAATAATTTCTGTCAGTTGACTTAAAGAAGGTTGATGTGACAAACCTGTCACCACTGACAGAAATGGAAAGGTCCAAAATTTAATTTTTTTCTTGACTGGCCTCATAACTGAGATGAATCCCTCTGTTGTTATCATTCAATGAGGCTATAAAGTCTGAGAGATCAGTCTCATTACCATCCCATAGGACATCTATATATCTTGCCCACAAGACCACTTGGGGTCTTGGCTGGGCACAGATGACATCCTCCTCCCATTTGGCCATGAATAGGTTCGCCAAACTAGGGCATATTTAGCCCCATGGCAACACCCCTATCCCGGCGAAAAAAATGCCCATCAAACCAGAAAAAGTTGTGAGTAGCAGCGTACTCCAACAATTCCATAATAAAGGGGATCTGTTCACAAGGTAGATTTGAATCTCTCTCCAGATGTAATGATACAGCGTAGAGACCAAGATGATGTGGTATTACAGTGTACAAAGATGTAACATCGGCTGTAACCAACCAAATCCCCTCACGGGGCTTAATGTCCGACAATAAGTTAATGAAAGGTTGTGTATCTTTGCCATAAGACGGCATTTTTTGCACCAAGGGCTGTAAAAAGAAGTCTATATACTTGCCCACCCGGGAGGTGATGGAATCAATCCCGCTGACAATGGGACATCCCGGGGGGCAAGTAAGACTCTTATGCACCTTGGGAAAATAATATATGATGGGTATTCTCTGTGCTTTGGGCACCAAAAAGGCCCTCTCTTTCTTATTTTCTTTTCATCTTTGGGTATGAATATTGTCAGTTAAATTATAATTACATTACATATCCAATCTGGTCCTTATGGGATTGTTTAGTGCCATGCGAGCTGGTATTTCCTTTCACTGAACATTTTTTGTTCAGTGTGGTGTGAAGTTTTTGCTAATCTGTGCGTCTATCAGTATTTGGTTTTGGATTTCTCTTAATTTAAGGCCTCACAGTCCATTAAGTATTTACTCATATGTATTGCCCTTGCTGCAGTTTTATTTTATTTTTGTGATGCCGCAGTAAGATGGCGTGATCAGTCACTATGTGGAACTCTGGATACTGTTTAGGCAGTTTTCAGTTTTGCTCTCCTTTTTTTGCATCCTTTTCTTGCCAAATGATTTTGCTTTTCCCATTAGCAAGATGGCTACAGCGTACTATCATAAAATAAATTTCTCCTTTTTTTTCATTTTGGCAGTCTTACTTTTTGCCTCTAATATTGGTATGTTTTTAGTTATTTATTCCTCATCTTTTCCCACAAACAAGATGACCACGCTCAATAGCGGCCTCAGATCGAGGCATGACACTCAGGTTTGACTATACATTGCGGTGCGTCAGAACGCCGCCCGTGCCCCAAGACGCCGCCCTGTGTATGAAGAAACGCGTAGGGTGAGTGACGTACTGACGTCACTGCGCATTGTCCCACTCCGTATTGCACGGGCGTGTGTTTTTTTCTGTCCTTTTAAACTTGCCGGGCGGTTTTCACTGTGCGCTAGTTCATAGCACTTTTTATTTGTATTGACTGACACTGATCAGTTTTTTATACCATTAAACCATCGGATTTTACTTATGGCGGTACCCTCTTGTTTTTTTTCTATGGTCATTTATATGTGATTGGTTTTCCACCTTTACTATTCTCCATCTGCCGTGTCAGTGTCAGTTGTTATTAACCTATTGTGATCACTGGATCTTCCAAGCTGGGACTCCAGGAGAACGCCAGGTCTGTGAATCGTTCCTAGTGGCCATTTGTAGCAGCGGGAGATCTCCATTACCCAGGATTGGGTGACAAGCCACAAGGTGGTGGAATCACACTGGTTTTAATCCCATGAAGATTTGTCACAGGGTGTTGCAACTTTATCATCGAGCTGATTTCAATTGTCAGAGACTTTTTGTTTATCGTGTTTGTGCACATTTATTTTGAGCATTTCGCTCCATAGACTTTTTGTCCGTAGAGTTTATCCACATGATGAATATTTTGGTGTGATGCACATACATATATGTTCTATTCATTTTGTAGCATTTATTTGTTTGAATCATTTTGGTTTTTACATCACAACTTTTTCACATTGTTTTGGTGTTTACATCACAATTTTTTTTTGTCTTACAATAGCACAGCTCCCTTTGTTTCATTGTTTCGTTTGTGTTGTATATCACTTTGAGTTGCAGCTTTAGCATTTTTTATTTATTAGCACAGTTTTTTTTTCGCCACAGTAGTAATAACAGCCCGAAATGTTATAATATTATAAAAAATATTATAAAATTTATTTATAAAAATAAAAAAAAACATATGGGCTGGAGTTACGCTTTTTAGATTAAATCTGTATAAATAGCAGATCAGGAGATATTTAGAATGCTTAATAGGTGCTGATATTTGTCCCACCTGGAAGCTAGCTGGTAAATATTTTAATAAATTCAAGTGGTATCAGTTTTGTGTTCCTGAGAAAGATGTGACTTTTACTGTAAACTTAAATGAAAATTTCTGTGTACTCAAGTTGTTTGTATTTTATTATATAAGCCAACCCCGTTCTCTATAGGGTAGACCTCCACTGAAGTCTTCCAGCTGTCTACATTCTCAGCACTGAACTACCCAGTAAGTATATGCTGGAATATCATTATTATTAATCGTATTGTAATTACTGATATTTATAAGGAAAGAATCCTTAGTATTCAGCTTTTAGGTAAAGTTTACATAACTTCTCTGTTTTATTTTGATTCTCAATGCTGGCAAGTAAGGATGAGCCGATCACCCCCCAGTTCGGTTTGCACCAGAACTTGCAAACAGGCAAAACATGCGGCAGAACACGAGAACACCATTAAAGTCTATGGGACACAAATATGAAAAATCAAAAGTGCTAATTTTAAAGGCTTATATGCAAGTTATTGTCATGTTTGGGGACCCGGGTCCTGCCCCAAGGGACATGGATCAATGCAAAAAAAAGTTTTAAATACTAACGTTTTTTGGAGCAGTGATTTTAATAATGCTTAAAGTGAAACAATAAAAATTAAATATTCCTTTAAATATTGTGCCTGGGGGGTGTCTATAGGATGCCTGTAAAGTGGTGCAGTTTTCCCGTGTTTAGAACAATGCCACAGCAAAATGACATTTCTAAAGGAAAAAAAGTAATTTAAAACTGATTGTGGCTGTAATGAATTGTCAGATCTCGACAATATAGATAAAACTCATTGAAAAAAATGGCATGGGTCCTCCCCCAGTCCATTACCAGGCCCTTTGGGTCTGGTATGAATATTAAGGGGAACCCCAAACCAATTTTTCTTTAAAAAATTGCATGGGGGTCCCCCCAAAATCCATACCAGGCCCTTCAGGTCTGGTATGGCAATTAAGGGGAAACCTGTGCCAAATTTAAAAAAAATGGCATAGGGGTCCCCCCAAAATCCATACCAGACCCTTACCAGAGCACGCAACCTGGCAGGCCGCAGGAAAAGAGGGGGAACGAGATAGCGCCCCCCCTCCTGAACCGTACCAGGCCACATGCCCTCAATATGGGGAGGGTGCTTTGGAGAAGCCCCCTAAAGCACCTTGTCCCCATGTTGATGGGGACAAGGGCCTCATCCCCACAACCCTTGCCCGGTGGTTGTAGGGGTCTGCGGGTGGGGGGGCGGGGGTCCCCTTGTTAAAGGGGGCTTCCAGATTTCGATAAGCCCGCAGACCCTCACAACCACCAGGCAAGGGTTGTGGGGATGAGGCCCTTGTTCCCATCAACATGGGGACAGGGTGCTTTGGGGGGTTACTCCAAAGCACCCTCCCCATGTTGAGGTCATGTGGCCTGGTACGGTTCACAGGGGGTGCTCTCTCGCCCCCCTCTTTTCCTGCGGCCTACCAGATTGCCTACTCGGATAAGGGTCTGGTATGGATTTTGGGGGACCCCTACACCATTTTTTTTTATTTGGCACAGGGTTCCCCTTAAAATCCATTCCAGACCTGAAGGGCCTGGTGTGGATTTTGGGGGGACAATCACGCAATTTAGAAAAAAATTGGTTCGGGGTTCCCCTTAATATTCATACCAGACCCAAAGGGCCTGGTAATGGACTGGGTGGGGACCCATGTCATTTTTTTAAATGAGTTTTATCTATATCGCCAAGACCCGACAATACATTACAGCCGTGATCAGTTTTGAATGACTTTTTCCTTTAGAAATGTAATTTTGCTGTGGTATTGTTCTCAACATGGGAAAACTGCGCCACTTTACAGGCATCCTATAGACACCCCCCAGGCACAATATTTAAAGGAATATTTCATTTTTATCGTTTCGCTTTAAGCATTATTAAAATCAATGGTCCCGAAAAAACTGTAGTTTTTGAAAACTCTTTTTTGCATTGATACATGTCCCCTGGGGCAGGACCCGGGTCCCCCAACACTTTTTATGGCAATAACTTGCATATAAGCCTTTAGAATGAGCACTTTTGGTTAATGTCCTATAGACTTTAACGGTGTTCCGCGGCTTTCGAAATTGCCACGAACACCGCATAATGTTCACTGTTCGGCAAACTGGCGAACTCCCAATGTTAGAGTCCAACATACGTTCGACTCGAACGTCGGGCTCATCCCTACTGGCAAGGTTCCTCATATCATTTTTCTCATAACGGTTTATTTTGCTCAATGAATGTGAAAATTCCAATTGATTCACAAAATTCAAAACAGAAAATACTAAAATTTGCCAAACTAGAATTACTTTGCGGGCGCGCTCCCGAGTCCAGCATTTGCGTCCATAGACACAGAACGCCAGACTTGGCCCCGCCCCCCCCCCCCCGGCGCCCGCGTCATTGGATTTATTTGACACCAGCAGGAGCCAATGGCAATGCTGCTATCAATCTATCCAATCAAGAGCCGAGAACCCCGGGCAGAGAAGGTCAGCGTGTCTCCACAGAGGGAACAAACAGGCTCAGGAGAGTAAAATAGGGGGGCCGAGGGGCCGGTCAGTGTCAGAAGTTTTTGCCATAAAAACATGAGGGTTTACAACCCCTTTTGACCAGCTATTGTACATATTTTACAATTTCAAATGTAAGCTTATTAAAAACCTTATGATGCGGATCAAAGTTTTATTTTTGTGTCCTGAATGGGAATTCTTTGCTTTTTACAATTTTTATGAAAATTTTATAAGACTCTAATTCTTAAATATCTTGTCCTTATTAGGAAATAATACAGTAGAAAGTTAGCATTCATAAATTATATTCCTTATAATGATCTATTATTTTCACGTGATCTCAATAGTCTTATTCTCCTTCTCTCCAAACCTGGAATAAATTCATTGTTTATAGTAAAAATTGTTCTTTCTTTTTTCTGCACAGATGCTCAATTCTGGATCAAACTTGAGATAAGCAGTGTACAGGGGGTCAAGAAGGGCACATTATGGGGCACAAAGAAGGGCACTTTACATAGGATCATGGCACATGGGATCAGAGCACCTTACATGGGATTATGGCACATGGGATCAGAGCACCTTGCATGGGATCAGGGCACATGGATCAGAGTACATGGATCAGGGCACATGATTTCAGAGCACATGGGATTGGGGCACCTTACATGGGATCAGGGTTCCGTATATGGAATCAGGACACCTGGGATTAGAGCACCATACATGGGATCAGGACACATGGATTGGGGCACATGGGTCAGAGCACATGGGATCAGAGTACATGAGTTAGGACACATGGGATCAGGGCACATGGGATCAGGGCACATGGGATCAGGGCGCATGGGTCAGAGCACATGGAATCAGAGCACATGGGTTCAGAGCACATAGGATCAGAGCACATGGGATCGGGGCACCTTACATGGGATCAGGGTTCCGTACATGGGATCAGGACACCTGGGATCAGAGCACCATACATGGGATCAGGGCACATGGATCAGGGCACATAGATCAGGGCACATGGAATTAGATCACATGGAGCGGGGCACATGGGTCAGAGCACATGGGATCAGAGTACATGAGTCAGGAAACATGGGATCAGGGCACATGGGATCAGAGCACGTGGGATCAGGGCGCATGGGTCAGAACACATGGAATCAGAGCACATGGGATCAGGGCACATGGGATCAGAGCACATGGAATCAGAGCACATGGGACCAGGGCACACAGGATCAGGCCACATGGGATCAGAGCACATAGGATCAGAGCACATGGGATCAGGGCACATGGGATCAGAGCACATGGAATCAGAGCACATGGGACCAGGGCACACAGGATCAGGCCACATGGGATCAGAGCACATAGGATCAGAGCACATGGGATCAGGGCACATGGGATCAGAGCGCATAGGATCAGGGCACATGGATCAAAGCACATGGAATCAGAGCACATGGGATCAGGGCACATGGGTCAGAGCACATGGGATCAGGGCACATGGATTAGAGCACATAGGATCGGGGCACATGGGATCAGGGCACACAGGATAAGGGCACATAGGATCAGAGCACATAGAATCAGGGCACATGGGACCAGGGCACATAAGATTTAAGCACATGGGATCAGGGCACATGGATCAAAACACATGGGATCAAAGCAGATGGGATCAGGGCACATGGGATCAGAGCACATGGGATCAGTGCATATAAAATTAGAGCACATGGGATTAGAGCACAAGTCAAGGCACATGGGATCAGAGCACATGGGATTGGGGCACCTTACACGGGATCAGGGTTCCATACATGGAATCAGGACACCTGGGATCAGAGCACCATACATGGGATCAGGGCACATGGATCGGGGCACATGGGTCAGAGCACATGGGATCAGAATACATGAGTCAGGACACATGGGATCAGGGCACATGGGATCAGAGCATGTGGGATCAGGGTGCATGGGTCAGAGCACATGGAATCAGAGCACATGGGTTCATAGCACATGGGATCAGAGCACATGGGATCGGGGCACCTTACATGGGATCAGGGTTCCGTACATGGGATCAGGACACCTGGGATCAGAGCACCATACATGGGATCAGGGCACATGGATCAGGGCAAATGGGTTCAGAGCACATGGGTCAGGGCACATAGAATCAGATCACATGGATCGAGGAACATGGGATCAGAGTACATGAGTCAGGACACATGGGATCAGGGCACATGGGATCAGAGCACGTGGGATCAGGGTGCATGGAACCAGGGCACATGGAATCAGGGCACACGGGATCAGGCCACATGGCATCGGAGCAAATGGGATCAGGGCACATGGGATCAGAGCACATAGGATCAGGGCACATGGATCAGGGCACCTGGATCAAAGCACATGAAATCAGAGCACATGGGATCAGGGCACATGGGTCAGAGCACATGGGATCAGGGCGCATGGATTAGAGCACATGGGACTAGGGCACATGGAATCAGGGCACACAAGATAAGGGCACATGGGATCAGAGCACATAGGATCAGGGCACATAGGATTAGGGCACATGGAATCAGAGCACATGGAATCAGAGCACATGGGACCTGGGCACATAGATTAGAGCACATTAAATCAGGGCACACAGGATCAGGGCAGATGGGATCAAAGTACATAGGATCAACTCTCATAGCATCAGAGCACATGGGATCAGGGCACATGGGATCAGGGCATGTGGATCAAAGCACATAGGATTAGAGCACATGGGATCAGGGCACATGGGATCAGAGCACATGGGATCAGAGCACATGGGATCGGGGCACATGGGAGCAGGGCACATGGGATCAGAGCACATGGGATTGGGGCACATTGGATCGGGGCACATGAGATCAGGGCACATGGATCAAAGCACATGGAATCAGGGCACATGGGATCAGGGCACATGGGATCAGAGCACATGGGATCAGGCCACATGGGATCAGAGCACATGGAATCAGGGCACATGGGATCAGGGCACATGGGATCAGAGCACATAGGATCAGAGCACATGGATCAAAGCACATGGGATCAGAGCACATGGGATCAGAGCACATGAGTCAGAGCACATGGGATCAGGGCACATGGATTAGAGCACATGGGATCGGGGCACATGGGATCAGGGCACACAGGATAAGGGCACATAGGATCAGGGCAAATGGCAGGGCAGCTTTTATTTAATTTGCAGAGCCAAGCAGTGAAGCGGCTCTGAGGAGTCCTCTTCTGCCTCACTGTTTCCCGCTGACCCCTCCTCTAATTCTACTTTCCTGTCCTTCCTAGAGATGTCACATACAAGCACCCGGGATGGACAGGAGAGGAGAAGGGGCAGATGGAGAGCAGCACTGCACAGCTACACAAGCAGAGCCACTGTGTGTAAGTCAGCAGAGGGGATGCCATCTGCCCGCCAGCTGCCTGTGACTGACCGGTAGATCAACATTGAACTCCAATTGAGAAGTCATGGTTTATAGCAAACATTGGATCTTTTATGCTATTGGAATAAACATTTTATGTGTGCCTAATATTAGGGGGCCTCATGTTTCAAGCCATATTTTTAATTTCATCTTCTTTTTCTTTCCATTATTCCAAATGGTCCACAAAGCCCAAAGATGTTCACCATGAAGAAATCCCTGTTACTTCTTTTCTTTCTTGGGACCATCTCCTTATCTCTCTGTGAGCAAGAGTAAGTATAAGTTTTTTTTTTTTTAAAATAAAGTTTAATTCTGGGCAACCTACTAAACATAAAGGTGAAATACAGACTTTAGTATCACTTTAAAAACAAATTTATCTTACTGGAATGGGCAAGGACACGAGAAGACCAGCAGGGGCTTGTGTGGAGGATTTAGACTGCAGTCTGGCTCCAGGCGGTGACCCCCAGGGACCCCCAGCTCACTCTCATGGTAGAGTACAGGAAGATAGAGAGGAAGCAGCAGACTGTGACAATAACGGATAGCCAGGAGATAGCCAAAGGTCGGGGCAACAAGCAGGTAAGGATAGTCAAGGAACACGCCAAGGTCAGGGCAACAAGCAGGTAAGGATAGTCAAGGAACACGCCAAGGTCGGGAGATGAAGCAGACAAGGACAGTCAAGAACAAGCCAAGATTGGTAACTAGAATCAGATGTAGAACACACAGCAAGGAGCACATGGAAGCCAAAGACACAATATTATTTAGCAGGGCTGGCTTGCAGTGCACAGGTTAATATAGAGATCCCTAATAGGGCCTGAGGTGGCACCATGCTTTGAGTAGAGATTACTTAAGCAGCCAGGTGAAGAGTGGCTGGTCTCTCAAGCTGAACACATGGAGAGGTAAGCTGACAGACAAACATTACTGTGGCCCCTTGACACATACAAGCAACATCCTATATGGACACGGTTACCAATCACATAATGATGCAAATATAGAGATTAGATCTTAGGTATAAGAGTTAATACTCATAGATATGTAAATATCTAATAAAAAAGGTTTGATCCAACATCGCCTCCACACTTGCTCGTCAACGCGTTTCGCTAAATAATAGCTTCCTCAGGACAGTACTGGGTAGATGCTGATATAATTAAAAACAAAACAGAAAAATGTATATAAGTATTGCATTCAGTAAACATATGTATATGCACAAAAGTAATCATTTCAAACATATCCAAGAGAAGTACATAAGGACATACAAATACATAAAAACATATACAAGGAAAACGTGTATGCTTGCCTGGTTTGACCTGTATCCAGATATATAGGGACACCCCACAAGACTAGACAGACAATCAAAACAAACCTCGAATCTGATGTATATGTGTATAAGATCGATGCATGTACATAGGTATAAGTTTAGCTGTTGCATACAAGCTGGTAAATAAATGGTTGTATACCGCTATGAGGAAGAGCACTGTCACATGTATACCTATAAAAGGATAAATATCTATGTAAGCATAATCTCCAAGACAGGAGAGGAAAAACCTGGTATATACATCAGGTCCCCATCAATCATACCAATAATAATATAATTCTTACCTGGTATATATTAGGCATATGGGCAACAGAGTAATAAAGTAAGGAACCAAGCCAAAAATATGGGTATAGTATCATAAGGTAACATGTCAGCCATCAAGGAGCCGGACACCAGAAAGTATATGCAGTATTACCTATCCATTCATAAAATTTATAAAGAGTGGAATAGTATTTATGAATGGAGCTTACCATAAAGGTAATCTCTCAGCCCTAGGATAATACAACAATGTATCAAAAAAAGACAGAAAGTTCTCCAAACCATGGAAGACGGGGCAAGATCTAAGAAGAGAAGGTATAGAAAACCTCTAAGCGCATGGTCAATCATTATAGGAATATTGTTAATATTGTTATTGATAAGTCAGCTAATGAATGAAAACACCCACCTAATCAGGTAGCTATGGCAAGTGTCCCGATTAAGAAGGCCTATCAATAGGGCCAGGAAATTTTTTGTCTAAATTAGAAACAAGCGTCTGCAAAGATATAGATAGAGGGTTGAAGATGTGCCATGTATATATTTAGGAGATCTAATCATAGTCTCATTATACAGAGGCTTAATGGTATAACTTACCCCTTGGCCACACTCGGCTTAATATAGCTTTGTTTTGATTGTCTGTCTAGTCTAGCATACACATTTTCCTTGTATATGCTTTTATGTATTTGTATGTCCTTATGTACTTCTCCTGGATATGTTTGAAATGATTTGTGCATATACAGATGTTTACTGAATGCAATACTTATATACATTTTTCTGTTTTGTTTTTAATTATATCAGCACCTACCCAGTACTGTCCTGAGGAAGCTATTACTTAGCGAAACGCTTTGACGAGCAAGTGTGGAGGCGATGTTGGATCAAACCTTTTTTTATTACATATTTACATACCTATGAGTATTAACTCTTATACCTAAGATCCAACCTCTATATTTGCATTATTGGGTAATTGGTAACTGTGTCCATATAGGGTGTTGCTTGTATGTTTCTGTTTTTTAACCCTTTGTAATAAAATATATAACTTTTTAATCAGGTTTCCTCTCATTATGTGCCCACAAAGTCCTCCTGTTTTTTGAGTTTTCTCAATCCTTATCTATATATATCGGATATTGGCATGGTGAGGGTCCTCCCTTTCGAGGTCTGGATGAAATTTGAAGGATTTTTTTTTCTTAAATAGGAAAGATTGCCGCGCTGATAACTGCGCAAAGCTGCTTGCACCACAATTGACAATTATTGTGCAAAAATAAGAAAATCATAAAGCGCTGCGCTAAATAAACATTATTTAACGTGATCATACATGTATGCATATGTCATAATCCAAGTGAAAACAAACTAATAAAAACTAAATAAATATCCCAAGGACCTAATGTCAAAAAAAGTTCACAATATAAAAGTCCACAGCGGGTCACCAATGATGTACCTATATAGATTCAAAGTTCACAATGAACTGATAGCCACCAGCGTGACAATCCCACCACCATGGATAATGAGGGTAGGTATGCTTACCAGAGAGTCGGGACCCAAATACCTTACAATAGTGAGTCACACAAGCTGGGGTAAATAAACATCACACAGGGAAGCCAAATCGCTCAGGTGTCTCATGGATAGATCTCCCAAATCCCCACAGTTCTGGTGTAGATGGACTTCAACAAGAATTTGATGTAAAACGGCTTGTTAAGATATATGCAATGACTTCGGCAGTAGTTGGACCCTGACATGTTTTGTCACATATATCATCTTCATAGGGGACAAGTGCTGTTTACATCAAATTCTTGTTGGAATCCATCTACAACAGAGCTGTGGGGATTTGGAAGATCTACTTATTAGAGACAACTGAGCGATTTTGAGAAGTGAAAACAAGTCACAGCAATAAAATGAGGCCAACGCATTTCGGGGGACTAAGGTCTCCCCCTTCATCAGGGCTGCTGTTGAGAGTTATTAAAGAGCGGTGATGTTGGGGGCTGCCTTTGGCACATAGATCGGACCAGTAGATGTCCAAATGCTGACTTCAGGTTCAGAATGTCAGCGTTTGGACTTATATCGGTCTGATCTATGTGCCAAAGGCAGCCCCCAACAGGACCATTCTTTAATACCTCTCAACAGCCCTGATGAAGGGGGAGTCCTTAGTCCCCCGAAACGTGTTGACCTCATTTTATTGCTGTGACTTCAAATAAAGCGTTTTTATTCCTGAATTTACTGGATACCGGGCGCTCCTTTACTTTCCCTTCTTCTCAAGCATGCGTGGAGTTGACCACAAGGCCATACCCCGAGGTAGCAGCCCAGACCCTAACAGGGCCCACCACCTTTTCCTCAAACCGGGCACCAACCTCTGGGAACAAACCCGTCCTATCTGCCCACACCTTTGCTTACCATAGAGCAGTGACTGATCGAGTCAGTCCAGCACGATCTACACCTCCCCTCATAAGCCACCTGAGCAATCTGGCTTCCCTGGTTGATGTATATTTACCCCTGCTTGAGTGACTCACTAATGTAAGGTATTAGTCCCACACTCTCTAGTAAGCGTACCCTCAATATCCATGGTGGTGGGATTGTCGCGCTGGTGGCTGTCATTGGACCATCACTTCCAGCACCCTTGTGAACTTTGAATCTATATGGGTACATCATTGGTGGCCCGCTATGGACTTTTATGTTATGAACTTTTTCACATTAGTGTCAGGAGACTAGTAGACCAGACTGTGTGGACTGCACTGAGATAACCCAAAACGCATGTAAGTGAATAATAATATTTATTATAAAAAAAGGTGATAAATCAGAAAATACAAACAGTGCACAACCAACACAACAAACCCACCACAAACAATAATATATACAGCAAGGGGCAGTACCGGAATCACAGATATCAGCCAGGCCAGGGTCATACATGGCAGGTCAGCAGGACAATGAATGAATGAATGAATGAATAATTTGTAAAGCGCTGCAAATTGCGAACTGAATCGCCTCAAGGCGCTAGATGTATTCTCTGTAGCCAGCTTCTAGAAAAGGAAGGTCTTTAGTTTTTTCCTGAAGGCCTGGTGGTTTTCTTCCATGCGGAGGTTGGTTGGGAGAGCATTCCATAGTCGAGGTCCTTGGACTGCAAATCTACGTTCTCCCTTTGCTTTGTAGCGGTATTTGGGAATGAGGAGGAGGTTTTGGTTAGCTGATCGAAGACTGCGATTCGGTGTGTAGTGTTTTATTTTTTCCCGGAGATATTGCGGAGCGTTTCCTTGTATGCATTTATGGGTGAGGCAGAGGGTCTTGAATGTGATCCGATTCTTCACAGTTAGCCAATGTAGGCTTTTTAGGGATGGGGAGATGGATTCCCAGGGCTTTTTCCCTGTTAACAGCCTTGCCGCTGTGTTCTGCATGAGTTGCAAGCGCGCAAGCTGGTATTGGGGTAGACCTACGTAGAGGGAATTTGCGTAGTCGAGTCGGGAATTGATGATCGTTCCCACAACTGCCGCCTTGTCCTCCTCTGGGATGTACCAGAAGCATAAACGTTAGCCAAGCCAAGGTCATACACAGGAAGATCAGTACATGAGGGACAGGGGACCAACAGGACAGAGAGGGGATGGATCAGGCTGAAGGGCACAGGAACACAGAAGGGACCAGGACAGGATAAGCTCGGGAACAAGGTCGGATGCAGGCTCAGCATTGGTAAACAGGGAAACGAGGTCAGGGCTCAAGGAGAGAGATACCAAGGCAAGCATGTGAGGGCTTGCCGGGTATTTATGGGACTGACTATAATTGTGTTCAAGTAACACCTGAGCGCAGGGAGTGTTGTCTGCTCCATACTGCCAGGATCCATCCGCTGGTGGACGTCAGTACTGCGGCCAAAAGATGAAATGACACCAGCAGGAAAATATTCCCCTGACAGTTCAAAACTGCCAGGAGACACCTGCTGGTGGACCCCAGTACTGCATGCCAAACGATATATCTTACCAGCGGATGGACCCTTTCCTGACAATTAGGTTCTTGGGATATTTATAGATATTTACTTTAGTTCCTATCTTCAGTTTGTTTTCACTTGGATTATGACATATGCATACGGGTATTAATGTTTATTTAGCACAGCACTTTATGATTTTTGGATGAAATTTGAAGAGTTAATGAAAAAAATGAGTTAATTCAATGATGGCAAGATGGAATGCTCTGGTGAAAGATTTTTCGGAATGAATAAAATTGTACTGGTGTATGGGCAGCTTTAGCTGTATCCACTTACTGATGAGAAAGCTCTATGAGATAGCATGAAACACATCAGAATGTTCCTGGAGGCTATTCAATAATGGATTCAACTTTGCGGCATCCCACTGTGTGATAGTCCCTTAGCATGTTATTGTGGTCATAGAATAGTAGTCAATGTGTCCTTAAAATACATGTTTTTAGTCCCCATGAAATACAGTTTTGTGTAATTATGTTGCTTTATGTAATGGTAACTGTGTCTTTTCTCAGGAGAAATGCCGATGACGACCAAGGGGAAGTTATAGAGCAAAAAGTAAAAAGAGCTTTCCTTTCTACGGTCAAGAATACGTTGACGAATGTGGCTGGGACTATGATAGATACGTTCAAATGTAAAGTTACTGGTGTATGTTAAAACGTTAACTGGAAGTCATCTGATGTGGGATATCATTTAGCTAAATCAAAATGTAAAATGCCTGATAAAATATATATATATATCACATACACTATTTTCTTCTTTATTATTATTATATGGTGAACTTACTTTAGTTGGGGTAAAATATAGTCCTTAGATAACTTTCCAGGGAATGTAATTACTTATCAACTTTCAGATGGATCCATCAGTCCCACTGCTCAGGATAGATCCTCCACCTTCTCCAGTCAAGATAAAAGCATACAGAATACATTATTAGTACGGCCCAGTATGGCCCAGAAACCATAGTAAAGATTTTGTATTTTTTATCCAACTTAAAGACACCGACACTAAATATAAAACCTTTTTTCCAACCTAGATTCCATCCCTGATCCAACCAGAAGACCAGGCTTTTCCTGCACCTTGTTTTTACAAGTTTAAATCACTAGTTTTTTGCTGAGCTACAGCTCAGTTTCAGAGTCTTGGCAATATTCTTATAGCCTAGGCCATCTTTATGTAGAGCAACAATTCTTTTTTTCCAGATCCTCAGAGAGTTCTTTGCCATGAGGTGCCATGTTGAACTTCCAGTGACCAGTATGAGAGAGTGAGAGCGATAACACCAAATTTAACATACCTGCTCCCCATTCACACCTGAGACCTTGTAACACTAACGAGTCACGTGACACCAGGGAGGGAAAATGGCTAATTGGGCCCAATTTGGACATTTTTCCTTAGGGGTGTACTCACTTTTGTTGCCAGCGGTTTAGACATTAATGGCTGTGTGTTGAGTTATTTTGAGGGGACAGAAAATTTACACTGTTATACAAGTTGTACACTCACTACTTTACATTGTAGCAAAGTGTCATTTCTTCAGTGTTGTCACATGAAATGATATAATAAAATATTTATAAAAATGTGAGGGGTGTACTTACTTTTTTGAGATACTGTGTATATATATATATATTTTTTTTATAACAGAAATGCTAGGGAATAAAATGGCGATTGTTGCAATTTTTTATGTCACGCGGTATTTGCGCAGCGGTTTTGCAAGAGTAATTTTTTGTGGAACAAGACACTTTAGGCCAGGTTCATACATATATAAATTGGATGTGGGTTTCCCCGCATTTCAATTCGCATGACAGGAGAGCGTGACCGGCTATCAATTTAGCCAGTCTGCATAGCTCTGGGGTGGCCGCGGCCCTCATATAAAAAGGGTCCTGTGCGTCTTTGGTTTCCGATTCAGGCTCTAATGCAGACCTGATTTGCAACTGAATCGGGGAATAAGGATGCACTGGACCCCATGCTAGTATATATTAACCACCTGCCAACCGCAATGCGTATATACAGTATATACGTTTCCGTTTGCAAGTGGTTTACCTGGATTATGGATGAAGATATCAGCCATAACCCCTGTACCATTTTTTTTTCAGCAGGCGGTCGGTGTTCTGTCAAAAGAGCCAACTCGTCAAAATCTCTAATCACGTCACTTCCGGTGACTCCCCAGCAGCAGTAATTGCAGATTTCGACAACTTGGCTGTTTTCACAGAACACCGGCAACGTATACACTACAGTACACAATATAAGTGGACATTGTTAGTCCACCCGCTAGTAACCAAGAACATGGCCGCCTCCAAGGCTGCGACAACTGTTTTTTCTCCTTAGCCGGTGTTCTTAGCCAACTCATCGTGTACTGTAGTGTATATGCTGCCGGTGTTCTGTAAAAATAGCCAGGTCGTCGAAATCTAAAATTACTGCTGCTGAAGAGTCACTAGAAGTGACGTAATTGTAAATTTTGACGGGTTGGCTCTTTTGACAGAACACCGACTTTCTCATGAAACTGGTCTGAGCGGCTTATGAGCCGCTGGAATGGTTTCCACCGGTTCACCCGAGAAACGATCCGGCGGTGCGGCCGGCTGCTCCCATAGGCGACCAGAGAGTTAACACTCTTTGATCGCCTCTATGGCCTTGGAGGACCGGAGCCACGTCATGACATCACTTCCAGGCCAGGCTGGAAGATTTTTTTTTTTTTTAAGTGAAAGATTTTTTTTCTTTTTTATATTTTGCTTTTAAATTATAGGATAAAGTAAGGGGGGGGGGGGCTTATAACCCCATCAGATTTTTTTTCACCATCTGTGTCCCGTTACAGAGATTTCCCTTCACTCCCTGTCCCATAGCCAAACAGAAAGTGAGAGGAAATCCCTGCAAATTAAGGGAATTCCTTGGGGACCCCCAGGTCACAGAACTAGTGTCCCCATTGGAAGAATTCCCCTCTATTACTTTTCCGGGGACAACCCAAAATTTAGGATTTTCTTTTACTTTCACTTTCAATGATAATGGTATACAGGAAAAATAGAGAGGGGGAATCTCCTTAACGGGGGCACAGACTGCAATAAAAACTGACAGGGGTTCTAATCCATCTCCACTCCATTCAAAACTAAAAAAAAAAAGTTTTGCCTTTAGTTATACTTTAAGATGAAGAAGAGATTTAGGGTCTTTCTGACCCAAGATCTCTCCATAAAGAGGACCTGTGATCCTTATTTCTATTACAAGGGATGTTTGCATTCCTTGTAATAGGAATAAAAGTGATAAAAAAAAAAAAATTAAAGGGACGGTGTAAAAAAAAAAAATAAAATAAATAATAATAAAAAATTAAAGCCCCCATCCCTCCGTGCTCATGCGCAGAAGCAAACGCATAGGCAAGGGGCACACGCATATCTCAACAGTATTTGAACCAGACATGTGAGGTATCGCCGTGAACATTAGAGTGAGAGTAATAATTCTATTGCTAGACCTCCTTTGTAACTCTAAACTTATAATCTATAAAACATTTTAAAACGTCACCTATGGAGATTTTTAAATGTTGACGTTTCCATGAGCGGGAGTCATTTTAAAACGTGACATGTTGGGTATCTATTTACTCGGCATAACATCATCTTTCACATTATACAAAAGACCGGGGTAAATATATATTTTTTAAATTCCATAAAGTGTTTTTCTTCCAAAAAAAATTGTGTTTGCAAAAACCGCTGCGCAAATAGCGTGTGAAATAAAAAATAGCCCCTAGGGTCTCTGCTTAAAAAATGTATAATATTTGGGGATTATAAGCAATTTTCTAGCAAAAAATACTAATTTAAACCTGTAAACAAAAAGTGCCAGAAAAAGCCTGGTGGGCAAGTCGTTAGTTGGTTTTGTGTGAAAGTTTTATCATCTACAAACTATGGTATGTATAATGGAATTTACCCAGCTATAGACGTTATACTGTACTGGTGATCAGCGACTTATAGTGGGACTGTGATAGTGTGGCAGCCAATCTGACGCTAACAGACACTGGCTGGGAGGGTCACTAACTGACACTGACATCGCTTGAGATACTAATATAGTGATCAGTGATAATACTGTACACTGACAATTTACTAATGACACTGGCAGGGAAGGGGTTAACATCTAGGGGCAATCGAGGCATTAAATGTGTGCCTCACGATGTGCAATGTGTGCTGCTTTTTCTTGCTGATCTAGCTGTTTTTTCTTCCTGCTTTTCAGGGAGAAGAAACAGCCAGATCGCTGTTCTGTGTGTTTGTAAATGGACACAGCCGATCAGCAAGTTTCAGCCGAAATCATTGGCTGAAATCTGCCTCCAAACTCCTGCTGTGTCCAATCACAGCACAGGTCAACAGGGGGCGCAAAACCAGAAGTAAGCCGGTGACGTACATGATTGTTGCCGAGCCTGCACCTGCTGTCCACTCGCGGTATATTTACTGTGAGCGGTCGGCAGGAGGTTAACCTGAATACACATGAACAAATTAGTCCAGATGACAATACTGATGGGGAAAGTGTTTAACTCGAATGACCAAGTTGTTGGTTTGTTTTTACTGGTTGTCTTTTGTAAGGAGGACGGGGGTGCTGGATTGTGGAACAGGAGCTAAAAGTCAATTTTGCAAACAAAAGGGCTTGACCAAAGTTACAGAACTACTATAGATGGTCTTTACATCTCAGCCTTGACCTTTGAGCAAAAACACAACACTGCATGTGAGGCCACCATGTTTCTAAGGTTGACCATACCCATCACAATGTGATTAGACATTGTCCATAGATCTACAAACTATGTAGGTAAAGAGTCTGCCTGATTAAATGCAGATTGAGCAGGTTGTTGGGGCAGGCACCAGGATGGAACTACAGATCATAAGGCCCCACAGCAAAAATTTGGTGGAACCTCCCCATGAAAAACTCAGTGGTATCTGGAAGTGCGCTTATCCTTTTTTTTCCCTTTGCCCTGGCCTAACCTAATCCTCTCCCTCCCGTACCTCAATCTAATGACCTCCAACATTTGTTTACATCCAGTGGCACAAGTCTTAATGTCCTGGCCATGCCTGTGCATTGAAGCCCCATAAATTTCTAGGAGTCTATGGGGCTGTAGCATGCAGGCGATGCCAATAGATGTAAACAAACACTGGATGCCACTGTCATTAGATTGAGGTAAGTGGGCATCTGTGGAGAGGGAGGGTGGGTAAAGTTAGGTCAGGACAAATCCTGCTTGCTACACATAGAAAGGAGGATCTGTGACTTGCGCCAAATCCTAAAGTCTCCTCCAATGCAACTAATGTTCTAGACCAGTGGTCTCCAAACTGTGACTTTAGCCACATCCTAAAGTCTCCTTTGCAACTGATGTTCTAACAGTGGTCTTCAAACGTGGCTCAGGGCCAGATGCGGCCCTTTGCTCGCCTTTATCTGGGCCTTGGAGCATTATACTTCCCACTGATACAAGGCACTATTCCACCGACACCAACAATGGGGAATAATTCCTGCTAGTGACAATGGGGAACTATTTCTCCCACTGACACCAATGATGGGGCACTATTTTATCCAACTGACAGCAATGATGGGACACTATTCCTGCCACTGACACCAATGATGGGCATTATTCCTCCCACTGACACCAATGATGGGGCACGATTCCTCCCACTGATGGGACACTATTCCTTCCACTGACACTAATGATAGGCATTATTTCTCCCACTGACACCAATGATGGGGCACTATTCCTTCCACTGACACCAATGATGGGGCACTATTCCTGCCACTGATACTAATGACGGGGATTATTCCTCCCACTGACACCAACGATGCACTGTATACTCCCACTGATGCCAGGACAATTGATTCTCCCAATGGCCACAATCCGGCCCCCCTAAAGCCTGAAGAGCGGTAAACTGGTCCTTTGTTTAGAAAGTATGGAGACCCTTGTTCTAGACTGAAACTACACTTAGGGCTTGTTTACACTTGCTTCAAAATGTGGCATTGGACATGCTTTTTTAACAGCTTCCTGCCCAGACTATGGGCGAAAGATGCCGGGGGTCGACCCGTTGTCGATCCGGATGGACGTCATATGACGACCTCCCAGATGGGGCCACGCAGCGGCGTGATCTGTCACCAGCTGCATCCACTGGACACAGCCGATGACTGATCACTGTAGCAGCCCACTGCTGGTACCATGTGACCACTTTAACCAATCACAGCAGGTTACATGGCAGTTGTAAACAATGGATGGCTTCCTTTCAAGTCATCCGTTGTGTACAATTGTGTTGCTAGCTATGATTGGTCACAGAGATCACATTGTACAGACTGGGCCAATCTCAGCCCATCTGTGCCATGTGATCAGCTGTGGCCAATCACATCTAATCACAACAAAACTAACTGAATGAATCAATTTCATTCAGTAAAATGCTTGCAAATAGCAATGAAATTCATAAATACTGATCTCTTCCCCAGAGTAGTACAATAGTATTATGGTAACATTATATTGCGCATGTCAAATGTATTAAAAAATATATAAAAATCATAAAGAAAAGAAAAAAATATAATAAAAATTGATAAAAAATGAAAAACTTTTTTTTTTTCGTACTGTCACCAATCAGTGTCCCTGATCACCGCCACACCCATTATATGATGACACTGTACTGCACTGATGACAATATGTAAGAATATTTATTTTTTTGTTCATTTTCGAAAAATGATGACAAAAAATTACAACTTCAAAAAACTCGCTATGCCTCTTACTAAATACCTTGGACTGTCTGCTTTCCAAAATGGGGTCATTTGGGGGGTATTTTCCAATGTCGTGACATTTTATGGGCCGCAAGTAATGAGATAGGCCATCAGTACGTCAGGAATGATCAATTTTCAGATATATACCATAGTTTGTGGAATCTATAACTTTCCTATAGACTAAATAATATAAACTGATTGGGTTATTTTCACCAAAGAAATGTATCAGAACAAATTTTGGCCTAAATTTATGAAGATAGATTATTTGCAAACTTTTATAACAGAAACAAGGAATAACTTTTTTTTTCTAAATTTTCTGTTTTTTTTAGTGTATTTAGCAAAAAAAATGTAAAAAACCCAGTGGTGATTAAATACCACCGAAAGAAAGCTCTATTTGTTTGAATAAAATGATAAAACATTTCTTTGTGTACAGTGTTGCATGACCGCGCAATTGTCATTCAAAGTGTGACAGCGCTGAAAGCTGAAAATTGTCCTGGACAGGAAGGAGGTGAAAGTGCCCGGTATTGAAGGGGTTAAACACTCTGAATGGCAATCAAAGCTCCTGTCACTAAACAAAATGGTTAGGGGGGTTGTTCACTTTCAGGACGGTTAGGATGTGCAACTCTCTTCCACAATCGGTGGTGTCGGCAGGCAGTACGGATAGTTTTAAAAGACTCTTGGATGAGCATTTTAGCAAAAACAATATACGGGGATATGGAAAATGATTTTTCTACACACACCTACACAGATTGAACTGGATGGACTGTTGTCTTTATTCAACCGTGCCAACTATGTAACCTTACAGTCCTGATCATACGTTGTGTTTGCTTTGCGTCAGAAATGGCACCTCGTGTCACTTTCTTGGTGCTTCAAAGTGTCTCCAAAGCCTCCATAGAAGTCTATGACAAAGCTCGCTAACAGCAGCTAAAGGTTTTGAGAGGCTTTTATTCAGCATTAGCTTCACTTTATTTTGGAGGTATTGCAGGTATGAGATATCCCAAGATGCACTGGGAAACCAAAAGCAAAACTAAAAGACATCATCAGCAGTCACTTCCGGTTCATGTGTATATATTCTGGAAGTGTGTGGTGCAGACGTCACATCTGGTGTTCAGCGTGGAGCAGCGGGAAGGTGAGCGGGGTCCAGAGTGGAGCGGGGCCACTAGCAGACGGCACATGTGGAGTGCAACATGGGAACACTATAGCGGAATGTAAGCGGGGACCGGAGAGGGCTGAGCGGCAGAGGATCAGCAGAGCTGGGGGACCGGAGCAGGATAAACTAGTAGATGTGTCACATGGTGAGCAGCATGGGAGAAATATAGCTGGAGGTGAGCGGGGACTGAAGAGAGAAGAGGATCAGCAAACTAGATATCCCGCTAAGTGCACAGTCAATAGGTTGTAAAGGAGCGGGGCCGGGAAGCTGGTTGCCGTGTCCTTAACAATGGATAAGTCATCAGCTGTCAGCGGGCTTAGCTGTTGCCAGCTGAATGAAAAAAAAAAAATAAAAGCATTGCCTGCAATAGAAAATGTAAAAAAAACTGCGTGGGGGCCCCCCCCCAATCCATACCAGGCCCTTTGGGTCTGGTATGGATTTTAAGGGGAACTCAATGCCAAATTTTTTCTTTAAAATGGCGTGGGGTCCCTACCGAAATCCATACCAGACCCTTATCTGAGTAGGCAGCCTGGCAGGCCAGGAAAAGACAACAACAAGCTCTGCATCTCCCCCCCACCCCTACCCCAAGCACTTTGTCCCCATGTTGATGGGGACAACCCTGGGTGGTGATTGTGGGGATCTGCAGGTAGGGGGCTTATCAGAATCTGGAAGTCCCCTTTAACAAGGGGGTTCCCAGGTTACCCCCCATGTGAATGAGTATGGGGTACATTGTACTCCTACTCATTTACCAAAAATAAAAACAGTACACCAGTTTTTTTTATTAGCTCTAATGGCCTTGTTCATTATTAGGTGAACAAGGCCATTATGGCTGAAATGCGTTAACCTTTGCTGTACCTATTTCTCTTTTATGGAGCATGAATACATTTGGATATTTTATGGAGTTGCGGAAGATCTTCAGCCAATTACTGGGTTGGCAGCTTTTTGTTTTCTCTCTTAAAAGATAGAGTACTGGGTCTTGGTGATCTTCACATGACAACAGGAGGTGCCTTCTTACTAGCTGCTGAACAGGAAATCAGGGGACATCTCCCCAAAGGAACCTCATCACACAACAATAGCATAGATCCTCACCCCTGGAACAGGAACCTCATAACTCCCACTCATGACACGTTATTATTCTGGTCCCTCAGAAAAGTTAGACTACAAAAGGTAGACCTACAACTTCTAACATAAGCAGAAGGTGGACAGAGTGGTCCTTCAAACACGGTTTTTGCATCGTCATACAAAGAAGCCAAAACACGTTTCGGTTTTTGTGTCAAGACATGCTTTATTTACATCAGAAAATCGTGTAAACGCAAATTCTTGAAACAGAATACAAATTCATTTGGCACCAAAGGATTCGCATTTTCCCGCAAAAAAAATCTATCGCCTTATTTGGTATTCGTAGACATACCTGATTGTGTTCAGCTTATGGTAATGAAGGTCAACGTTGATTAAGATTTTTAAAAAACTCTCTATAATTTATATGTACACGGGGTAACCGTCTTATTACGTAAGTGGGCTCTGCTGCCTGTATAGGCACTCGAAGTAGGACGTTATAATCTTATTTTTTAGCTACTGTACACAATTGTCAAGCAAGTCGATTGGTAAACCTATAATAAAAATGACCTATTAAAATCTACAACCATGATGAATTTTTAGAACCGGCAAAAAAAAAAAAAAAATTCACGTCTCATTTAGAGGTACACCTTTGCGGTCAGGTCTTACTAAAATTCTTTCCCCTGCTCATGTACCTCGTTTACTGCTTCTCCTTGAAGCTTTCACAGAGGTTAAAATCTCTGGCATCCCCTGTCATCTTGATTTCAGGTAATATTTCTACCAGTCAAGGCTGCAGCAGAGAAGGAGGAATGTCATGGAAGGGGGTGCAATGTTTCTCTTATTACTTCATTGGGGCAATCATATGATTATAGCAGCCAAACAGACCTTCCAACTAAGAGAAGGGAGCCCCTTCTACCACCCACGGAAGTGATCAAGTGGCTGTTCAGCCACCCAAATCACTTCTGGGTTACAGGGAATCTCTGGCTTCAAATTTTAATTCCGAGATGATGCCTGTAGCTGCAGGAATCATCCCAATATAACCACTGCAAATCGAGGACGTCATATAACGTCCTACAAGTGGTTAACATCCTAAGAAGATACAAGAGTACAAAACAATTTTTACGATTGCCAGATCTCATGCAGTATACGCAACAAGTATTTTCGATTCCAAATGGCATTAGATCGATTTGTTTCGTAATGCTTTTGCTTCCTCAGGATCTATGCCCTCCCACAAACATATGATATGGCTCAACCAAATATAGGAGAAAGGGCAAATGGAGCAAAACCAACATGTTAGAGCATCTCCAGTAATAGGGCTGGAAGTATCCAGAATTCTTGTAGTCCTTATCAATAGTACTGTCCAATACTATCCCATAAAACACCATACAATGACCACAGAAATCCAGAGGAACAGAGAAATGAAAAAATCTTGTATACTGGACACCATGCGGCATGTAATGTGAGGGACTCTCTTATGTTTTTTATATAGGTGGTGGGTCTGGTTGAACATCTATATACAAGATTTTTGCGTTTCTCTTCTCTGTCTGGATTTCTTTGGCCATTTTATGGGATGGTATTGGCCAGTACTATTGATGAGGATTGCCACAATTATTACTGGAGATGCTCTAATATCTTGGTTTTGCTCCATCTGTCCTTTCCCCTATATTTGGTTGAGCCATATCATACACTGAAAAAGTATTCACACCCCTTGAATTTTTCCATATTTTGTCATGCTACAACCAGAAATGTAAATGTATTTTATTGGGATTTTATGTGATAGACCAACACAAAGTGGCACATAATTGTGAAGTGGAAGGAAAATAATAAATGGTTTCAAATTTTTTTTACAAATAAATATGTGAAAAGTGTGGGGTGCATTTGTATTCAGACTCCTTTACTCTGATACCCCTAACTAAACTCTAGTGAAACCAATTGCCTTCAGAAGTCACCTAATTAGTAAATAGAGTCCACCTGTGTGTAATTTAATCTCAATATAAATACAACTGTTCTTTGAAGACCTCAGCAGGTTTGTTAGAGAACCTTAGTAAACAAACAGCATAATGAAGGCCAAGGAACAGACCAGACAGGTCAGGGATAAAGTTGTGGAGAAGTTTAAAGCAGGGTTAGGTTATAAAAAAAAAATATCCCAAGCTTTGAACATCTCACAGAGCTCTGTTCAATCCATCATCTGAAAATGGAAAGAGTATGGCACAACTGTAAACCTACCAAGACATAGCCGTCCACCTAAACTGACAGGCCAAGTAAGGAGAGCATTAATCAGTAGACCAGCCAAGAGGCCCATGGTAACTCTAGAGGAGTTAACATTTCAGTCTTTGCAGATGACACTAAGCTATGCAGTGGAATAATGTCCTTACAGGATGTATCCAATTTACAAGTCGAATTCAATGCACGGTCTAATTGGGCAACTAAGTGCCAAATGAGGTTTAATGTTGATAAATGTAAAGTTATGCACTTGGGGGCTAAGAATATTCATGCATCATACATACTAGGGGGAATAAAACTGGGGGGACCAATGGTGGAGAAGGATCTGGGGGTTTTGGTAGATCATAAGCTCAATAATAGCATGCAATGCCAAGCTGCGGTTTCCAAAGCGAGCAAAGTCCTTTCTTGTATTAAGAGAGGTATGGACGAGAGAGGGAGATCATTTTGCCCCTGTACAAATCATTAGCAAGATCTCATCTGCAATATGCAGTTCAGTTTTGGGCTCCAGTTCTCAAAGAGGATATGTGGGAACTGGATAAAGTGCAGAGAAGGGCAACCAAACTGATCTGTGAGCTGTGAAAATGTGGAATAGACTCCCTCCAGAGGTGGTTCTGGCAAGCTCAGTAGATTTCTTTAAAAAATGCCTGATTTGATTATTAAATGTACACAATATAACTGGGTACTGACATTTATAGGTAAAGTTGATCCTGGGAAAATCCGATTGCCTCTCGGGGGATCAGGAAGGAATTTTTTCCGCTGCTGTAGCAAAAGGGAGAATGCTATGCTGGGGTTTTTTTGCCCTCCTTTGGATCAAATGTGGGTGATGGATTGTGTATATGGGATTGTATTTTTTTTTTAGTTGAACTAGATGGACTTGTGTCTTTTTTCAACCTATGAGCTGCAGAGATCCACAGCTCAGGTGGGAAAATCTGTCTACAGGACAACCATTAGTCATGCGCTCTACAAGTCTGGCCTTTATGGAAGAGTGGCAAAAAGAAAGCCATTGTTGAAAGAAAGCCATAAGAAGTCCCATTTACAGTTTGCGAGAAGCCATGTGGGGGACACAGCAAACATGTGGAAGAAGGTGCTCAGGTCAGATGAGACCAAAATTGAACTTTGTGACCTAAAAGCAAAACGCTACGTGTGGCAGAAAACTAACTGTACACACCATCCCCACTGTGAAACATGGTGGTGGCAGCATCATGCTGTGGGGATGCTTTTGTTCAGCAGGGACAGGGAAGCTATTCAGAGTTGATGGGAAGATGGATGGAGCCAAATACAGGGCAATCTTAGAAGAAAACCTGTTAAGAGTCTGCAAAAGACTTGAGACTGGGGCGGAGGTTCACCTTCCAGCAGGACAACGACCCTAAATATACAGCCAGAGCTACAATGGAATGGTTTAGATCAAAGCATATTCATGTGTTAGAATGGTCCAGTCAAAGTCCAGACTTAAATCCAATAAAGAATCTGTGGCAAGACTTGAAAATTGCTGTTCACAGACGCTCTCCATCCAATCTGACAGAGCTTGAGATATTTTGCAAAGAATGGGCAAAGATGTCCCTCTCTAGATGTGCAAAGCTGGTAGAGACATCTCCAAAAAGACTTGCAGCTGTAATTGCAGAGAAAGGAGGTTCTACAAAGTATTGACTCAGGGAGGCTGAATACAAAGGTTCTCTAACAAACCTTTGAGGTCTTCACAGAACAGCTGTATTTATACTGAGATTAAATTACACACAGGTGGACATCTATTTACTAAATTAGGTGACTTCTGAAGGCAATTGGATCCACTAGATTTTAGTTCGGGGTATCAGAGTAAAGGGGGCTAAATACAAATGTACACCACACTTTTCACATATTTATTTCTAAAACATTTTGAAAACCATTTATCATTTTCCTTCCACTTCACAATTATTGTGCCACTTTGTGTTGGTCTATCACATAAAATCCCAATAAAATACATTTACATTTTTGGTTGCAATATGACAAAACGTGGAAAATTTCAAAGTCACTGTACGTTTGTGTGAGGGCGTGGAAGTGAAAATATCAGGAAACGAGTTGATCCAATAATGCCATTTGGAAGTGACAATACTTGTCGAGTATACTTCATGAGATATGGCTGCTGCTGACAGGAACAGTGAACCAAGCCTAAAGCCTCGTACACACCATCCGACTGTTGGCCAAGAGCGTCAGACTTTTGATGTGACATACTACGTGGAATTTCAACTCTTGAGCGCCACCCTTTGGGCACCTTCTGCTAATGTCGTGTTTGGTGAGCATTGATTCCGAGCATGCATGTTTGTACTTTCAACTGTTGTGTGAGGGACTTGTGTACAGACCATACGAAAATTTGACAACAGACCGTTGTCCGCTGAAAATTTACTAGCCTGCCATCCAACATTTGTTGGCGGAAAGACAACAATTGCCTGATGGAGTGTACTAACGGTCGTATCATCATGGTCATCACACAATTTCCTGCCGAAAATCCAATCGTGTGAACGAGGCTTAACAGGTGGCTTTAGTGTCATGAACAAACCACTCATTCACGCAAACAGAATACCTATTAGAATGAACCCTTAATTATGCTTTTTTAAATTATTTTTTACAACTTTATTTTTTTACACTTTTTTTTTTTTTTTAACAGCCCTGTTGGCGAATTGTCACAGGTCTATTAAAAAAAAAAAAAAAAACAAAAAAAAAAAAAAAAAACAAAAAAACAAAAAACAAACAAAAAAAAACCAGCTACTCTGTCTCACTTTTGAGACAGATTGAGGACCCAGATTCCTCAATCCTTTGTCTGCAGAGTAAATGAACAGAAAGAGCTCTGTATAGAGGCTCCCTGTTCATTCACAAACTGAAATACTGTAAGCACAGGGAGGGCCATAGGGAGATTGGTTCTAGTAACTGTGCCCACTCCTGCTGCTCTGGGCCCCCTTGTTGAATTTATGGGGCCTGTACAGGAACTGTTTTATACTCTTGTATCTTATCAGGATTTTAATGATGTAATCAAATTTTATTTAATAATTGTCTAATATGTGCTCCCTCTTAGGCACATTTAAAGTTCCAATTTACCCATCTCATTCCCCTAGGTACCTCTTTGGGGGTTTGGAGAAAGATTAATATTGCGGGTCAATGCTGTTAGTCTAATCAATGTTCCAACTACAGAGTGCTGAGGTCCAAGGACCACACAACATATACCAAAGGGCTGCAGATAGGGCACCAGGGGCAGAGAGGGACTAGGGTTGTGTTCCCCTACACTGTGTGCAACAATAGAAACACACAGTCCAATAGCCTAGGATGGCAAGGGATTCCTCCTCTACTTCTCCCTTTTCCTCCCGTCTCTAAGCTAGCAGACTGGCTGGAGACTGCACCGTCCACTCATTTCTGTGAGAACCAGAACTTCAGGGAAGTAAAACTGAATGGTGTTTAAAGCGGAACTTCAGTCATTTTTTCATCTTTCAATCTATTAAATTCTCTTCTCCCCTTGTTGTTGTTTTAACTTTGGATAGTAAAACATTTTTTTTTCTGCCAGTAAATACCTTATACAGCCCACTTCCTGTTTCTTGTCTGGTAAAAAAGCCTAGGCTTATGACATCACGCACAGCTCTCTCTCTCACTCTCCTGAGAGTTTGCCAGGAAGGGAGGGGGATGAGTCATAAGAGGGCCAATGAGAGCTGCAGAGCTGGAGGCGTGCCTCTGTAAATCCAGGAAGTGAACAGGCAGCAGCTTCAGCTGCCCAGTTAAAATGAATGCAGCCAGACTCAGTGGAGGAAGATTTCTGCAGCATATTTGGCAAGTACAGAATCACAGTATATATATATATATATATATATATATATATATATATATATATAAAATAATATGCAAAGTGGTTGGAGGGAAGCTTCAGAATGGCAAAGATGTTTTTATTACAAATTATGTGAGCAGATTGAAGTTCCTCTTTAAAGTTAGACAGGAAATGAAGGCGGGCCAAATATACTACAGCTTCAAAGGGTTATTATTGCGGGGATGTAAGTTTGCAGGGTATTGACAGCAATCAAATTCAACAGACTTACTGCAAGGTGTTGAAAAACGAGGAAGGAAGGAGCGCCCGATGAATACGGATTTGAAGGTCACTGCCCTCGAATACCTCACAAATATATATCCCGCTTGGGGACTTGTTCCCATTTAAAGAGGTTGTAAACCTTTACATATACCCAGAGAAGGGATTATCCTCAGATGATACAGGGATTAAATAGATCCTCCTACTTAAGTTGTACCTGTTTATCTGCAGGCAGCATTCAGAGTGCAGAATTTATAAATCTTGTCTGAGAGTTTCCCAAAAAAAAGGGGGCGGAGAGCAGAATTTACACTCTACAGAGCTGATTGGAGGGAAGGGGAGGGAAGGGAAGGGACACCCCCCCCCCCTTCACAAAGCACACAGACCTGAGGTTGTCAATCAGCTGGAGATCCCTCCCGTCACCATTTCTCTATTGGTGTCAGGAAAACTTGTCAGAAGTGATATTCATGTTGATAGCAGAGGAAGGAGGCAGCAGACACAAATGTCACTTTGTGGTCTTGAGACAAGCAGAGGGATATGCTTTGTTCATATTTCATGTCTGAGGTTTATAACCTCTTTAAATAGCATGCAACAGCCCTGCAGAAGGGGGGAGTCCTTTCCCCAAAACATGTTGGATTTGATGTACTTATCATTACCACCAATAAATACCTTTTAATCCACCTTCAAATCTGCATTCTTCTGAACGCCGGGCGCTCCTTCCCTCCTAATTTTCCAAGTCTACAGGTGGAAATGACCATAAAGGCCGTACCCTAAAGGCAGCAGCCCACATCCCAAGAGGTTTCATTACAATCACTTAATAATGGGCACCACCTACAGGTGGAAGTCCATCCTACTTGCCCACACAACCACCCACCCACGACCAGTGACTGATCCAGTCAGTCCAGGGTGGTCTCCAGCACAAACAAGCTGCTACAAGTGTTGGAAAATATAGGTAAGGTCGGAGTTCAAGTATAAGCTGCTGCTGAGGTTGACTTTAAAGAGAGCCTGTTGGTCTGCCCAGCACCTTTCATGTCTGTGGGTATCATCAGCCTTATCTCACCTTGTCAAGCCTGTAGGATCATATCATATTTTACTTGATAAGATTTTATACTTTTGGCAATTAGGTAAAAGTGGAATGACTTGGACACTAATTTTGTCAGTTTTCCTTAAAGGGATACTCCACTCAGTGCAGTACAGTGAGTCCCATTAATATTTAATTCTATATTCCATTTACTTAAGTGCTACATACGTACTACTCCAAAAACTTGGCATTGGGTGGAATCTGCTGTGACACCATACAAGCGAAACCCTGGAACCAGGCGAAATGTTCTCACACCGTGGAAAGGGTGTTCCTGGGAAATGCCATCTGTAAGAGATGGTAGGACAGCCCAGTATCTACTAAAAGATGCCTCCAGTGCAATTCTTACTTTAAACTGAGGGTAGAGATCATACATTTTCAAACTAAAGTGGAACTATCCTGCTGGATATCGGTAGTTTCCCTGTCACAAGGGGTGGAGGTCCTATGGTGCAATGAATGGGCCTATCGTGGTTGGCCGGTTCACTGATCCATCTCCTCATTTGTTATCTTCTTTAGCTGCTATGCGATTGTTCTGCTCTGATTATTGTTATGCGGACAGTGAGAGCTATCCTCCACCAGTTGCTTGATGTTTACTGGCTTTGTATGCACAGTATTGCTGGGTCATAGTACTTTTCTTGTATGGTCAGGGAGGGTCTACAACTGCACAGGAGAAGAGAGAAGAGGGGGGAGAGACAGAGTGGTTGACGGTCCTGCACAATCTCTCTTACTGCCTATTTGAAGGTTGTTTTTATACATTTGTATCTGTATTTTTGCTTTCTCATAAATATTCAATAAAACAGAATTTGCAAAAAAAAAAAAAGGGGGGGGGGGGGGGACTATCCTTCGACTGCAAATGTGATCAGTCAGTGCAACAAGAAACTTAAGCGATCGGAGGATGAGGCCTAAAACGCCCTCACCTGCTATTATAAGAAGACACTCCCCCCAACCCCCCCCTCCCCAAATGGTCCCCAAAAAACCCATTAGCACCAAAAAAAAGAAAGAGCTAACAAAAATTGTCAGATTTAACCAGGACAAACACAAGAAGTATGGGCTTTTTTAGGGAGGCCTGATTTACCTCTTTACGCCAGGGGTCTCCAAACATTCTAAACAAAGAGCCATTTACTGTCCTTTAGATTTTGAGGCCTGGACTATGGTCAGTGTGAGTAGAAAATGTCCTGGTGTTCATGGGAGCAAACAATGAGCCATCATTGGTTTTAGTGGGAGTAATAGTGTCCTATCGCTGGTATCAGGGGATAGAATAGTGTCCCTTAATAGGCGTCAGTGGGAAGAATAGTGCCCCATCAATGGTTTTAATGGCAGGAATATTGCCCCACTGTTGGTATCAGGGGGAGGAATAGTGTCCCACCACTGCTTTTAGTGGGGGGGAATACTGCTCCATTGTTGCCATCAGGGGAAGGAATAGTGTCCCATCACTTGTGTCAGTGGGCGGAATAGTACTCAATTGTTGGTGTCGTTAGCAGGAATTATGCCCTACTGTTGGTGTCAGAGGTAGGAATAGTGCCTTGTATCGGTGGAAGGCAAAGTGACCCAAGGGCCATACAAAAGCAAACAAAGGGCCACGGTTTGAAGTCCGCACTGCTTAAACGCCAACACACACAAAGTACTTTATGCTCAGGAGGGAACCCCGTGGTTCTCTGTTGTTTAGAACCACCATAAGAAATTCAGGACATATTCTAGAACAACTGCCCAACATGGAGTTTGACTGAACTGGTAAATTTTTTTGCAATGTTTTTGTGTCCAGTTTTGTTAGTACCCTTTCTTTGCCTACAACGCCCAAAGGTCTCGTACAGGGAGAAGGACTTTGTGACAAATCTTACTTATGGTATGAAGAGTTTCAAATGAGATAATTTGAAGGCCTTCCTTTAAAGGGTAACTATAGGCGATCCTCTTTAGGGCAAAATGAAACTCAGTCATTCACCCATGTCCTGGAAGTCTGGTTTGTCAATTGCACCCCACCCCAGAGAACCTACAATCATGCAAGTTGGGCCCACGGTACTCCAGGACTGAGTAGTACTCACACGTCATTATAGGAGCCCCACTAGAAGAATTCTCACCCTCCCTCACCACTGCCAGAAGGAGAAAAGCCAGGAATTACATCACAAGATGGCTTTAAAGCGGAACTAAACCACTTTAAACAGTTTACAAAAAAAAAAAAAAAAAAAGGACATTCTCGGAACATGTCGGGAAAGTAACGCTCACATTGGTTTTGCTCTCAACCTAGCTGTCAAACCATCAAATGGCTGGTGTCATAACTGATTACATCTGCAGCATCATGGCAGTTGAAGATCAGAAACCAAGATGGCAGCTTCCTTGGCTGAAAACGATAGGAGGGTTTAGTTCCGCTTTAAGGAAAAAAGGTAATTGTGAGGGCTTTAAAAAAAAAAATAACTGGGGAGGGAGGGTTCTTCGGGGGGGGGGGGGGGGGGGATACTGGAGATCTGCTTTAACAATCTCTAGCCCCTCATCAATGTGGCCACAGCTGAGCTTCCACGGATTGAATTTTCTGCATTTGTTAAGGCTGCGATTAATGAAAATATCGTACTCAGGCCTGCCGAATAAAAAAATACATTTCCCCACGAGTCTCTGGCAGTTTTTTTTTAGACAAGTACACAAAGTACAAAGTTATTAAAAATTGTTCATAAACAAAATATTCTTCCTCTGCTACGTCCCACAGACTGGAGACCATCACTGGCAAGCTCTCCGTTCGTCATCAGTGGAACAGCTCCTACATTCATGGCGGGAAGATCCTCGTTGTCCCGTGTTGGATGATTTCTAGGCGACCAAAAAAATGCTCCTTGAGTTCTATACTATGTTCAGTCTATCTTGATTATCAATACCTGACTCGCTGCTAAGGCTTTCTACTGACCCTGGGGCAGAAAGGGCTTCGTAGTCAAAGTGGATTTTCTTGTGTCTTTTCAGGTCAAAATTGTTAATGAAGCATTTCCCACATGCCGAGCAAGAATACGGCTTCTCCCCGGTGTGGATCTTATGGTGTCGGATAAGATGGGCGTTGGTGACGAAACATTTGCCGCAGTCGGGGCAGATGAAAGGCTTGACGCCCGTGTGAATCTTTCGATGGACCCCGAGATTGGACTTGGTGGTAAAATGCTTCCCGCACTCGGGGCAAGGGTGCGGCTTCTTGGCGAGGTCAACGGGCAGGCTCTTAAGGAACTCCGCGCGTTTGGAGCCGGGCTTCGGACGGTTCTCGTCGTGGATCTTCTCGTGTCTTTTCAGGTCGGAGTTGCTAATGAAACTTTTCCCGCAGGCCACGCAGGAATGCGGCTTCTCCCCAGTGTGAATCTTCCAGTGTCTGATGAGGTGGGAGTTACTGATGAAGCGCTTGCCGCATTCAGAGCACCGAAAAGGGCGCTCACCGGTGTGTATCCTCTGGTGCAGAGACAAGTTCGAGTTGGTGGTAAACCGTTTGCCGCACACTGGACAGCAATAGGGCTTTTCTCCGGTGTGAGTCCTCTGGTGATGGGCCAGGTATGTGCAGGTAGTGAAGGACTTCCCGCAGTCGGGACACGAGTATGGTTTTTCTCCAGCGCGGCTCCTCTGGTGATTGAGCCGTTCAGAGCTTCGCTTGGTAGACTTCACATCACACTTGTACGGCTCATCTGCTGGTGGCTCCTGTTGGCTGTTGTTATTCTCTTCATCTTCAGGAGAAACACTGCCATACTCTGAATCTTCTGTGAGATCTCCACCATCCGACTCTCCCTCAATATAAGTATCACATTGAGGCGAAGAAGACTTAGAGAGTGGAAGCTGGTCTTCGTCACAAGAGTCTACTTCTTCCTTTATATCTGTGGACGCAAGACTGGGGTCATCCAGTGTGGAATATACAGAGTGCAGATGGTGTTCTCCATCGCTCCACTGGGGTTCCTCCTTAACAACGGTGCCTGGGAAAGCTACAGCAGTGTCTCCATCACACTCCGATGGCTCGACTTTAATTCTGGAACCATGTGACTGTGGAGGATCTTCCACCTCCTCTTTGCACAATGTCAGCATCCCGGGGACATCCTCCACTGCACGGGACATACTTTGCCCTTCCAGTAAGGAGAGTTTAGCAGTCGACCGATTTACAACAATGTTGTGAACTTCTTTCAACTGAGGTTGGGTCCTCCATGCAACAAACCTGTTAGAAAGAAAGACATGGTGTTGAGAATGTGGAAGCCTGGAGATACATCAGGCTGTTATAGTTAGAAAAGGGATTCTGGGAAGAGGGACTTTACAGGCCATCCATTATTTTCAGAAATAAATACCAGGAGTGCTATATTTGCAGAGTTCGGGAATGCTGTATGTAGAGGGTGCAGGTTCAGGGGTACCCTATGCACAGAGTACAAGATTCAGGGGTGCGCTACGTACAGAGCGCAGGGTTCAGGGGTGTGCTACGTACAGAGCGCAGGGTTCAGGGGTGCGCTACGTACAGAGCGCAGGGTTCAGGGGTGCGCTACGTACAGAGCGCAGGGTTCAGGGGTGCGCTACGTACAGAGCGCAGGGTTCAGGGGTGCGCTACGTACAGAGCGCAGGGTTCAGGGGTGCGCTACGTACAGAGCGCAGGGTTCAGGGGTGCGCTACGTACAGAGCGCAGGGTTCAGGGGTGCGCTACGTATAGAGCGCAGGGTTCAGGGGTGCGCTACGTACAGTGCGCAGGGTTCAGGGGTGCACTGTGTATACACAGTACAGAGCGCAGGGTTCAGGGGTGCGCTACGTACAGTGCGCAGGGTTCTGGGGTGCGCTATGCACAGAGTGCAGGGTTAGTGGGTGCGCTACGTACAGAGTGCAGGGTTAAGGGGTGCGCTACGTACAGATTACAAGGTTTAATGGGTTCGCTGTGTACAGAATGCAGGTTTCAGGAATGCACTACATACAGAGTGCAGGGCTCAGAAGAGCTCTGTGTACAGAGTGCAGGGTTCAGGAGTTCCCTACGTACAGGGTGCAATGTTCTGGGGTGCGCCACGCACAGGGTTCGGGGGTGCGCCGCGCACAGAGTGCAGGGTTCGGGGGTGCGCCGCGCACAGAGGGCAGGGTTCGGGGGTGCGCCGCGCACAGAGGGCAGGGTTCGGGGGTGCGTCGCGCACAGAGGGCAGGGTTCGGGGGTGCGTCGCGCACAGAGGGCAGGGTTCGGGGGTGCGCCGCGCACAGAGGGCAGGGTTCGGGGGTGCGCCGCGCACAGAGGGCAGGGTTCGGGGGTGCGCCGCGCACAGAGGGCAGGGTTAAGGGGTGCGCTACGTACAGATTACAAGGTTTAATGGGTTCGCTGTGTACAGAATGCAGGGTTCAGGAATGCACTACATACAGAGTGCAGGGCTCAGAAGAGCTCTGTGTACAGAGTGCAGGGTTCAGGAGTTCCCTACGTACAGGGTGCAATGTTCAGGGGTGCGCCACGCACAGGGTTCGGGGGTGCGCCGCGCACAGAGTGCAGGGTTCGGGGGTGCGCCGCGCACAGAGTGCAGGGTTCGGGGGTGCGCCGCGCACAGAGTGCAGGGTTCGGGGGTGCGCCGCGCACAGAGTGCAGGGTTCGGGGGTGCGCCGCGCACAGAGTGCAGGGTTCGGGGGTGCGCCGCGCACAGAGTGCAGGGTTCGGGGGTGCGCCGCGCACAGAGTGCAGGGTTCGGGGGTGCGCCGCGCACAAAGTGCAGGGTTCGGGGGTGAGCCGCGCACAGAGTGCAGGGTTCGGGGGTGAGCCGCGCACAGAGTGCAGGGTTCGGGGGTGAGCCGCGCACAGAGTGCAGGGTTCGGGGGTGAGCCGCGCACAGAGTGCAGGGTTCCGGGGTGAGCCGCGCACAGAGTGCAGGGCTCCGGGGTGAGCCGCGCACAGAGTGCAGGGTTCGGGGGTGAGCCGCGCACAGAGTGCAGGGTTCAGGGGTGAGCCGCGCACAGAGTGCAGGGTTCAGGGGTGAGCCGCGCACAGAGTGCAGGGTTCAGGGGTGAGCCGCGCAAAGAGGGCAGGTTTTATGGGTGAGCCGCGCACAGAGTGCAGGGTTCGGGAGTGCGCCGCGCACAGAGGGCAGGGTTCGGGGGTGAGCCGCGCACAGAGGGCAGGGTTCGGGGGTGAGCCACGCACAGAGGGCAGGGTTCGGGGGTGAGCCACGCACAGAGGGCAGGGTTCGGGGGTGAGCCACGCACAGAGGGCAGGGTTCGGGGGTGAGCCGGGCACAGAGGGCAGGGTTCAGGGGTGAGCCACGCACAGAGGGCAGGTTTTATGGGTGAGCCACGCACAGAGTGCAGGGTTCAGGGGTGAGCCACGCACAGAGTGCAGGGTTCAGGGGTGAGCCACGCACAGAGTGCAGGGTTCAGGGGTGAGCCACGCACAGAGTGCAGGGTTCAGGGGTGAGCCACGCACAGAGTGCAGGGTTCAGGGGTGAGCCACGCACAGAGTGCAGGGTTCAGGGGTGAGCCACGCACAGAGTGCAGGGTTCAGGGGTGAGCCACGCACAGAGTGTAGGGTTCAAGGGTGAGCCACGCACAGAGGGCAGGTTTTATGGGTGAGCTACGCACAGAGTGCAGGTTTCAGGGGTGTGCTATGCACAGAGTGCAAGGTTAAGGGGTGCGCTACGTACAGAGTGCAAGGTTTAATGGGTGCGCTATGCACAGAGTGCAGGGTTAAGGGGTGCGCTACGTACAGATTGCAAGGTTTAATGGGTGCGCTGTGTACAGAATGCAGGGTTCAGGAATGCACTACATACAGAGTGCAGGGCTCAGGAGTGCCCTACATACAGGGAGCAAGGTTCAGGGGTGCGCCACGCACAGGGTTCGGGGGTGCGCGTCGCGCACAGAGTGCAGGGTTCGGGGGTGCGCGTCACGCACAGAGTGCAGGGTTCGGGGGTGCGCGTCGCGCACAGAGTGCAGGGTTCGGGGGTGCGCGTCGCGCACAGAGTGCAGGGTTCGGGGGTGCGCGTCGCGCACAGAGTGCAGGGTTCGGGGGTGCGCGTCGCGCACAGAGTGCAGGGTTCGGGGGTGCGCCACGCACAGAGTGCAGGGTTCGGGGGTGAGCCACGCACAGAGTGCAGGGTTCGGGGGTGAGCCACGCACAGAGGGCAGGGTTCAGGGGTGAGCCACGCACAGAGGGCAGGGTTCAGGGGTGAGCCACGCACAGAGGGCAGGTTTTATGGGTGGGCTACGCGTAGAGTGCAGGGTTCAGGGGTGAGCCACGCACAGAGTGCAGGGTTCAGGGGTGAGCCACGCACAGAGTGCAGGGTTCAGGGGTGAGCCACGCACAGAGTGCAGGGTTCAGGGGTGAGCCACGCACAGAGTGCAGGGTTCAGGGGTGAGCCACGCACAGAGTGCAGGGTTCAGGGGTGAGCCACGCACAGAGTGCAGGGTTCAGGGGTGAGCCACGCACAGAGTGCAGGGTTCAGGGGTGAGCCACGCACAGAGTGCAGGGTTCAGGGGTGAGCCACGCACAGAGTGCAGGGTTCAGGGGTGAGCCACGCACAGAGTGCAGGGTTCAGGGGTGAGCCACGCACAGAGTGCAGGGTTCAGGGGTGAGCCACGCACAGAGTGCAGGGTTCAGGGGTGAGCCACGCACAGAGTGCAGGGTTCAGGGGTGAGCCACGCACAGAGTGCAGGGTTCAGGGGTGAGCCACGCACAGAGTGCAGGGTTCAGGGGTGCGCCACGCACAGAGCGCAGGGGTGCGCTACGCACAGAGAGCAGGGGTGCGCTACGCACAGAGAGCAGGGGTGCGCTACGCACAGAGAGCAGGGGTGTGCTACGCACAGAGTGCAGGGTTCAAGGGTGCGCTACGCACAGAGTGCAGGGTTCAAGGGTGCGCTACGCACAGAGTGCAGGGTTCAGAGGTGCGCTACGCACAGAGTGCAGGGTTCAGAGGTGCGCTACTCTGTGTACAGAGTGCAGGGTTCAGAAGTGCGCTACATACAGAGTTCAAGGTTTAACGGGTGTGCTGTGTACAGATTGCAGGGTTCAGGAGTGCACTACATACAGAGTGCAGTGCTCAGAGGTGTGCTGAGTACAGAGTGAAGGATTCAGGAGTGCCCTACGTACAGAGTTCAGGGGTGCGCTGTGTACAGAGTGAAGGGTTCAGGAGTGCCCTACATACAAAGTGCAGTGTTCAGGGTGCGCCATGTACAGAGTGCAGGGTTCAGAGGTGCGCCATGTACAGAGTGCAGGGTTCAGAGGTGCGCCATGTACAGAGTGCAGGGTTCAGAGGTGCGCCATGTACAGAGTGCAGGGTTCAGAGGTGCGCCATGTACAGAGTGCAGGGTTCAGAGGTGCGCCATGTACAGAGTGCAGGGTTCAGAGGTGCGCCATGTACAGAGTGCAGGGTTCAGAGGTGCGCCATGTACAGAGTGCAGGGTTCAGGGGTACGCCATGTACAGAGTGCAGGGATCAGAGGTGCGCCATGTGCAGGGTTTAAGGGTGCGTCATGTACAGAGTGCAGGGTTCAGGAGTGCACTACATGCAGAGTGCAGGGTTCAGGGGTGTGCTGTGTACAGAGTGCAGGGTTTGGGGGTGAGCTACATACAGAGTGCAGGTTGAGGAGTGTGCTGTGTACAGAGTGCAGTGCTTTTCTCACTTGCAGCCCTCCTTGGCAATGACCTCAGCACCACTTCTCCCCCCCCCCCCCCAAAGAAAGCTTCCTCAAATCTCACCCACCCGGCCCCATTCTAGTACCACCCATCAGTGTGGGTGGCTCCGCTACTCTCTCGCTTGAAGGGAGATCATTGGTCAGCATCTGTGCACCCAGCCACAGATGGGGATCACAGTGCAGCTTACCATGTAATGCCCCATCACACACTGCGCCTGCATCTCCCTTGTCCCCGCCGTGAGTACAGGGCAGGCAGAGATCTGTGAGAGCCACCAAGAGGAAAGCTGTGCTTAAAAACAAAAAAGAAGAGACAGTGGTGAGTGGAGGGCGAAAGCCAGACGTGGCAAAACCGAGTTCCGCCACATTCCGGGTGAAAAAAAGCCCTGGGTACATGAAATGGCCTGGCGGTCCGGATTCGGCTCCGTAGACCTTGTGTTTGACACCTGTGCTGTAGAGTAAGATGGGGCAGAAAACGAGGCTTCCCTTGGTCTCCATCTCTTCCTGGAGCACCTCAAGCCATTCCCAGACCATATAAAAAGTTAAAATTCCCCTATCGTGTTTTGGACCATACCTGTAGTCTTCTTTACACCTTTACCTAGGGGTGTCCATATACACTATGACCTCCAAAAATATTTCCTCTTTCACCAATCACGCCTGACTTTTATCACTGGGGATGTCAGACCCCAACAATAGGATACATCTTATTTGATCCCTTGCCGTGACAATATCCCGCGATACCTAGCACTGCTCACCTTTCCTGTCAGCAGATCAATGGTCCTGTCATCATTCCTCAGATGTCAGGGAGGGTGATGCGGCTCTGGCTCCTGCTCCGTCCTATACTCCAGGATGGTTGTGGGGTCTGAGTTGGGTCTCAAGGGGTCTTCTCCTGCGTATTGAAAGAAACGCACCCATTGGTATACAGTGCGATACCCCAAGGCCTGGCTCTTTATACCTCATGGATGCTCCGATTGTAAGATCTCACTGCCATAATTCCTGACTCTGTTCCTGTCCGCCTGATAAATATGGGTGTTCCCAACCCTCCTATGTGTGGGAGATGATGGGAACCCCTCAAAATGGCCACAGCATGTATACAGACCCATGAACCCAGCACAAGGATGGTGGGAACCCTTCATTATGGGCACAGCAGGTGTACAAAGCCGGGAGCTCAACACAGGGATGGTGGGAACTCCTCCATAATGGGCACAGCGGGTATACAGACCCGGGAACTCAGCACAGGTATGGTGGGAGCCCCTAATAATGGACACAGCAGGTGCACAGACCTGGGAACTCAGCACAGGGATGATGGGAACCCCTCATAATGGGCACAGCAGATATACAGACCCGGGAACTCAGTACAAGAATGGTGGGAACTTCTCGTAATGGGCACCGTGGGCGCACAGAACTGGGAGCTCAACACAGGGATGGTGGGAACCTCTCATAATGGGCACAGCGGGTGTACAGACCCGGGAACTCAGCACAGGGATGGTGGGAACCCCTCATAATGGCCACAGCAGGTGTACAGACCCGGGAACTCAGCACAGGGATGGTGGGAACCCCTCATAATGGCCACAGCAGGTGTACAGACCCGGGAACTCAGCACAGGGATGGTGGGAACCCCTCATAATGGGCACAGCGGGTGTACAGACCCGGGAACTCAGCACAGGGATGGTGGGAACCCCTCATAATGGGCACTGTGGGTGTTAGCGGACAGGTCCACTTTAATGACCTTCATCAGACGCATGACGTAATGCTGCCCGGCAGCATCTGACGCCGCGTTCCAAGTCAACCAAATGGGTCGCCCTTCTTAAAAGCAGGTGGCCCAATCCACAATGTCAGTCACCGGCGGTTGCTGGGTGGGGAAGCCAATCACCGGAGCCCTTTGGCGACCAAATAAAGCCTTTGATTTCAGAGGACGCACAGCGCGGACCCTGAACGGCGCATCCTACACCACCATCGCTCATGTCCGGTGCCTCCCGCCTTCAACCGGTCAATTTTAATTTATAAATATAATTAAACACAATATGAGAAGCTCATACTGTAATTATAAACAATAATAAAAAAAATACCATACATATATACACCTGGGGGGGTCATGTGACCAGGGGGGAAGCTTACAACTTCATTACAAACCCCCTGATTACATAACTTGACCCCCCAATACTGACTGGCCCCTCCCCCTGGGTATAATACGGGTTCAGCACACCAATAAATCTCTCTGGCTCCCCCATAGTTACCTGCAGCCGCTACCAGGCACCACACACATCACCCTCTCCTCTCCTTCTTCCTGAGACAACAGGAAAGGAAGTTGTAGCAGCACTTCCGGCCTGTGCGTTCCACAGTGCTTCGGCTCTGTGCGTTCCAAAGGCCGGATGGCGCCCGGCGCGCTCTTCCCCGCGATCCCTGCTGCGAGGTTCCGACTACTGCTAGGGGCGCTTCCAGCGAGGAGTATGCGAAAGGCCGGATAGTGGACCACAGAATGAATCGCCTCTGAGATCGGGAGTCATCCAGATTCCCTGAGCTCTTCTACGCAGAATCCTCCTCTCTGAGTTCTCCACAGAATCTGCTGAGGATCAATTCTTATAGTATTATAAAAAATAATAAACAGAAAAAAAACTTGTCTTCCCTAATCAAAACATGAGATTAAAAATGTAATTAATCTTGACTAATAAAATAAAATGCATTATCACCCTTTCATTGTCTAAAATCATTCAAATAGTAATATAAAATTATTATTAGTAGTAGTATTAATACTGAAATAAAATAATGCTATTGAAGTAATACAAAAAATATTGACAATGAAGATAATAATAATATTGATTTTCATATTACTATTTTAATGATAATATTATTAGTAGTAGTAGTACTGAGATAAAATAATTTTATTACATTAATTAAAAATATTGACAATGAAGATAATAATAATATTGATTTGTGTATTACTATTTTAATGATAATAAAAATGTTAGTATCATGATTGTAATTATAAAATTATTATTATGATAATAATTATTATTATTATTATTATTATTATTATTAATAATATTAATAATAATAATAATGAAATACAATTATTATATTAAATACATTTTATTTAAAGTGACTATGAAGATAATAATAATAATTGTAGTATTACTAATTAAATGATAATAATATTATTATTATTCAAATAAAATATTTTTATTAGATTAATGAAAAAAAGATGATAATAATAATAATAATAATTATTATTATTATTATTATTATCATTATTATTATTTTAGTACTAATTATTAATTATTAATAAAATGTTAGTATTACTATTTTAATGGTATTATTATTATTATTATTATTATTATTATTATTAATAATAATAATACTGAAATAAAATAATTCTAATAAATAAATTAAAACATTTAAAAATATTGAGAATGAAGATAATAATTTTAGAATTACTATTTTAATTATTACTATTTTAATGATAACAATAATACTATTATTATTAGTAGTAGTAGTAGTAGTAGTAGTATTAATACTGAAATAACATAATTCCAATAAGTTAATAAAAAAAATGATCAAGATAATAATCATAATATAAAATTACAATACAAAAAATATTACAAAATAAAATATTGATGAGGGCGGTAGTAATAATAATAAATTTGATAATAAAATTCATAGAAGCTGTACTACATCTTCCAGCAGAAAAACACTTTCTGAATGCAGGAGGCAGACCTTTCATTCCTCCGCCCGTCCTCCATTCATAGAGTTCTTTTCATTGCTGGAAGCCATAGTACGGCTTTCTAGGAATGGATGAGGGGGCAGGATAGATTGGCATAGTCGGCACCCTTGAAGAGTGCCTATGACAGGCCCAGGCACTATTATTCACTCCCACAGCAGCGGAAGACTACCTCTGTGGGGGGTACGGGGGGGAGGCAGAGGATCAAAGATTTCAGAGACCAGCCACCAGCACACAGGACACTTCTCACTCACTATAAGTACCATCCCTTGTGCTGATTTGTGTAAATTAAAAAACAATTAACTAAAATCAGACTTTAATCCAGCCTGTCTCAACCTTTTTACCCCAGGGAAACCCTTTTAAATAATTTTGAGGTCTCAGGGAACCCCTTGTAAGATTAGTCTATTGAGGGTCATTGGGAAAATGCCCCCTTACATTGGTGGTGGTAAGAGGGAAGCATACCCCACATTACAATAGTGGCTAAAATGACACCCTTGCAGTCATGTCGCTGGCTCCGCCAAATTTTGTTTCGGACCTAGAACCATGCAGGCACCATCAGATGAGTGGTTAGTTTGCTACAGCTCAAGGAACCCCAAGCTATCCCTGGAGAACCCCTAGTGTTCCACATAAACCTGGTTGAGAATGGCTGTGTGACCATAATGTGGTATTTTCTTAAAATACCACAATCAGAAAAATACTGCATTACAGCCACTAGATGCAGCTTACTATCATAAGAAATAAATATATTATAGACAATTCGGTGAGTATTCTGACAGCTGTGGGAATACTTCAGGCAAAGCTGTATCTACTTTGATGGGTTCCCACAATCCTTCTTAAGAAATATGAGTACAACCTAACGTGGCCAGGCACAACCAAAGTTCCAATGTGGCTGGGAAGAGGCCCAGAACAACGGTGGTGGGATCTTATCAATGGGATCCCCAAGGTGTGGCTACTATGATGGCTTCCTGCCATCCTTGCTAAGAAACACAAATCCAACCTACGGTGGCCAGGCACACCCAAAACTTCAATGTGGCTGGGAAAAGGTTTAGAACAATAGTGGTGGGATCCTCTCAATGTGGCTACTATGATGGGTTCCCATCATCCTTGCCAAGAAACATGACTACAACCTAACGTGGCCAGGCACACCCAAAACTCCAATGTGGCTGGGAAGAGATCCAGCACAAAGATGGTGGGATCCTATCAATGGGGTGCTTAAAGTGTAGCTACCACAGCGGGTTTCCACCATCCTTGCTAGGAAATATGAGTACAACCTAAGGTGGCCAGGCGCACTCAAAACTCCAATGTGGCTGGGAAGGCCAGGACAATGGGATCCCCAAGTGGTGGGTTCCCATAGGTTTGGCGACTATGATGGGTTCCCACCATCCTCCCTAAGAAATATGAGTACAACCTAAGGTGGCCAGGCACACCCAAATCTCCAATGTGGCTAGGAAGAGGCCCAGAACAATGGTGGTGGGATATTATCAATAGGTACCCAAGGTGTGGCTACTATGATGGGTTCACACCATACCTGCTAAGAAACATGAGTACAACTTAACGTGGCAATGCACACCCAAAGCTCCAATGTGGCTGGGAAGAGGTTCAAAATAATGGTGGAGGGATCCTATCAATCAGATTTATCAAGGTGTGGCTACTATGATGGATTCCCACCATCCTTATTAAGAAACATGAGTACAACCAAACATGGCCAGGCACACCAAATATTCCAATGTTCTGGGAAGACACCCAGAACAATGGTGGTGGGATCTTATTAAAGGTGTGGCTACTATGATGGGTTCCCATTATCCTTGCTAAGAAACATGAGTACAAACTAAGGTAGCTAGGCACACCCAAAACTCCAATGTGGCTAGGAAGAGGCCCAGAACAATGGTGGTGGGATCTTATTAATGGGATCCCAAGGTGTGGCTACTATGATTGGTTCCCACTATCCTTGCTAAGAAACATGAGTACAAACTAAATTAGCCAGGCACACCCAAAACTCCAATGTAGCTTGGAAGAGGCCCAGAACAATGGTGGTGGGATCTTATCAATGGGATCCCCAAGGTGTGGTTACTATGATGAGATCCCATCATCATTACTAAGAAACATGACCACTGCCTAACGTGACCAGGCACACCCAAAACTCCAATGTGGCTTGGAAGAGGTCTAGCACAATGGTGGTGGAATCCTATCAATGGGATCATTAGGATGTGGCTACTATTATGGGTTGCCACCATCCTTACTAGGAAACATGAATACAACCTAAGGTGGCCAGGCGCACTCAAAACTCCAATGTGGCTGAGAAGAGGGCCTGGACAATGGGGGTGGGGTCCCCAAGGATCATGGGTAAAACCTAAGGTGGCCAGACACACCCAAAACACCAATGTGGCTGGGAAGAGGCCCAGAACAATGGTAGTGGGATTTTATCAATGAGATCCCCAAGGTGTGGCTACTATAGTGGGTTCCCGCCATTCTTGCTACGAAACCCAAGTACAACCTAACATGGTCAGGCATACCCAAAACTCCAATGTGGCTGGGAACAATGGTGGTAGGATCTTATCAATGGGATCCACAAGGTGTGGCTACTATGATGGGTTTCCATCTTCCTTGCTAAGAAACATGACTACAAACTAACATGGCCAGGTGCACCCAAAACTCCAATGTGGCTGGGAAGAGGCCCAGAACAATGGTGGCAAGTTCCCCAAGGCTTAAAATATGTGACTCCAGTTGTAAATAAAAATCCATTTTGGATGGCCTGCCCCTATACTGGCATACTCTGTACAAGAACATCACTCAGGACAAGTGCTGACTTTAAATATTTTATTCACAAGCTCCACCAACATAGAAGAACAAATCAGTACAGGTGTACCATACATTCAATAAGTTATATATTCTTTACCCAAAGGGCAGCTTCATCCAAAACTAGCAAGTGGGGAACCAAAGCATGGGAAGTGGTGGTGATGTAGAATATATCTCCTCCGTGACACAAAATCCTCGATCCACTGATACAGTGTTCCAGATAAATGAGCCACACTCCCCTATATCAAGGAGTCTGTATATGAACCATATTCATTCATATTAATATTTTGCTGAGTTTTTTTTAATGGGAAATTTTGATTTGGAGATTTTTTTGCATACATGAAAAGAATCTCAAGCCCACCAATTCACAAATTTTTGCCAACACTGAAAATGAACCATTGAGATAGAACCAATAATATAACTAAGTAGATTTGGCCAATTCAATAACAATTGACAACAAAAGGGTTAAAGGCTGGATTTATGTATACACATTCTAGTGACCACAGGCAAAATTAGTTTTGTCATCTACAGTAAGTGAGCTTCCTTGTGGGCATCCAGATCCAAAGGTGATAAAGAAAATTCCTAAATGCAAAACCAGGTCCCTCTCAAACATGGAATGTTCTCAAATTTAAGCAGTAATTGTACTTTTGCCAAAACCATATGTAACCTTTTTCTAAGCCCCTGACAAAATGAAAACCTTCCCCATCAACAGATCTCACCTTATGGTCTCCTCAATCCTCTGCCTCCTGGCAGCATATACTTAAACTCTAGTTTTCCGTGGATTTCTATGTGCCAGGCAACAGACCACTTCCTGTATCAGTTGATGGGCCGGTACTAACAAGATAATGGTTGCCAGGAGGCGAAGAATTGAAGAGACCGTGACCAAGGTATTAGAGTAAGTATAGATCTGTGGAAGGGGAAAGTGTGTGGGATCTTGCCAGGAAGCTGAAGAAAAAACAGACTCACCCGGCTGTTACAACCAATTTTTAAATTCAGCTTTACAACCCAGTTCTCCTTCTAAGTAAGTTCTTTGGTGCCTTCTGAGGTCAACGGTGTGGCACCCATGAGAATTCCTTATGGAATGTTTGCTATATTTAGCACAGAATTGGGGCTTCTACCCCATGTGGATTATCCAGTGAAGAGCACGGTTGGGTACATGGTGAAGGACTTCTTGTATAAGGCATAGATGTAGTTTCCTCGCACATGTGAACCCTCAAGTTCAGAGTAGGTGGAGAAACATTTTCCGCACAACAGCAGTTTCTTTCTCATGCAAAACCCTCAAGCAGGTCACAAAACCATCCTTGGTGAAAAAAACAAATTCTTCTTCGGCACACTTGGATATGAAGGAAGGAGCGCCCTGTGTCCAGAAAGCTACCACTTTTGTTGTGTGGTTCAAAAGACGTTTATTAAAAATGTCAACAAGTACATCGAGCCAACATGTTTCAGGGGAATGTACTCCCCTTCTTCAGGGCTATTGCCACATGCTTTTGGATGAGAGTTTTGGGAGGTGGATTGGCAGAGTGTCGGCTAAGAATGCAGAGGCAGTATGTTGCCTTTGTATCCTTAGCCGACACTCTGCCAATCCACTTTCCGAAATCCTGTAATCAATGTATCCTTTTGAGAACCATTGCCATCCAATAGCATGCAGCAACAGCCCTGAAGAAGGGGGAGTCCATTCCCCCGAAACTCATTGGTTCAATGTACATATTGACATTTTTAATAAAAGTCTTATGAACCACACAACATAGGTTGTAGTTTTCTGAACACCCGGCGCTCCTTCCTTGATATCCAAGACTGTACACTGAGTTGACCCTAAGGACGTATCTAAAAAGTAGCAGCCCAAGTCTCAAGAGGGTCCTCCGCCTCCATCTACCATTGGACACAACCTACAGGAAGAAATCTCTTCCAGTCTGCCCATAGATCACCCACCCAGGATCAGTGACTGATCCAGTCAGTCAAGCGCAGTCTCCAGCACAAACCAGATTATTTGGAACACAGATGCGGCTCCTCCGCCGTGTGGCATTTCCGATGCCTCCTGAGATGGGAGTTCCTAACAAAACGTTTCCCGCACTCCGAACAACAATATGGCTTCTCTCCGGTGTGAATGCGATAGTGAAGGGTAAGATTGGAATGTGCAGCGAAGCGTTTGCCGCACTCCGAGCAAGGGTAGGGTTTCTCGCCGGTGTGAACCCGCCAGTGCTGCACTAAGCAGCTATAAGCCGGGAAAGATTTCCCGCATTCCGAACAAGAGTAAGGATTCTCCCCGGTATGATTTCTCCAATGGACAACAAAAGAAGCCCGGCTGAGGAAACTTTTGCCGCACTCGGTGCAAGAATATGGCTTCACTCTGTCACCTATGTGGCTCTGCCGATGCCTAGTAAGGTGTGAGTTTCGGAGGAAGCATTTGCCACACTCTGGACAGGAATATGGTTTTACTCCCAAGTGGATCTTCCGGTGAAGTCCCAGATTGGAGTAAGTGGAGAAGAACTTGCCGCAATCAGGACAGGGGTAAGATGTTGCGGCCGTGTGGAGCATTTGTTGTGGAGTAAGGCCATCAGAGGTAGTAAAACAATAAGGCTCCTGTCTGGCATGAGACCTCTGATGGGCCACCAGGTCGGACCTGACCCCAAAATACTTATTGCATTCAAAACAAGCAAATGGTTTGTTGCAAGAACGAGACTCCAGAGTGTTTTCGCTTTGATCAAGGCATAAAGAAGGGTACAAGACTGGTACATATTCCCCCTGATCCTGAGCAGTAGTAGAACGTGCATGGGAAGAAAATTCATTTTGGATGTGATGGTCCTCCTTAAATTGAGCAGATAGGTATTGTGTATGTTCGGTTAGGGTGGAGATGTTAGACTGGAGGTGATGCTCTTCAACTAAGAGTGTCTCCACCTTACAATCAGCTGATGGAGACTGTGTACATGTGGTTGCAGAGTCTACAGGGTGGAGAAAATGCTCTTCAACTAAGAGTGTCTCCACCTTACAATCAGCTGATGCTGAGTGTGTATGGGTGGTTGTAGAGTCTACAGGGTGGAGGGAATGCTCTTCAACTAAGAGTGTCTCCACCTTACAATCAGCTGATGGAGACTGTGTATGTGTGGTTGTAGAGTCAACGGGGTGGAGGAAATGCTCTTCAGCTAAGATTGTCTCCACATTACAACCAGCTGATGCAGACTGTGTATGTGTGGCTGTTGACTGTACAGGATGGAGGAAATGCTCCTCGACCGGGAGGAGTTCTTCCTTAACTTGTGTAGACGTAATTGGTGTATGGTGTGTGGCCGCAGAGATGTTGCGCTGTGGAAATTGTTCTTCCTCTGCTTTACAAGAACTTGAAGCCTTGGGGATGTCATCTAGGGTGTGAGTCATATTTTGCTGCACTGTTGAGGAGGACTGGTCAGTTAGGGGATTGGTAACAATAATGGAATAATCATTTGGACAATTTGGTGATGGTGGATCTGTTGGAGAAAAAGACATCAGGGTGAGAGGAAGGAAACATTTAAATATATAAGAGTTTATAAACTGAAGAAGGTTATTGGCAGGAGGAACATTCCTGTACAGATAAAGGTAGTCTCAAATGCTATAGGATGAGTGAGGAGATGGCCTTGCCAACTGCATAAGAACCAAAGTCCATCAAATCCAACCCTACAGACTCCTTTTTTCCTGAAGTCCTGACATACGTTATGGCACAATTTACTAGAAAAATGTGGAAATGGTGAAAGCTAAACACCATTACAAAAATATTCATAAGTAAGGACAGAAGATTAAATAACCACAGCCATGCAACTCAACAAAATGACCATCTTCGTGACCTCTACTTGCTTTCAGGTCTTGCACCAAGTGCCTGCTCCCCTGCACTGTGAACACTGGGCACATTCGCCATTCAGATTGTTTTGCATGCTCTGAATGAATGCAATGAAAGCGTTCTATGATTGGACACGCTGGAAGGCATGGCAGTGACATCACGCTCTCCACCTTGTCCAATCGGTGAATGCTTTGCATTCATTCAGAACATGCAAAGCATTCTGCCAAGAATGGCCAACCTCCAGTGTCTACAATGTAGGAGAGCAGCTACTCAGAGCGAGACCCGAAAACAAGTGGAGATCACTGAATGAGCAGTGTCTGCTTCATTGATTTCCAGTTCCCAGGGGCATTGGCCAGGTGTGGTATACAGTATACTGTACATAGTCTTATTGGTCCAAGCATGGCATGCTTTCATGATACAGGAGATAGACGGAGACAGTGGACATGATGCAAGAGATGGTCAGTGCTTGTGGATATGGTACAAAAAAGGTCCAACTGAGGCTGTAATGTTTAAAAAACCTGAGAGACTTACACGCACTCAGATCAAATTAACAACTTATATTCTCATTCTAACTGAACTGAAGCAACTTATATTCTCACTAAACCATAGCAAAGGCTGGAAAATCTCCTGACCTCAACTCTCAAAAATTCATAATTAGTGTTTTCTGGATGATGCTCCTCGATATAATGAACACAATTGCACTTTGCAGAAACATGGTATTCTGGCCCAAAAACATCTTACCAGGAGATGAAAGAGGCAGCTGGTGCTCCATCATGACGTCCTTGTAGAGATCCTTGTGTCCTTCTAAATACTCCCACTCCTCCATGGAGAAATATACAGTGACATCCTGACACCTTATAGGAACCTGACACACACAATGATACAGTCACCATCCAGACACATCCCTTGTCTGTTACTGGATAATGTCCCAGAACTCCCACCACCGCTCACCTCTCCTGTCAGCAGCCCAATGATCTTCTGGGTGACTTCTAGGATCTTCTTGTCGATGTTTCCCTCAGGTGGCAAGGAGGGAGGTGGTAGTTTATTGGACTTTTTTTTCATGGGTCCATAATTCTATGCAGTAGGATACAATATACATCATGCAGAAAAAATCCCCATATTACTCCTCATCTAGACAAGAGTGATGTCACGTGAACCTCCCAGAATCCTCCTCACCTCTCCAGTCAGGTGTGAGTTTTATTAATAGAGATAAGAGTGATGTCATGTGACCCCCCAGAATCCTCCTCACCTCTCCGGTCTGGTCTGTTTTATTAATAGAGATAAGAGTGATGTCATGTGACCTCCCAGAATCCTCCTCACCTCTCCGGTCAGGTCAGTGTTTTATTAATAGAGATAAGAGTGATGTCATGTGACCTCCCAGAATCCTCCTCACCTCTCCGGTCAGATCAGTGTTTTATTAATAGAGATAAGAGTGATGTCATGTGACCTCCCAGAATCCTCCTCACCTCTCCGGTCAGGTCTGTGTTTTATTAATAGAGATAAGAGTGACGTCATGTGACCTCCCAGAATCCTCCTCACCTCTCTGGTCAGGTCTGTGTTTTATTATTAGAGATAAGAGTGACGTCATGTGACCTCCCAGAATCCTCCTCACCTCTCGGGTCAGGTCTGTGTTTTATTAATAGAGATAAGAGTGATGTCATGTGACCTTCCAGAATCGTCCTCACCTCTCCAGTCAGGTGTTACATCAGATTAGGCGCACTCCTCCAAAGTAAGGATACACTGAGAAGGGGTCTTGTTACACCCACCGGAGTTTTGCATTTAACACTTATTTATAACAGTAAACTGAGGTTATATAGTGAAATACAGTACTTAGAACTCCGTCTGACTGTTAAGATGTAAACATTCATACGGAGTTCTAAGTACTGTATTTCAGTATATAAACTCACTTTACTGTTAAAAATAAGTGTAAAATGCAAAACTTCGATGGGTGTAACAAGATGTCCGCTTTCCCCCTTTCTCAGTGTATCCTTACTGTAGAGGAGTGCGGGGGGTAGCAAGATGGCGGCGACGGAACATCACTTCCATTAGACATTCTGACAGGTTGCCTAATCTGACGAAACACGGGTCTGTGTTTTATTATTGGGAGATAAGAATGATGTCATGTGACCTCTCAGAATTCTCCTCACCTCTCTGGTCAGCAGGTAGATGATCTCCAGTGTGAGCTTTAGGATATTTCCAGACACATCTTGATCCATCCTACGGTGGTTGAGGCGATTTACACTGGACCCACTCTGTAAAAGGACCAAGTATCCTTCCCAGAAGATACTACAAGCTCACAGCTTGACTGCTTTGAGAAGAACACATGGAAATCTAAATACAGCTGCAACATAAATTATTTTAAACAATTATCATCTTAAGGCCAACTCCAGCCATGCTTAGCGGGGTAGGGTTGAAAAGCTTGTCTGAGTTTTGCTGCCTTTATCCCAATACCCAATGTGGGTCATGAGGTGCCACTGTTGTGACCCGCAGGGATAGGAGAAGATACTATTGGCAGGTGAGTCATGGGGGCTGCTGAGAAGCCAGGGGTGTAACATGCCAGGACCAAGAAAGATACTATTGGCAGGTGATTTTTAGGAGCTGCTGAGAAGCTAGGGATGTGACCTGCAGAAACCCAGGGAGGTACTATTGGCAGGTGATGTGTGGGGGCTGCTGAGAAGCCTGGGATGTGACCTGCAGGGACCGAGTGTAGAAAATGTCATCAGCACATCAAGGATTCCTTGAAAGGGTCCAGAGCTTTATTTCATGGTTACATGATAGATATACAGCAATGTTTCGGAGCCACGCAGGGCCGCTTTGCCGGGTAAGTGATCTGCAGGGACCAAGGGAGACACTTTTAGGAGGTGGGTCATTGGGGTTGTTTAGGTGTCAGGGGTGTAACCTGCAGGGACTGAGGGAGGTGAGCCGTGGGGGCTACTTAATAGCCTAGGATGTGACCTGCAGGGACCAAAAAGGTGCTATTGGCATGAGAGTTGTGGGGAGTTCTGCTGAGAAACCAAGGGTATGACCTGCAGGGACCAAGGAAGGTACTATTAGGAGGTGGGTCACTGGGGTTGCTGAGGTGCCAAGGATGTAACCTGCAGGGACTGAGGAAGGTACTATTAGGAGGTAGGTCATGGGGGCTGCTGAGAAGTTTATGATGTGACCTGCAAGGACTGAGAGAGGTGCTATTGGCAGATGATTTGTGGGGGCTGCGGAGAAGCCAGGATTGTGACCTGAGGGGACCAAGGGAGGTACTATCAAGAGGTGGGTCATTGGGGTTGCTGAGGTTCCAGGGATGTAACCTGCAGGGACTGGAAGAAATAATATCAGTAAGTGAGTCATGCGGACATACTCAACCTGAGGGGGGGCTCAGTGCTAATTTGAACTCCCCCATAGCAATGGCCATAAATTGGGATTCAGCCTGGAGTGGAGCTACAGCCAACACAAACAGATGTAAAGAGATGCCTAACCACAGTATGGATCAGAACGGGACAGAGTGCTACACCCCTTGAGGGGAATCAACATGATTTTTTAGAGATGGTGGTTGCTCTTCTTTCACCCCTTTATGACAGCTATACGTATATATGTGGCAGTAGGGCCGGGCGGGTGGACCTTTATGCCCAGTCACTGTATATGCAGTATGTGTCGCTTGGAGGCACTTGTCAGGAGAACACTCCATCGGCGCCACAAGAACTACGACCAAGATTTCCCGGTCATCTCAAGGTCACGTTCTGACAATATGAAGCTGGTAGGACAGGTTCCCAATGATGTCAGCCAATCACAGTGCGGCATGATCGAGAGTCCCTTTAACTGACCCCCAGCTTTCATTTATTGCATCGATTCGCGCTGCCGAAAAAGGGGTTATACTGCAACAATTATTATAATTATAATAATAATAAAAATAAAAACAATACATTAAAATATGACCATTGATGTTTTAACATTATCACTAATAGTTTAATAATTATAATTTTTATTACATCAAAGGAGTAATAACAATAACAACATAAACAATAACAACCTTCTCTGTAGTAATGCTATTACCATAATAAGAAAAAGTCAGCAATATTGAAATGTTTCCATTATAGCCAAAAATATAATAAACCCCATTGCATTACCTTATTATGATGTGATTAAAATAATAATAATAATCCCCTCCGTGCTAGGAACCTCTTTACTCACATCTGCTTCACCTGCATTCGAAGGCTCTTCCGGTCGGTGCGTTCCAAGCGGTGCAGTTTGTGCGTTCCAGCAGCCGGAAAAGGACGCGCTGGCCAATTACAGCCAGAAGGCGGTGCCCAGAAGAAGAGGCTTGGAACGCATAGCCAGCCCGGGTGGTGGAACGCAGAACCCGGAAGTGATGTGGTAGCTTGGTATTTTTAACTAAGAAGCTGTTTAGAAAACACCCAGAAGACGCCCTCCAGCCAGGTAGGAGTGTGACAGCCCGGAGGTATTAAACCCCAGGGACCCAGCTGCCTCCATACAAACAGCTCTGTCCCTCTCAGGCATGTTTATTATGGTATTTGGGATTTTATTTGTATTATTTCATTGTTATTTGGAGGGTTTGGTGTTATATCATTGTTGTTATTTAGAGTGTTGTATGTTGTTATTATTTTTGGGTTTTTTTGTTACATGTTAATAACTTTTATGTCTTTCTGAAGGGCTTGCCTCCTGTGGCACGTCATACCATTCATTATTACCGTCACATCAAGGGGGTGGGGACTACGCGAGGACACCAGCACAGCATGGACCCCAACCAGAGACGTATGACTGACAGCGTCCTGAACCTCACTCTGGAGATCCTCTACCTGCTGACCGGAGAGGTGAGGCGTATTCTGGGAGGTCACATGACATCACTCTTATTCCTATTAATAAAACACAGAGCTGACCTGACAAGGGAGGAGGATTCTGGGAGGTCACATGACATCACTCTTATCTCTATTAATAAAACACAAAGCTGACCGGAGAGGTGAGGAGGATTCTGGGAGGTCACATGACATCACTCTTATCTCTTTTAATAAAACACAGACCTGACCGGAGAGGTGAGGAGGATTCTGGGAGGTCACATGACATCACTCTTATCTTTATTAATAAAACACAGAGCTGACCGGAGAGGTAAGGAGGATTCTGGGAGGTCACATGACATCACTTTTATCTCTATTAATAAAACACAGACCTGACTAGAGAGGTGAGGAGGATTCTGGGAGGTCACATGACATCACTCTTATCTCTATTACTAAAACACAGACCTGACCGGAGAGGTGAGGAGGATTCTGGGAGGTCACATGACATCACTCTTATCTCAATTAATAAAACACAGAGCTGACCGGAGCAGTGAGGAGGATTCTTGGAGGTCACATGACATTTTGAGGACTTGGAAGGGGATGCCTCAGCTATGTCTATAACATTTTCCCCTAATTTCTTAGGACTATACAGTTGTGAAGAAGACAACTGGCCAGCCAGTGGCTCCCACCAACCAATCACGAGGGTCAGTTGGATGGAGCAGAAGCCAGAGCCCTGTCACTACTCAGTCAGTTCTTTCCCCATCCCATGGAGAAAACAACAACAAGAAGGTCTTAGAGCTTGCCAACAGGATCATTCACTTCCTAACAGGAGAGGTGAGCGGTGCCGGGAATTCTGGGACATTATCCAGTAACAGACAAGGGATGTGTCTGGATGGTGACTGTATCATTGTGTGTGTCAGGTTCCTATAAGGTGTCACCTCTGTCTCTCTCTCTCTCATGCAGGTGTGGCAGTATTTATTAGGACACAGAGATCTGGTCAAAGGTGTTGTGATGGAGAATCGTGGTACAGACACCTCCAAAGGTAAGAGGAGGCCTAATTGCAAGGATATTGGAGGCTTATTTCATGAAAAGCATAAAAAAAGATCACTGCACAGGATTTAAATAGTGTCAACATTTTAAGACAGTACGGTTACCATACAAATCAAGACAAGAGGGTTAGTAGAACCCTGATTTTGAAAGCTTTTCAGATAATTTGATCGAGAACATAAAACATTTAGTTTTTAGGTGGGATAGTTTTCTCTGAAGAGAAGAGTTTTCAGGGATCGCCTAAAGGATTGGTGTAGGGATCGCCAGGCAGGTTGATGTAGGGAGTTCTTGGGGGTGGGGAAGGTTCCGGAGAAGTCCTGGGGGCGAGCATGAGAGGAGGTGATGGGGAAGCTAGAGAGCAGGAGACTCTGGAGGAGCACAGAGGACAGTTTGGGTGATATTTTGGGGCAAGATTGGGCATGTAGATTGGGCAGAGTTGTAGATAGCTTTGTATGTTGATTGATGAGTTCAGTATGTTGGTGTGTTGAACTATAACGCCACCTTAAGTGTTATGGAATTACAGCTGATTAAAATCAGGTCTCCTGTCCTGCCAGCTTTATCACCTGATGCTATTAGAGTTGGTATGCATGTGTATTATGGGCTGGGCATGAGAAATTATGGGCAATGTAGTCCCAAAGCGGGAGGTCAACTGACATATCAGTGAGCGTTCCCTGATTTGTAAGTCTTTAGGGCAAAATATTGTTATATAGCCTGACAATTGGTAAAGGTAACATGGAGCTAAAGGGGGGAAGAATAGGCACAAGGGACATTACTTTCCTTCAGAGAGATGTGTCCCTTGTGCTGCTCTGTCCTTGTTTAGCAGAAATCTTTCTCCTCTGATGCCATCTCACCCAACCCATAGCACCATACTCCTTTGGTGCGGCAGGGGTTAATAAAACTGAGGGAGCTGTCATAGGAACACATCAAGAGTGCCCAACTAGATCTGCCCTTTCTGTACGGCTCCTCCATTCATAGGAGCTGTACTAAGGCTTCTATGAATAAAACAGGGTTATGAATGGAGGATGGGCAGATGATTGAAAGATCTTCCCTCTCCATTCAAAGGAGCTGTACCAAAGCTTCTATGAATGAAACATGGTTATGATAGAGGATGGGCAGTTGATTGAAATATCTTCCCCCTCCATTCTTTCTGCCCTGCTTCTCCATTCATAGAAGCAGCATGCACCGATACCCTTTTTTTTTTTTTTTTTTTTTTATCAGTGACCTCAAGTACTGATAATTTCAGTCAAGTACTCACCGATAATGAGCACTGATACTTTGTGGTACGATTTGCGTCCATACAAAATGAATGGGGGCAAAGAATTGCTCAGTGATTGTCCCGGACGAGCCCCCAAAAGCTCACACAGGAGCGGTACAGGAAACCTACCTGCATGACGGGTATGGGCTCGGGCTCCTCCTGCCTCTCCCATGGCTTTGTTCCTCACATCTCCAGCAGCCCTATCCCCCCCAGCCTCCAGTGGTTCCAACCATCCACTGAACCGTCCCCCCGTCCCCCCGTCCCGTCCTGCTGTACCAGATTGCCGCCACCCCCCACTGTCAGATGCTGAAAAGCCGCTTCACTGGTCCAGGGATTTTAAATCTTTGTGGCTTTCTTTCCACTCCTGACAGAAGAAGACAGTGCAGGCTAGACATCTTCTGATTGGTCAGTACTGTCCATGTGATGGTGCTGACCAATTCGAATTTCTGTAGTCCGTACTCTCCGGCTGGGGGAAGAGAGCTGCTGTATATGTGGGGAATAAAGGCATGCAAGAGGTAGAAGGAGACCAAGCCTCAGCCACAGATGTCCACGGTAAGATCGGGAGCTGGTGGAACCTGTCATGCAGGGAGGTTTTCTCGCACCAATCCTATGTGAACTCAGGCTCAAAATCACTATAACAAGCCTGGGTTTACACAGGAGCAGTGTGGGAAACTTCATGCTTTTTGGACAGAAATCACACCGTATTCCTGTTCAAATCGCATGCAATTTTGTACATTGCGATTTGCGCTCATTCATTTTTTATGGATACAAATCGCATCACAAAGTATCGATTTCAGGTATCAGGAGCATTTTCACGAGTACTCGTAAAAAAAAATTGTTGGTATCGGGGCATCCCTAGTCATCTGCCCCCCTCCATTCAGAGATTGCTTTTCATTCATGGAAGCTGTAGTAGACATTCACACCAAAAGATTGTGGAGGGCTGGAAGTGCAATGGAGGAGAAGGATTTTTGCTAAAGGGGGACACAGCAGCACAAGGGACACATCTCGCTGAACGTAAGCCATGTCCATTGTGTTTACTCTTTAAAAGAATGGTAGACCACTGAGAACACACAACAAGACTGTGAAAAAAAAATGTGCTTTACCGTGTCCCTTTTATTTTTCTTTGTTAGAGACAAATAATACCGCCACGTGGGAAGAACTAGGTCCAATTTCCACACCATTGGATCACACTGATAATTCATTTGTGCAAATTAAAAATGAGCCTGGTTCACTTGACGTAAACTCTGACACCTCCACACATTGTGAACATACACAATATGCAGCTGCTCAAATCAAGCTGGAAACAGTCTCTTGTGAGGAAGGCCACCATACCTACACTGAAATTTTCTCCTCCGGCAATAGTGCGGAAAACTCTTCGACCTTCATCAAGGAGGAGTACACCTTGAGCGAAGAAGGTGAGATGGCTTTTTATGAACCCTCCTATACGGAGCTAGCTTCTATTCCAGACAATCCTACAGAGACCTCCAATATCCAAATCATCGATCATAATGCTGGCACTCATCCAGATTTTGAAAACCCTTTCCCACTTGTGGAAACAAAGACGACTTGCACACCTTTGACGCCAGTGAAAAGTCAAATCCCCGTTTCAGATGGTGGAGTCTGTTTTTCTAATACCTCGAATGTGGCTTCTCCCCAAGAAGGTCATGTGCGGTCTAAACCGTTTGCCTGCTCGGAATGCAGCAGATGTTTCAGTACCCAGTTAAGTCTTTTTCGGCATGAAAGGATTCACACCGGACTGGGAAAAAAAGGTGGCTGTAGTACAGAGGCTGGCTTGGAATTTGTAAGCACTGATTCTGCTGATGATCCGTGCTATGAAAAGAGCCCTGTATGGACTAGAGGTGGCCAAGAATTAGGAACAAGCAATGGAAGTTCTCAAGGATCCAACCATCAGACAAACTTTTTGGACAATGTAGAACAGAAAAGTTCAGTAGTGGATGGAGGTGGCAAAAAAATAAGGACTAGCCCCAAAGGTACAACTTCTGTGAGCTTGGATCATCACACGGGGTCTTTTAACACCTTAGGCCCTGCTGACCCTTGGAAGTTTAAGAAGACGTCTTGTTTTGAATGTGGGGAGGTTTTTCCTTTTAAGTCTCAGATGGGTTTACACCAGAGGGATCACCTCAGTAAGTCACAATTCTCATGTTCCGAATGTGGGAAATTTTTTACCAGCAACTCCCATCTTATTGTACACCAACGGGTTCACACTGGAGAGAAGCCCTTCGGCTGCTCCGCTTGCACCAAGCGTTTTGCCACCAAGTCGACGCTGGTCATACACCAAAGGGTCCACACGAGAGAGAAACCATATTCATGTACAGAGTGTCGAAAGTGTTTCCCTTGTAACTCCCAGCTGGTGATACATCAAAGGACTCACACGGGGGAAAAGCCTTATTCTTGTTTGGAGTGCGGTAAAGGTTTCATCAGTAACTCTGACCTTCTTAGGCATAGGAGGGTCCATACGGGAGAGCGACCCTTTAAGTGCCTAGAATGTGCTAAGTGCTTCTCGCAGAAATCCCACCTTCGCGAGCATCATAAAACGCACAGGAGATAAACTGGGCTCCCTTTATTTGTAGTTTGATCTTCTATTTTTGTAAATTCAAGGTAAAATTCTCAATCCTTGCAAAGTAGGGTCAGCCTACTGAAAGCCGATACTTCACTGTTGGGTAGACACCTGTAAGCTGATTGACCCACCACCTTCTGTAGGAAATAGCCAGTGCTACCCACCTGCCACGGCCATTACAAGGCGACCAAGGCCCCGTTAAGTAGAATGTTTGTTATGCAAATTGTCATCAGATGGACATGGTGGTAATTGGGGGCTCGTCCGGGACAGTCACCGAGGAGATCAGTGATTGAACCATGAGCATTCACCTATCACTGGATAAGCAGTTTTTTTGTAGGGCAGACTACTTCTAACGTGGATCTGTCACTGTGTAGTATAACTTGAAAGGATAAGAGTGTGAAATCTAGACACTGCCATTTTGTTTAATTGTGCAATATTTTAGCATATTCTTAACCACCTTTGGGTCACTATACTATTGGAGGCAGTAGTATAGTTCTGATCGCGATCGAGATGCTGATCCGTACAGACACTATACTAGGAATGACGATGATCAGCGACTTATAGTGTGACTGTGATAGAGTGTGGGGCAATCTGGCGCTAACAGACACTGGCTGGGAGGGTTTTACCACCTTCATGACCAGACCATTTTTTGATATTCAGCACTGCGCTAATTTAACTGGTAATTGCTCGGTCATGCAACACTGTACCCAAATGAAATTTATATCATTTTTTTCACATAAATAGAGCTTTCTTTTGGTGATATTTGCCCACCACTGGGTTTTTTAATTTTTTACTATACAAATAAAAAAATATGGAAAATGGAAAAAAACAACAACAATATTTTGTACTTTGTTAAAAAACATTCAATAAAAAATACATTTTCTTCATAAATTTAGGCCAAAATGTATTCGGCTACATGTCTTTGGGGATGCGTTTTTGGGGACACTATACTAATGAAGACACTACTAGAGATCTGATCGTTAGCAAGATATTGATCCTCTTTGGCGTGATTGGCCACAGCCAATTAGCAGGTATACAACCAAAATCATTGTTTTCTCTGGGGACACTTGGCAGGAGGGAGGGGCCAGGAGCGCCAAACGGGGGACCCGAGAAGAGGAGCATCGGGGCTGCTCTGTGCAAAACCATTACACAGAGCAGGTAAATATGACATGTTAGTTTTTTTGTGTTTTTTTTTTTTTTTTTTTTCTTAACTTCCCTTTTATAATCACTTCAAGTACAGGAAGTAGTTAAAGTGGTTGTAAACTCTGTTACACCACTTGTACCTACAGGTAAGTCTATAATAAGGTTTACCTGTAGGTACTGTCAATATTTTGTAAACCTTCACAGTTTAGGAGATATTCACGATATGCGCCGCTGACATCATCGGCACATGCGCACTGAAGAAACAGCCAGCTCATGCCGTTTTCTTCAGTACCCGTGCCGTGTCTGGCGGCACCCGCATGCATGTGCGGGAGTGCCGCCATTGTGGCTCCGGCCAATCACAGCGCCAGAGCCCGCGAACCCAGAAGTAACTCCGGTGAAAGATGATGGCCGTGGGAGCGGAGTGTGGGCGGCACTGCAGGGCATCGTTCTAAGGTAAGTATTTCATAATGAGCTAGTACGCGATGCATACTAGCTCATTATGCCTTTGTCTTGCAGGTTTTTTTTTGGGGGGGGGGGGGGGTTCAGAGGTTTACAACCTCTTTAGGTGTGGATAGAAATGCTGGGGTATCATAAGTCATTTGAACCAAAAGACGTGGCTTGGAGAAGCTACGAAATGTCTTCAGCATTACAGAACAAGTCCAGCTGAATGAGACCAATTACTACTAGATCCACCATGACCTGGATAAATGAGAACCTTGGCAGATACCACAAGGAAATGTTGACCTGTATCATTCATTGCTGTGAGTATAAATGATTTAAATTGGCTTCAGCATTATCTCATTTATGTGGGAACCTTTGGAGATGGAAGGCTGCAAAATTTTGAATCTTTAACTATGCCAAAAAAAGTTATAATAAATTATATTTTTCATATTTCTACACAATATGACTACGTTTAACTCCTGTGGTTCTTGCAATAGTTTTTGTCATTTTATAAAACTTACTTCTTGGGATCCATTACAGTATAGAGGTGCTCCAAGAAATTGTGCTAAGTGGTGATAGGCATGCTTTAGGTAAACCTATAAAGTGGACCTGACCTTAAGTAAAAATCCATATTTTTTGCGTGAAAATTACTTGGCGATGATTGCAAATTTTTTATGTCACACAGTATTTGCACAGCAGTTCTTCAAATGAAATTTTTTGGGGGAAAAAATACACTTTAATGAATTTTAATGCAAAAAAAAAACATAATATATATATAATCACATTTTTTGGTAAAATATAAAAGATGATCTTATGCCAAGTAAATAGATACCTAACGCGCAGAGACCCTAGAAGATAAAATGGCGACTGTTGCAATATTTTATTTCGCACAGTATTTGCGCATTTCTCAAACGCAGTTTTTTGTTTTTAAAAAAATACACTTTAATTAATTAAAAAAAAAAAAACATAATATACCCCATTTTTTTTTTTTTTTTTTTTGTATAATGTGAAAGATGATGTTACACCGAGTAAATAGATACCTAACATGTCATGCTTTAAAATTGCACACGATCGTGGAATGGTGACAAACTAGGATACTTAAAAATCTCCATAGTCAGCGCTTTAACATTTTTTACAGGTTACCAGTTGACAGTTACAAAGGAGTCTAGCTCTAAAATTATTGCTCTCGCTCTAAAGTTCACGGCGATACCTCATATGCGTGGTGTGAACATCATTTACATATGCGTGCGCAACTTACATATTCTTTATTTATTTACTTTTTTTTTTTTTACACTGTCACTTTAATTTTTTTTTCTTTACTTTTATTCCAATTACAAGGAATGTAAACATCCCTTGGAATAGAAATAAGGGATGACAGATCTTCTTTATGGAGAGATCAGGGGTCTATAATACCCCAAATCTCTCTTCTACTTTTAAAAGCAAAAGATAAAAAAAAAAATTAGATCTTTTTTTCTTTAAAATAAAATTGTTTACTTATGGCCTACACCTGGAGTGACATCATGACGTCGCTCTGGTCCTCCTAGATCATAGAGGTGATCGGAGACAATCTGGTCTCTGTTCACCTCTGTGGCCAGCCATGCGAACCATTAGATTGTTTCCCAGGCTCGCGGTAAAAACAGTAAGCCAGAGAAGCATGGTGTGGATGGGCGACCCCTCCCGATGCTTCTGAGAGCGATCCAGTGGCTCGAACAGCTTTCCTGAGAAAGATCATCGCCAGCTGAAAAAAAAAATACAGAGGTTATGGCTTCAGCCATAACTCCGGTAAACCACTTCAAAGCCACAATGTAAGGATAGGAGAGTTAGATGAAGGAGCAGAGTCCTCCAGCAGAGCATGGTATTTCAGGCGAGGAGAGTTAGATAGAGGAAGGAGCAGAGTCCCAATGTTTTATCACATGTTCATCTGACAAGGGACCATCAAAGGTCCCATCTGGTTTCCTGAGATCTCAACGCACTTCTTAGGAAAAAATAAAAATACAATGTAAATAAAACCGTGCAAAACAAAATAAAAAAAATAAAATAAAGAAGTTTAAAAAAACTGAGGGGTTCCCCAAGATCTCAAACTTTTGTTTAAGGGTTCTTCCGGGGAAGGCTATCTTGAACGTTTATGGATATCATCCATATCCCTGATAATCTTCACCCACACCCATGCATAAGGCAGACTCTGTACTGTAACAACACTTTGTATTAGAGATATATGAATGCTTTTTGTTTTGGCATCTTCGGCCATTTTGTTGTAGCTCTGCTAGTGTCAGTGAAATTGCATTGAGGCCATTTTGTTGTGGTCCACAGACATAAACTGTTCACCTAACATGACAAAAAAACAAACTTTTGTCCCCCTCTTCTTTTTATTATTCCCTAGCAAAAGACTAGTAGCTTCTTTTTACTAAAACTCACAATTTCTGTACCTAAAAAGAAAAGGGGAAAAAAATTAAAAAATAAGACTGTAGTGGCCATTTTGTTGTGGTCTCAGGAAGGATAGGTTTGTCAGTTAGATCTTAAATTTAACCCTTTACTTAACTTTGACCTGCATATTATGATGCAGCCAACGCTCATTTGTATGGGACATCCTCCTCTGAACTAGACAGGGAAAAATGATTTAGTAGTAACACGGGGAATCTATTTAGGAGCCATTTTGTTGTAGTCCAACCCATAACACTAAAACTCCCAGGGAGCCTTGCTGCAGCCAGAAACTACGGCTCCCAGCATGCTCAGCTCTACTCCCTCTGCCCCTCTTATAGGACAAAAAGAGAGGTCTGTGTGGCTGGCTGCTGCTGGAAAAGGTAAATCCCCCTCCTTTAGAATTAATACCTGGATCTCAGACACCTAACTCTAGTAATTTCTGTTTGGATGGATTCAGAAATGTCTACAAAAGCTTCTTCTTCTATATTCTGGAGCAATTTAAAAGTCTCTTAAAGGAGATCTACATACCAGGCTATCTAGAGCAGCTGGCTTAAGTCAAAAAGGTGCAAAAATTCTCCCTATCTTGACCACCTCCAAAGGAGCTTCACAGCGAGCTACGCCTGCGGCAAAAAACTTGGCTCCTCCTACTGAAAATGCCCGTTGCCACCCAGCTGCAATAACTCGATTGGATTTTAGTTACTCTAGTTGAAAAAAAGGACCCGCGGTGGGAGCCCCAGCTTCATTTGCTGCATGCCTGCTCCGAACCGGAGGCCTTGCTTGGCTGCCAGGCAAGTAGCATTTTCTGGAAGGAGGTTAACCTTTTGGCTGCTGGTATTGCAATCTTGTGAATGGCTCCGAGTTTTTTAACCTGGGGAAATGCATCCGGCATGTTCACCGAGTCCAAGACCGCCTTCTGCAGCTCTCACGGATTTTAACAGCATCATGTGACAAGAGACAGAAGTCGGAACCTGAGGCACCATGAAAGGCCTGCTGAATCAGCCTGCAAATGGGTCATAATCAACAGACCTTGATTGCTTCTGATGGAAAATATGAAAGGTGTGGTGAATAAGAAGAATGCCATTAATTGTCATTCAAGAATAAATTGTCAGGATTATTTTTTTCATTGAAATATCTTCATGCTAGTCATTCAATAAACTGCCTTGTCCTATTTAATGGTTACTCGATAATATATACTGTGAGATTTATATATATATATATATATATATATATATATATATATATATATATATATATATATAATATAGATTAAGGGAGATTCCTGTTTTAATGTAATTTTTTATTTTTCAGATGATATTTTTCTTATTGTCCTCTCACTTCTACTAAAACCTCCTAAGATACAAGAGATTGGGATCCATCTGACCAACACAGGAGCAAGATGGCTGAGAGGATACTTAACCTGACCCGGGATATCATCTACCTGCTGACCGGAGAGGTGAGGAGGATTCTGGGAGGTCACATGACATCACTCTGATCTCTATTAATAAAACACATACCTGACCGGAGAGGTGAGGAGGATTCTGGGAGGTCACATGACATCACTCTTATCTCTATTAATAAAACACAGACCTGACCGGAGAGGTGAGGAGGATTCTGGGAGGTCACATGACATCACTCTTATCTCTATTAATAAAACACAGAGCTGACCGAAGAGGTGAGGAGGATTCTGGGAGGTCACATGACATTACTTTTATCTCTATTAATAAAACACAGAGCTGACCGGAGAGGTGAGGAGGATTCTGGGAGGTCACATGACATCACTCTTATCTCTATTAATGACTGGAGAGGTGAGGATGATTCTGGTAATGGACATAATTTTTTATTATTGTGTACTTTACATAGGATTATGAGTTAGTGAAGATTAGATCTGGAAAAGTATTACCATACAGCTGCAGTACTTCTGGCCCATTACCCATCATGGAGCCTCCTCCTCCTTCCCTGACATCTGAGATGAACAACAAGAAGCAGGTCATAGATGTCACTCAGAAGATCATTGAGTTGCTGACAGGAGAGGTGAGCGGTGCCGAGAATTCTGGGACATTATCAGTAACAGACAAGGGATGTGTCTGGATGGTGACTGTATCATTGTGTGTGTCAGGTTCCTATAAGGAGTCAGGATGTCACTGTCTATTTCTCCATGGAGGAGTGGGAGTTTATAGAAGGACACAACGATCTCTATCAGGATGTCATGATGGAGAACTGGTCTCTCCCAGGTAAGAGGAGACAGGTTTCTTCTTCTTCAGGTTTCTGAGTAGCTCCTTGAAGTACAGTGTTTCATATGCTCAAAATTATTGTAACACTTATGCGAGAGGTACAAGTAGAAGAGAAACAAAATACCCTCCCAGCAGCCAGCATCAGGTTGAGACTGATTACTGGGATCTGCTGGGAGACACCCGCTGGTGGACACTGGAACTACAACTCTCCGCCCAGGGAACCAATGCCAACAGCAGGTGATCCAGGTCCTGACAGATAGCAGGAACCTCCCCATAATGGACACGGTAGTTATACAGAGCCAGGAACTCTATGCAGAGATCTCAACAGAAGAGTCTCAGAGGGATAAAAGAAACTGTCAAGGAGTTTAAATCTCCAGCATCTACCAAACATTGAAATACTGCACAACTTCTTAGAAAAGATGAGTATACTTAGTAACAAACATGAAATCTGATTTCTTTGACTGTCCCTCCAAAAGGAAGTGGTGAACCAGTACTGGGATCAGGAACAAGGGGAACAGGTGAAAGGTAGCAAGGTACAGAATGCAGAGCAAAAGCAAGATCAGGAGCAGGACATAGGTGCAGGCAGGAATCGGGCTCAGGATTTAACAGCAAGCATGCATTTGGGTGGTGGGCAAAACACTGAAGTGACAGAAACAAGTAGAGGAGGAACTAAATACCCTCCCAGCAGCCAGCATCAGGTGGAGACAGATTACTCGGATCTGCCGGCTTCTAGCAGACACCCGCTGGTGGACACTGGAACTACAACCCTCTGCCCAGAAAACCACAGTGCCACCATGGTGCAGGCGATCCAGGTCTTGACAGATAGAGGGAACCCCTCATAATGGACACAGCAGGTGTACAGAGCCAAGAACTCAGTGCAGAGATCTAATCAGTAGAGTCTCAGAGGGATAAAAGAAACTGTCAAGGAGTTTAACTCTCCAGCATCTACCAAACATTGAAATACTGTACAACTTCTTGAAAATATTGTGTTCAGTAGTAAACATGAAATCCCATTTCTTTGACTGTCCCATTTCTTTGACTGTGGACCAGGGCTAGGATCAGGAACAGGGAGGGGGGAGGTAAAAGGCAGCAGGGTACAGGATGCAGAGCAAAAGCAAGATCAGCAGCAGGACATACTGTATCTCACAAAAGTGAGTACACCTCTCACATTTTTGTAAATATTTTATTCTATCTTTTCATGTGACAACACTGAAGAAATTACACGTTGCTACAATGTAAAGTAGTGAGTGTACAGCTTGTATAACAGTGTAAATTTGCTGTCTCCTCAAAATAACTCAACACACAGCCATTAATGTCTAAACCGCTGGCAACAAAAGTGAGTACACCCCTAAGTGAAAATGTCCAAATTGGGCCCAATTAGCCATTGTCCCTCCCCGGTGTCATGTGACTCATTAGTGTTACAAGGTCTCAGGTGTGAATGGGGAGCAGGTGTGTTAAATTTGGTGTTATCGCTCCCACTCTCTCATACTGGTCACTGGAAGTTCAGCATGGCACCTTATGGTAAAGAACTCTGAGTATCTGAAAAAAATAATTGTTGCTCTACATAAAGATGGCCTAGGCCAGTGATGGTGAACCTTGGCACCCCAGATGTTTTGGAACTACATTTCCCATGATGCTCATGCACTCTAGAGTGTAGGTGAGCATCATGGGAAATAAAGTTCCAAAACATCTGAGGTGCCAAAGTTCGCCATCACTGGCCTAGGCTATAAGAAGATTGCCAAGACCCTGAAACTGAGCTGCAGCATGGTGGCCAAGACCATACAGCGGTTTAACAGGACAGGTTCCACTCAGAACCGGCCTCGCCATGGTAGACCAATAAAGTTGAGTGCACATGCTCAGCATCATATCCAGAGGTTGTCTTTGGGAAATAGATGTATGAGTGCTGCCAGCATTGCTGCAGAGGTTGAAGGGGTGGGGGGGTCAGCCTGTCAGTGCTCAGACCATACACTGTTTCAAATTGGTGTGCATGGCTGTCGTCCCAGAAGGAAGCTTCTTTTAAAGATTATGCACAAGAAAGCCCGCAAACAGTTTGCTGAAAACAAGCAGACTAAGGACATGGATTACTGGAACCATGTCCTGTGGTCTGATGAGACCAAGATAAACTTATTTGGTTCAGATGGTGACAAGCGTGTGTGGTGGCAACCAGGTGAGAAGTACAAAGACAAGTGTGTCTTGCCTACAGTCAAGCATGGTGGTGGGAGTGTCACGGTCTGGGGCTGCATGTGTGCTGCCGGCACTGGGGAACTACAGTTCATTGAGGGAACCATGAATGCCAACATGTACAGTGACATACTGAAGCAGAGCATGATCCCCTCAGAGACTGGGCCACAGGGCAGTATTCCAACATAACGACCCCAAACACACTTCCAAGGCGACCACTGCCGTGCTAAAGAAGCCGAGGGTAAAGGTGATTTACTGGCCAGGCATGTCTCCAGACCTAAACCCTATTAAGCATCTGTGGGGCATCCTCAAATGGAGGGTGGAGGAGAGCAAGGTCTCTAACATCCACCATCTCCGTGATGCCGTCATGGAGGAGTGGAAGAGGACTGCAGTGGCAACCTGTGAAGCTCTGGTGAACTCCATGCCCAAGAAGGTTAAGGCAGTGCTGTAAAATTAATGGTGGCCACACAAAATATTGACACTTTGGGCCCAATTTGGACATTTTTACTTAGGGGTGTACTCACTTTTGTTGCCAGCGGTTTAGACATTAATGGCGTGTGTGTTGAGTTATTTTGAGGGGACAGCAAATTTACACTGTTATACAAGCTGTACACTCACTACTTTACATTGTAGCAAAGTGTAATTTCTTCAGTGTTGTCAAATGAAAAGATATAATAAAATATTTACAAAAATGTAAGGGGTGTACTCACTTTTGTGAGATACTGTAGGTGCAAGGCAGAAGCAGGCTCAGGATTTAACAGTAATGATGGATCTTGCTGGCAGGTAAAACACTTAAAGTGGAGTTCCACCCAAAAATAAAAAATAAAAAGGCATTACTGTGCATGAAATAGTATAATGTTGCTATATGGTCCCTTTAAATCTTCCTCTTTCCTCTCCTAGGCTCTTTACGTCACTTCCCTCGGCACCTCTGCTCGCTACTGCTCCTGGGAGATGTGTGTCATCATTTCCCAGGAGTCAGTGGGCAGCGCCGAGGGCTTTGTTGCCATCACAACGGGGCGGGCACTTCCAACGCCGCCGCCCGATGTGATGGCAACCTAGTAGTTGACGGCGCTGCGAGAATGACTCAATGCGCATGCGCGAGAATGGGTGGTGCATGCTGGTCTTTCCGCAGCACTGTATCCCGGAACAGGATGCTTGTGGGCTTCACATGCCCACAAGCAAAATGAAAACGGCCACCACTGCATTATCAAAGTTCTTTTAACAGATGAAACCGGACATCGGGGGACAAAATATACAGAAGACGTAAGTGTTACAATGCCATTGTAAACGCTTGTAAAAGGTTTAAAAAAAAATTTATTGATTGTAGTTGGAACTCCTCTTTAAGGAAGTGACACAAGTAGAGGAGGAACTAAATACCCTCCCAGCAGCCAGCATCAAGTGAAGACTTATTACTAGGATCTGCTGGGAGACATCTGCTGGTGGACACTGGAACTACAACAACTGCCAAGGGAACTACAGTGCCAATAGCAGGTGATCCAGGTCCTGACAGATAGAGGTAGCCCCTCATAATTGACACAACAGGTGTACAGAGCCAGGAACCCAGCGCAGAGATCTCACCAACAGAGTTCCCAGGGGATAAAATAAACTGTCAAGGAGCTTAACTCTCCAGCATCTACCAAACAATGAAATGCTGAACAACTTCTAAGAAAATATGGTGTTCAGTAACAAACACAAATTCCGATTTTCTTTTAACTGAAGTTAATTTTTAAATAGTCACTGAATATCACTGCTGTTAGAATTACCGTATTCATTTGTATTTGCTACCTTGACTTCTCTTGACTTTTTTTCTGGCTTATTATTTATTATGTTTGGATATTAATTCATAATTGACCTTATTGCTGAAGAAGAGGACAATACAAATACAAAGGCTGTTCAGTTCCTATTTGTGTCTTTCTCCATTAAGCTCTGAGGTTACTTGATGATGGAGCATCTCTTCAGAAGATCGACTATTCTATAGGATATGTTTCAGAGCTGCTGATGTTCATTAATGAGCGAAGTCACGTCAATGAAAGGATGTTACAGCTCACCCTGGAGATCATCTACCTGCTGACCGGAGAGGTGAGGAGGATTCTGGGAGGTCACATGATGTCACTCTTATCTCTATTATTAAAACACAGGTGTGGAGGATTCTGGGAAAATCTCAGTTACTTATTTCTATGTTTCTTCATATTTAGAATTACACTGTAGTGAAAAAGGGGTTTTATCACAGTATCCTAGAAGGCATTTACCCTCGTCCTTTGCCGACATCTGATATAAACAATGACAAGAAGATTCTAGACGTCACCCAGAAGATGATTGAGCTGCTGACTAGAGAGGTGAGTGGTGCCGGGAATTCTGGGACATTATCCAGTAACAGACAAGGGATGTGTCTGGATGGTGACTGTATCATTGTGTGTGTCAGGTTCCTATAAGGTGTCAGGATGTCACTGTCTATTTCTCCATGGAGGAGTGGGAGTATTTAGAAGGACACAAGGATCTCTACAAGGACGTCATCGTGGAGAATCAGCTGCCCCTCACATCACCGGGTAAGAGGCATGTCAGTGATATTTCTACACGCATAGGTGCAAAGCAAAAAGTTTCTATGTTAGCAGCCACCTATATTTCCTTTATTAGAATAGACAAAATATACATTGGAAATTCGTACATGTGCATATAAACCATATTCTCTATAAAGCATAAATGAAAGGAGTGTGACTTTTACAGAAGTGTATCAGGCTTCAACTGCATCCAGGTAATTGCTTTTTCTTTCCTGGCTCAGGCACAAGAGAAGTAGCTACTAAGAACTGGTATTAACATTTCTGCATACATAGATGGCAGTTAGTTGTCATGGTCGCTAAGGCTGCATTTACACCACGTTTTTTGAGCGTTTTTCAAGGTGTTTTGTCAGATGATTTTGATGCGTTTTTGTATAGTGTTTTTAAAACTTTATTTTGCTTTGGCATTAGTGCTGCTGTCAGCAGCAGGGATTTGTCATCTGTTGGTAAGGAACTGGCACCCGCCGGTGTCCTAGCAATGATGAGTTGCTTGGACAGAATTCCTGCTATCATATAAACAAAAGAGATGGCATTGTAAAAAAAACAGCATGGGATCTTCCCCCCCCCCCCCCCAACCCATACCAGGCCCTTTTGGAATATAAGGAGGACCTCACGGCAAAAAAAAAAAAAAAAAGAATGTGCAGGGTTCAACCCCAAAATCCATTACTTGTGTCTGGTATGGATTTCAAGGGAAACCCCACGCCAAAAAATTGAGTGGGGCCCCCCAAAATCCATACTAGACCCTTATCTGAGCATGCAGCTCGGCAGTCCAGGAAAGGTGGGGGGAACCACTGATCGGCCCCATGCTCCTGAGCCATACCAGGCCACATGCCCTGAACACGACGGGGGAACCCTTCCTGGCAAAGCACCTTGTCAATGAAGACAAGGGCCTCTTCCCCACAGTACTGGATTAGCGGTTGTGGGGGGCTTATCGGAATCTGGAAACCCCCCCAGATCCCGCCACCCTCCCATGTGAATGAATATGTGGTACATAGTACCCCTACTCATTCACCCAAAAAATATTACGATACAGCCAAATCTCATTTGTATGGGATGCCCTCCTCTGAACTGGACAGGGAAAAAATATTTCTTAGTAACACAGGGAATCTATTTAGGGGCCATTTTGTTGTAGTCCAACCCTCAAAACTACAACTCCCAGGGAGCCTTGCTGCTGCCAAAAAAAAAGTCAAAGGCAAAGTCTTTTAGGAAAAAAATGTTAGGACGTGCAAAAACGTGGGAAAACGCACAAAATCGTACTAATCGTGCATTTCTGTGCATTTCTATGGAGGGAAAAAAAAAAACACCCATCTGCCCGAATCCAGCTATTAAAGTAGTTCCAACTCTTTTTTTGAACTTCAAGCGTTTGGCTTCAGGCGACTTGGATCAGAGATGTGAACCATCTCCATAGAGACTGATTTTTTTTTTTTTTTCTCCCTGAGCGTATCAGAGCTTCGAGCTACAAAAAACTCAGGTGTGAATGGGGCCTAAAAAATATATTGTGGTTTCACATTCGTTTTATGTGCTAAAAGCAGACTGCTTTTGTAATATATATGCCGCATTTTGTTCCTTCAGGTTTACTGTGGCGTTGGAATTTGATGGACAGTCAGAGTTCCGTCAGATCTGTTGAAGAAGAGCACCTCCCAAATCAGGACAGTTCTATTTCAACAGCCAATAACAGTCTTCATTATCCAAAGGATCAAGATGAACCCCAAGTGTGTGCCGTAAATATGTGTCCACCAACAGACGGTGTTGATGGGACTCCCCAGTCTTTGGGGAGTCCAACAGGCCCTAGAATTGACTCTGACTCTCCTGACTGTCAACAGGCGAACCCATCCTTGACCTGTCCGCTTTGTGGTAAGACATTTACAAAGAAGTCAAAATTCTCCAAACACGTCAAGTACCACACCATCAAGAGGCCTCACTCTTGTCCTGAATGTGACAAGAGCTTCATCCGGTCTTCTGATCTGGCCAAGCACGCCATCGTTCACACCGGCGAGAAGCCGTTCGCCTGCAATGAGTGTGGTAGACGTTTTGTCAGCAAGGCCTACCTCGCCATCCACACCCGAATCCACACGGGCGAGAAGCCGTATTCGTGCTCCGAGTGCAAGAAGCGTTTTGTCAGCATCTCAGCGCTCATTGTCCACCAAAAGATTCATACAGGAGAAAAACCCCACATATGCTCGGAGTGCGGGAAGGGCTTTATTCGGAAGTCTGACCTGGTCCAGCACCAAAGGGTTCACACTGGAGAGAAGCCCTATTCCTGCGATGAGTGTGGCAAACGATTTTTCAGCAAGCCTCATCTCGTTGTCCACCAAAGAGTCCACACAGGAGAGCGCCCGTTTTCCTGCGTTGACTGTGGTAAGTGCTTCAGTAGCAAAACGCACCTGGTGGTCCATCGTCGGATTCACACCGGTGACAGGCCTTACCCGTGCCCAGAGTGCGGTAAGTGTTTCATCCGGAAGGCCGTCTTGGTCCTGCACCAGAGGAGCCATGCTGGGGAGAAGCCATATTCTTGTGCTGAGTGCGGGCGCCATTTTGCCTACAAGAACTACCTGAGCAGTCACCGCAAGATCCACCTTGGCATGAAGCCCTTCCCTTGCCCTGAATGCGGCAAATGCTTCATCAACAACTCTGAATTGGTGAAACACCGGAGGACTCATACAGGGGAACGACCCCATTTTTGTGCAGAGTGCGGCAAATGCTTCACTAAGAAGTCCCACCTCAACCGGCACTTGAGGATCCACTCCGGTGACAAGCCTTACTCCTGCAACTGGTGCAGCAAGTGCTTCATTGACAACTCTGACCTGGTTAAGCACCAGCTGACCCACACTCGGGATAAGACCTGTTCCTGCCCAGAATGTGGTAAGAGCTTCCTTAACAACTCCCACCTTGTTCTGCACAGCCGAGTCCACCACGGTGCCGAGCAGTACCCATGTCCTGAGTGTGGAAAGTGCTTTCCTACTCCCGCCCTCCTTCTGAACCACCAGAGGTCCCACACTGAGGAGAAACCATTTATCTGCAGTGAGTGTGGGAAGAGCTTTGTCCGGAATATGGATCTAGTGAAACACCTGAGGAGTCACACGGGTGAGAAGCCTTATTCTTGCACAGAGTGTGGACGCAGCTTTGCTGAGAAGTCTTACCTTCACATACACCAGAGAACTCATACTGGCGAACGGCCTTACCCCTGCCCGTTGTGTGGCAAATGTTTCATCAGCAACTCTGATCTAGCCAAGCATGTGAGGATTCATACAGGCGAGCGGCCCCATGGCTGCACTCAGTGCGGAAAACGCTTTATAAAAAAGTCACATCTCACCCGACACCAGAAGGTCCACGTGGATGTACAGATTGACTTTCCACTTTGAATCAGGAAGTCTCAGTGTTCGGGGGAAAACTAAATGGGGTCCCTAACGGCTATAGAGAAGCAAATGGGGTCCACCAAAATCAATCAGCTCAGAGGAGCAAATGGGGTCCATCAAAACCCAGCTGCTCCAACAAATTAAACGGGGCACACCAAAACTAAATAGCTATATGGGACGAGATGTGGTCTACTAAGACCCAACAGCCTGGTGAACACTAATCAGGGTCTCCCAAAACCCAACAGTAATAGAAGACTGATTGGGGTCCATCAAAATCCAACAGCTTAAAGGAGAAAAATAGGGTCCATTAAAACCCAGCTGCTCCAACAGATTAAACAAGGCCCATCAAAACTAAATAGCTATAGGGGACTAAATGTGGTCCACCAAAACCCAGAAACTTGGTAAACACTAATTGGGGTCCCCCAAAACCCAACAGCTATAGAGGAATAAATAGGGTTCACCAAAACCCAACAAGTTATAGAAGACTGGAGGAGCAAATAGAGTCCATCAAAACCCAAATTCTCTAAGATTAAACAACGCCCACCAAAACTCAATAGCTATAAGGGACTAAATGTGGTCTATCAAAACCCAGAAGCCTGTTGAACACTGATTGGGGTCCCCAAAAACTCAACAGGTATAGAGGACTAAATAGGATGCACCAAAACCTAACAGCTATAGACATACTTAATGGGGTTTAACAAAATTCAGTAGCTATAGGGGATTAAATGGGATCCATCAAACAGGTCTACCAAAACTCAATTCCTATAGGTTCTAAATGTGGTCCACTAAAATCCAACAGCTATTGCATACTAAATAGGGTCTACTAAAACCTAGTTGCCATAGAGAAACCAAAGAATGAAGAAAATTGAAATGTATAGAAATGTTTTGAGCAACCAGTCCTCGCTGAAGCCGTAGTTCCTAAATTACTTTACAATTTTGCATGAAGCCCATGATTCATAGCTATACCCCTGGTTACCTGAGTTCCCACTTAGCATTATGTACAGTATATAAAAGTATGGATCACACTTAGTCTGAGACCTATGAAGGTCCAAACCTGCCAGGATATTACATTTTGTATTTTTTGCAATTAAAAAAAATCTTTCAGCCTTCGGGCAGTGGTTATAATCCAATATTTGACCCCACAGGTCTATAGGATCCTTTTGTAAGGTACAGGAGCTGGCAAAGAAGTGGATGTCAATGTATGTATTTTGATAAAATGGTTGGAAGGCCTATAGGGTCTCCCCACAGAGGTTTGTACTAATAACTGAAGAACAAAGACTTTCTTTACTCACAAAATATATTTTCAGTGTGGACCTCCTACAATTCCATTACATTCATGTTGTAGCTTTGCCATGGTGGTTGATGGATTTCAGGCGGACAAAATCTTCCCTTGGGGGATACTTATTAACATTTCAGTCTCAGACCCAACATAGTATTAAGGCTTGCCAGTGATGGGGGGACCTGCCCAGTTACCTGCATGGCCCGCCAAAAACCCACCTCTAGTGGGATGTCCCACTCTCGGTTCACCATCACCATAATGAATGCTTTATTGAGTTATTGTGCAAATAAGGCCGGGTTCATATATGTGCAAATTGGATGCGGGTTTCTCGAGTGTAATCGGCACTCAATGAAGCCAGTTTACAGAGGTTCGGGTCAACCACGGTCCGCATTCCAAAAAGGTCCTGTGCGTGTTTGGGTCCGGTTCAGGTGTGAATTCATGCAGAAATTCAGACCTGTTTTGCACCTGAACCAGTGAACAGAAACGCACCGGACTCCATGCTGTGAACCGTGGTCGCACATATGTGAACCCGGCCTAAGGGTGACATTGTGATTCCTGGACATGGCTCGGGACACAGCATCATTGAGGCTGATGTCCAAGATGTGGGACTATCCCAGCAAATCTGGGACAGTTGGCATCTGTACATTGGAGTCATAGTGAGACTAAAGAGACCCACAATTGCTATTTAAAGTGTATGTCCCGCCAAAACTTCTTCGTTCTGGATAGAGAGGGGAAGGGTTTAGAATCCCTTTGCAGTTTTACTGCCATCCAGGGTCCATATTTCCTGTCCTGTCTATATTATCCAACAAACAACATCCTGTCCTATTATATTTCTGTCTGTGTCTGTAACGTACCTGGTGGTGGAGCCTGAAGAGTTGAGGAAGGCCTCACTTACAGTCCTCGCCTTGGAGTCCCTGTTAGGGTGACAGGGAATACTGGAGCGCAGACTGGCATGAGAGCCTGGTGAGTTTCTCGCTGGAGTGCAGATTGGCCCAAGACAGAGTCGGACAGTCTGGGTCAGCAACTATCGAGCAGATCAGGTTCAGGTGGCAGGCAGAAGAGTAGTCAGGAGTCAGGCCAAGGTCGATAACAGCACAGCGGATTTGCAGAAGGAGAAGGCAGAAGCGTAATCCAGGGACAAGCCAAGGGTCGGTACAGGCGGATTTCAGGCAGAGGCAGGATCAGGTTGGCAACAGAAAAGCAACAGGAACACAGAAATGTAGTAGACCAAACTGCACTGACACACTACACTAGTGCAGTTTAAAAAGCCCTTGTGGTGCCAATGCATGCAAGGGTACGCGCACCCGCTAACCGGCCATGAGCAGGGTTTATTAGATTTGTAGATCTGCGCACACGAATGTTCCTTTCCTAACAGTGTCCTTGTTGCAGATTTAACCTCACTTCCTGTCTGATGAAACTGTTGTCTGCAGGACAAGAAGTGAGGGTAAATTTCTCTAACAGAGCCCCCGGATACCAGCAAAACCTAACAGAGGTCTGATCTCTCCCCACTCCATCCAAAAGTAGAAGAAAATTTTTGCTTAAAATACACTTTAACCTTTAGGTGAATGGTGGTTTGTTGACTTAACCTTGCATCCCTCCACTACCTGTCTTATGAAACTGTTGTCCGCAGGACAGGAAGTGAGGGTTAATTTCTCTAACGGAGCCCTGGATACCAGCAAAACCTAACAGGGGCCTGATCCCTCCCCACTCCATCCAAAAAGTAGAAGATATTTTTAGCTTAAAATACATGTTAACTTTTAGGTGAATGTTGGCTTGTTGACTCAACCTCATGTCTCTTGCATCCCTCCAACGTTCTCTACTCCTCCCACAAAGCTGCATTGGGGACCCTTTCCTGCGCAGAATTTTTCCAGTATAGAGTTAATCAACAGGGAGCAACGCCAACTCTTGGCTTTGCAATGACTTACTGCGCAAATAAGGATGACATTTGTGATCACTGGACATGACCCGGGACACAGCATTATCGGGGCTGAAGTCCAAGATGTGGGACTATCCTGGCAAATCCGGGACGGTTGGCATCTGTATGTTGGGGTCATGGTGAGACTAATGAGACCCACAATTATTTTAAATACACTTTAACTTTTAGCTAAATGGTGGTTTGTTGACTCAACTTTGCATCCCATCAACGTTCACTGCTCCTCCCACAAAGCCTTAGTGGTGACCCTTTCCTGCGCAGAATTTTTCCAGTATTATAGAGTTTATCAACAGGGAGAAATGCCAACATTTGGCTTTGCAATGGCCGCGCCAGTTGAATGGAACCATCAGAGGGAAATATGGTTGAGCCCGGAAACAGCTGTACAAGACCTAAATCTTTTTCTAGCCTTTAATTCTCCGCCAGCCTTGGATTGAACAGCATGGAACCCATTAGGAATGGTTTAAAGGGAAAACCCCGTCTTTTATCTCATGTGTACGAAGAGTTAGGAAGCCTTTCCTTTAGAACAACCTTTACTGATAACCTTACGCATGTTTGTATATTCTATATATATATATATTTTTATAGTATATGTTCTATAGTGTTTTTAATATGTAACACTATTATTAATGCCTAGTTGAAGTTCATGTTTCATTATTTATATAAACTTTTTATTTTGAAGGACCGTCCATTGGGGTTGGTTTACTAAAGAGGTGGGTTCACTTGAATGAATAAAGAGAAGCTGTGTTCACACTATGTACCCAATCATGTGCAAGCGCCAGTCCTGTTTTTTTTTTCATATCCCCTGCACATGATTGGATATTTGATTATTATTAATATTATTATTGGGTATTTATTTGACAATTTATGCAATGTACTTTCACATCAGTCCCTGTCCCCAAGGAGCTTACAATCTAAGGTCCCTATCTGGCAGAATACACGTACAATATAAGGGCCAATTAAAGTGATTGTAAACAATTACCTTGTAAAATAAACCATTCAGTTTAAAATAGAAATAAAGGCAAAACATTTGTGTATAGATATAAAAAAAACATTATAAATACCCCCCCCCTTTTTTTTTATTTTTTATAAGTGATCACATTATCTCTGTTCTCAGCTGCATAAGAGCTGGGGGGAGGGGAAACAGCAGTACACTGGTCTTCCCAGTGAATGGCTGTGCAGGGGGGGGGGGGGGTGTCAGGACAAGTCTGATCGTTGGAGGAGAGCACAAATAGTTCTCAGCATAGCTAGGGAATTGACCACTCTGAGCTCTAATATGCTTAGTGTGGTCAGTTTTAACCACTTAACCTTAGGTGGATGTTATATGATGGCCGTAGGTTGAAGTGGAGATATCTGAATGATGGCTGCAGCTGCAGCCATCATTCAAATATGTTTCTTTTCAGCCGGTGATTCCCTGTAATGTAAAAGCAATCATAGCAGTTGTTCAACCGCTGGATTGCTTTTAGGGGCGCCCCCCTCTCGCCGCCCTCCTGTGCTTCTCTTTTCTCTCCTGTGCAATCGAGGACCTGGAAAATGAATCGGCCGGCGGTGGCAGTTTACCATAGAGCTGACTGAGGACCAGATGTTCCCTGGCCATCTCTATGACCCTTGAAGGGCCGAATGCGACGTCATGACGTCACTTCTGGCGCCGGCAGATGTAAACACTGCCGTTTTTATTTCTGGAAAGCCTGAGGTTTTTTGTTTTTTTTTATCCAGCATAGAAGAGAGATGTGGGGACTTATAGACCCCACATCTCTCCATAAAGAGGACCTGTCATGCCCTATTCTTATTACAAGGGATGTGTACATTCCTTGTATTAGGAATAAAAGTGATACAAAAAAAAATGAAAGGGAAAGTAAAAAAATAAAATAAACAGTAATAAAAAAAAAAATGTGCCCCCGTCCCTGTGATCTCACGTGCAGAAGCGGACGCATACGTAGGTCGCACCCGCTTAAGTAAGCGGTGTTCAAACCACACATGTGAGGCTGGAAGTGGTTAATAGGAAAGCAGAGGGTCTGGCAGGAACACCAGGGATTTCACATAATGGAAGCAATACAAAGAGAACAGGTGACTTTCTCATACAAGTACATGGTACAGCAGCCACATATCAGGAATATGAAGTGTTGGGTTTACACAGCCCATAGCTCTTAAAGGGCCTTTGTCATTTGAAAAAAAAAAAAAAAAAAAAAAAAAAAAGTTTTTTTTTTATTATTGCATTTAAGTCCAAATATGAGATCTGAGGTCTTTTTGACCCCAGATCTCATATTTAAGAGGACCTGTCATGCTATTTTTTTATTACAACGTATGTCTACATTCCTTGTAATAGGAATAAAAGTGACCCAATTAAAAAAAAAAACAGTTTTAAAATCAATAAAATAAAGTAAAATAAATAAGAAAAAAAAAATTTAAAGTGCCCCGTCCCGATGAGCTCACGCGCAGAAGCGAACGCATACTTGAGCAGCGCCCCCATATGAAAGTGGTGTTCAAACCACACATGTGAGGTATCGCCGCGATCATTAGAGTGAGAGCAATAATTCTAGCCCTAGACCTCCTCTATAACTCAAAACATGCAACCTGTAGAATTTTTTAAACATTACCTATGGAGATTTTTAAGGGTAAAAGTTTGACGCCATTCCACGAGCGGGCACAATTTTGAAGCGTGACATGTTGGGTATCAATTTACTTGTCGTAACATTATCTTTCACAATATAAAAAAGAATTGGGCTAACTTTACTGTTGTCTTATTTTTTAATTAAAAAAAGTGAACTTTTTCCAAAAAAAAGTGCGCTTGTAAGACCGCTGCGCAAATACGGTGTGAAAGTATTGCAATGACCTCCATTTTATTCTCTAGGGTGTTAGAAAAAAAAAATGTATAATTTTTGGGGGTTCTAAGTAATTTTCTAGCAAAAAAACTTGTTTTTAACTTGTAAACACAGAGTCTGAAAAACAGGCTTGGTCCTTAAGTGGTTAACTTACCAGCATTGGTGGTCTGTGGAGTGTGGGAAGAAACCAAAACCGGAAATCACGCAAGAGCATGCAAACTCCATGCAGGTGGTGTCCTGGTTGGAATTGGGACTGAGTGCCCCGGTGCTGCACGGCTGAAGCACTGCCCATTTAAAGCTCACCCAGGTTCACACTATGTATTGACATTCACTTTGGTAGGTGAGCAGCCTCTACCCCTTTAGTAAATCAAGGCCACTGTGTATTATTACTATGGACTTTATGTAGCCGTGTTTGACCTACAATATAATGGAAATATACCTTTCCGTCTTCTTTGTGTCTTTGATTGGGCATCTCCCTCGTCAGCTCTTGATTGGTCTATGACCCCCAGTAGCCATGGTACCATGACAGCCTGGGGCTCTGCTTAAAGTGGCTGTAAACCTCAGACATGAATTATGAACAAAGCATATCCCTCTATAGTGTGTACTTGTCTCAATCCAGAGCACTAAGTGTCATTTCTGTCTGCTGCTTCGTTCATCTGCTATCAGCATGAGTCACTTCTGACAAGTTTTCTTGACACCAAGAGAAAAAGGTGACAGCCTCGGCTCCGTTCCTGTGTGCTGTGTGAAGGATGGTGTATCTCTTCCCTCCAATCAGCTCTCAGAGCTCTCCTCACTGAGCTCTGCAGTGTGTGACTTTTATCTCCCCGCCCCCCTGCTTTCTGACAGCTCAGACAAGCTGTATGAATTCGGGATTTTGACTGGTTGTAGAGAAGAGAAGACAGCAGATAAACAGGTACAACTGATGGCAGAGGATTTGTCTCATCTCTGTGTATCGACTGAGGCCAGTCAATTCACTGGGTATATCTAAGGGTTTACAAAGCTTTACATATTGTACATTCACATTGGTTTCTGCCCTCTAGGAGCTTACAATCTAAATCCCGTATATCACACGTATACTAGGGCCAATTTAGACAGGAGCCAGTTGACCAGTATGTCTTTGGGGTATGAGGGGAAACCAGAAAACAAGGAGGAAACCCATGCAGGCACAGGCAGAATGTGCAGACTCCATGCAGATAGTATCCTGCCTGGTATTCTAACCAAGTTCCCCAGTGTTGCAAGGTCCAAGCGCTACCCACTGAGCCTCCATACTGCTCCTCTTTGGGCAGATCTGCCTGGCACCCCTCCCCATTTTACAGTCTTCATGAATTCCAATAGAGGATCCTTTAAGACACCAATGTTATCCTACCTGCATTGTGGTGTCACCCTACACCCAAATAGGCTGCTTTATGCTGTTCATTTTCTTGATATGCAACAAGCTTTATTGCAAATTGTTCAAACTCACAAAGCCAAGCTGTGGACTATCGCTCACTGCCAGACCCTCTGATACTCCTTCAATGCATTTCTCCCCAATAGTATCCTTGTGATGAAGGGGAGGAACGGATCCCAGTAGGTATGCATCCCGTGGCCGGTTGATAATCTTTAAGACCGCCCGGAGTGGGATCATCTTTATGTTGTCACCCTAGTTGGTTTTCCAAAGGAATTGGTAAAGAATTTATTTAAGGGAGGAGAACCAGGCAAATCTCCTGATATTAGAGCCTCTGGTGGACCCTGAAACAGGCTCAGCCTTTTTTGTCTCCATCCATCTCACATGATGGTATTCAACCCAAGGTGAAGTGTCGGAGGTCGAGTTGTGCTGCACCGATCAGGAGCTTGCTGTACCACACTGATCAGGAGCCTGCTGTACTGCACTGATCAGGAGCCTGATGTACCACACTGATCAGGAGCCTGATGTACCACACTGATCAGGAGCCTGCTGTACCACACTGATCAGGAGCCTGATGTACCACACTGATCAGGAGCCTGCTGTACCACACTGATCAGGAGCCTGATGTACCGCACTGATCAGGAGCCTGCTGTACCACACTGATCAGGAGCCTGATGTACCACACTGATCAGGAGCCTGATGTACCACACTGATCAGGAGCCTGCTGTACCACACTGATCAGGAGCCTGATGTACCACACTGATCAGGAGCCTGATGTACCACACTGATCAGGAGCCTGCTGTACCACACTGATCAGGAGCCTGATGTACCGCACTGATCAGGAGCCTGCTGTACCACACTGATCAGGAGCCTGATGTACCACACTGATCAGGAGCCTGATGTACTGCACTGATCAGGAGCCTGCTGTACCACACTGATCAGGAGCCTGATGTACTGCACTGATCAGGAGCCTGCTGTACCGCACTGATCAGGAGCCTGATGTACTGCACTGATCAGGAGCTTGCTGTACCACACTGATCAGGATCCTGATGTACCACACTGATCAGGAGCCTGATGTACTGCACTGATCAGGAGCCTGCTGTACCACACTGATCAGGAGCCTGATGTACTGCACTGATCAGGAACCTGCTGTACCACACTGATCAGGAGCCTGATGTACTGCACTGATCAGGAGCTTGCTGTACCACACTGATCAGGAGCCTGATGTACCGCACTGATCAGGAGCCTGATGTACTGCACTGATCAGGAGCCTGCTGTAGCACACTGATCAGGAGCCTGATGTACTGCACTGATCAGGAGCATGCTGTACCACACTGATCAGGAGCCTGATGTACTGCACTGATCAGGAGCTTGCTGTACCACACTGATCAGGAGCCTGATGTACCGCACTGATCAGGAGCCTGATGTACCGCACTGATCAGGAGCCTGATGTACCGCACTGATCAGGAGCCTGATGTACCGCACTGATCAGGAGCCTGATGTACCGCACTGATCAGGAGCCTGCTGTACTGCACTGATCAGGAGCTTGCTGTAGCACACTGATCACAAGCCTGATGTACTGCACCGATCAGGAGCCTGCTGTACTGCACCGATCAGGAGCCTGCTGTACTGCACTGATCAGGAGCCTGCTGTACTGCACTGATCAGGATTCTGCTTTAGGTCATATGAGCTACAGAAAAGTTTGTGCCTCCTCAATTCAATAATTGAGAGCCTTCAGAGAAGAAAAAAAAAGGCAAACTCTGATAACATCAGCTGCAGAGAGTCTGGGACTTTTCACTTCAGCAGCCCAAAGCCTGCAGAAGAAGGGACACGTTATCTGAGCCATAAAGTTTCTTGTGACATATTTTTCACTGCTGGGGCCCTACAGAAAAAAGGGGAGGCGTCCACTTGTCTAAGCTGCTGGGAATCTTGTAACTTCTCTTCATTAATCTGGAGCCTGTGGGGGGGGACAGGGATTCTAGTTATCTCTCTACTGCAGAGAGCCTTGTAACTTCTCTCTATTCAGCTGGAGCCTGTGGGAGGAAAACAGAGGGCTTCTGGGTATCTCTGCTGCAGCGAGCCTGGTAACTAGGGTTGCCACCTTTTCTTCAAGACAAACCCCAACACTTTAGCGGCACACAGCAATTTTTGTTATACATATATTTTGCTAATAAATAAAATTTCTAATCATATGAAGTTAATAACAAGAGTCCCTCTTTACATCAGAGTCCACAGAGTTCACCTTTTACATCTGAACTTTACAGCAGAGTTCCCTTTCACTGTAAGGGGGGACTCTGCAGACTCTGATGTAAGGGAGAACTCTGGGGACTCTGAAATAAGGGATGCTCTGGGAACCCTGATTTAAGGGGGAGCACTGAGAACTCTGATGTACGGAGAGGACTGTGATGTAAGGGGGAACACTGTGGCCTCTGGTGTAAAGGGGAACTCTGAGAAACCTGATTTACCTTAGTGTACTCACTCAGAGGCAGGAGAGAGAAGGGGGAGCATTCAGTCACAGACAGGGATGGATGGTGAGCTCACTCACCCCTTGGCAGTCAGCACCTCTCATACAGATCTGTCTCAGGCTGCTGGACTTCAAATTTTCGGCCCCCACTTTCCTTTTCTTAGGCAAAGCCCTGGGGATTGGAGTGTGGACAGACACAGAGGGGTAGAGGCGGGAGGAAGAGATGCAGATCGAGCCGTCTCTCCTCTCCAGTCTGTGTGTATTTGGGGGGAATTGTTAGTGTTGGCTTTGGGCAGCATGTAACAGACACTCTCAGCTTAGACAACTGCAGCCAGCAACCCTGTTGGGAAGTCATAGTCCAGTCTGAATAAGGTGTCCGGGTTTTAGGCAGTCTGAAACCCGGATGCATGATTCCAAACCCAAACTGTCCGGGTGAATCCCGGACAGGTGGCAACCCTACTGGTAACTCGCTGCAGCGGGGGAGGGGGGGTGATAGGAAGATTCTGGTTATCTTTGCTGCAGAAAGCCTTGCCACTACTCACTCCACCAGTCAGGAAAAAGTATTTTTTGGTTACCCACTTATGAAAATCTTGAGATTTGCTCTCTGCTGGCCCTTCAACTTGTCAGTGTAGAGAGGAGGTCAATTAAAGGGGTAGTAAACTGTCGTGGTTTATTTTTTCTCTACAGGTAAGCTTATAAAAAAAAAAAAAAGCTTACCTTTAGGTAAAATGAATATCTCCTAAACCTGCACCGTTTAGGAAATATTCTAGTGACGTCACCGGTGCATGTGCTCTGAAGGAACATCATACTCGTGCCGTGACTCCTCCGCGCATGTGTGTCAGTGACGTCATCGCAGCTTGGGTAGTCAAATGGCCGGAGTCCGCGAACCTGGAAGGGAGAACCTGGAAGGAAGAACCTGGAGGGAAGATCGGGGTAAGATGGAAGCCTCTGCAGCGGTGACATACTGGCCAACATACATAATGTAACACAGCCTATAGCTACCTAAACTGGACTCCAGCCTTCCCTTCAGTCTTGCACGGTTGTACAATTTGCTAAGAACGATCACTGCATGAATCGCAGCCTGCCTATGCAGCCAGCAAATGCGGCTGCTTGTACCTACTGTATAGTTATAATTATAAAATATAGAGTGATAAGAAAGAAAGAAAAAAACACATCATATAAATGATAAAAACATAATAAATACATTTGTATAAATGAAGATTTTTTTTTTTTTAATATCTTTATAATAATAAGTAATTGTAATAATGGTAACAATAAAATACATTTCACTTACTTTATTATTTACACTATTTATTTTATAAAATGTTTAATTATGTTATACAATATTTTATATATTATAATATTCATATTATAACAATATTAATATAAAATAATTAAATATTAAAATATAATAATATTCTAACTTTTATGATATAATATTATTATACAGGATTTATATAGCGCCAAAAGTTTGCGCAGCGCTTTACAATATAAAGGGAGACAATACAGCGACAATACAAATCAATACAAGAGGGTTAGAGGAGCCCTGCCCCTGTGAGCTTGCAATCTAAGAGGGAGGGGGCTGGTGAAACAAGAGGTAGTGACTGTGAGAGATGAACTGATGAGTGAAGTAGAAGATGTGGTTGCTAGCTGGAGGCAGGATAGGCTTTCCTGAAGAGTGGACAGAGTAGGAGATAACCGGACAGATTGGGGTAGTGAGTTCCAGAGGATGGGAGAGATTCTGGAGAAGTCCTGGAGACGAGCATGGGAGGAGGAGACAAGGGAGCTAGAGAGCAGAAGGAGGAGCGAAGAGGACGGTGGGGTGATATTTGGCGATAAGACTAGTGATGTAGCGCGGGGCAGAATTGTAAATAGCTCTGTATGTAATTTATTATTTTGTAATATATAATATATAATTATATAGTAATAATATAATATATATATTATATAATAATTATTTTGTAATATATTATAATATGTTTGAATTATATTATTTTTTATTATATTATAATATTTCTAAAATATTTTATAATATTTATTTAATAATAATACATCATATATATATATATAAAATGTTTAGTAAAATATTTTATAACATTTTCTAAAACATTTATTATTGAATCATTATTCAAATTATTTCCCCCAAATTTGGCCACATTACCCTTTAAAGGACTAAGTTGCCAGAAAGTCAATTCCATCCAATGCTGCAGTTTGTTATTTGACCACTAGATGCCACCAGAGACCGCACGCTTTCCATCTCTGCGTTTCAGCCGACTTTCTGGTGTTTGCGTTCCACCCTGGATGGTGATGCTCACCTGGTGGAACGCAAACCCGGAAGTGCTGTCAGTTGACCCGGAAGTCCATTGTACAGCTAGAAATGACCCTGAATGCAGTTTATTATGTATTGTAGAAGATGTGAAGTGACAGGAGAGTACCTGGTGAGTACCAGGTGTAGCAACAGTGCTCAGTTATATATGTCTTGTGCTGACAATAAATTAAGGAATTATTATTAATATTATGATCTAATTGATAGGAGAATTGATTTATCCAGATAATTGTTTTGGTTCTCCGGGGTAAGGCCAGCAATGGGGGAGGGGGGTACCTGCCCAAAGGGCTTATGGAACAATTTCTCGTATAAACAGTAAAGAAGAGACTTCTTGTCTACGCGGATCTCACACGTGGTGAGTAGAGAAGACCTTGGGCGTGCTCTGAACCCTACCCTAGCCAAATTCTCAACTCCCTCTCATTTATACTCCAGTGAGCTGCGGGCCGGGTCATTCCCACTCCACAATTCATGTAAACAAAGAAGTGGGGTGCGGGGTGGGAACGATGTGGCCTGCAGCTCATTGGAGTAAAAAAAAAAAGGCGTATGATCTGCTAGAGATGGGTTCGGAGGACATCTAATCTCATCTCTAGTCATGAGCTTTTTCCTCGTTGCCCCATACCACCGCCTGGCTTCCTGAGCTTTCTACGCCCCCATGAGATATGAGGAGAGCATGTGTCCACCCCTACTAGGAAGCTGGTGATGTACATTCTGGCTTCCTGAGCTCCTTACGCCCCCATGATTTAGTCTCTGGTCTTGGAGGGGGGGGGGGGGTTCATGTGTTTACTACTACTACAAGGAAGCTGGCTGTGTACCTTTTGGCCTCCTGAGCTTTCTATTCCTCCATGAGTCAGCCTCTGGCCTGTGGGTAGCCTGTTTCTACCCCTACTAGGAAGCTGACTGTGTACGTTCTGGTTTCCTGAGCTCCCTGAACCCCCAAAAGTCCGCCTCAGGCCCGGGGGGGAGCGTGTGTCTACACCTTCTAGGAAGCTAGCTATGTACGCTTTGGTTTCCTGAGCTCCTTATGCCCCCATTATTTAGCCTTGGGCCTAGGGGTTCATGTGCCTACCCCTACTAGGTTACTGGCTATATATCTTTTGGCTTTGTGAGCTCCTTACAACCTCAAAAAAAATATATAATGTTTGTGGGTTCTAAGCAATTTTCCAGCAAAACAACCACCATTTTATTCTCTATGGCCCCTACTAAAAAAATATATATATATTATATATATATGTTTGGAGGTTCTAAGTAATTTTCTAGCAAAAAAATACTGATTTTTAATGTCAGATAAGGCCTGGTCTTTAAGTGTTTACTGTTGTTAAACAGCCCCTCAGGGTAATGTTCGTATTTTTACGCCTTTATATTTTATGCATGCTTCTAATTTTTTATTTCCTCCATCAGGATTGTCCAGTACCCATAAGTTAAACCATGATCTGGATATCACTTCTCATATTAAGGAGAAACTCCTACCATGTACAGAAGGTCACCTCCCGTAGTCTCACAACCACACTCCTACCCAAAGAGTAAAACAGGATCCCCCATACCATGAAGTAGACGGATGTGAACAACTTAGACAACATAGAGGTGACAAAATGAAGGAACAATCAGTTTGGTCTACTAAAAAGGACCCTAACTTAGGCACTAAAGCATATATCTCTGACACTTCACCATCCTCCAATTCCATATCTACTCATATGAAGGAGGATCCCAGCTCAGATGAAGACAGGCTCATTGGCAACGAGGATGCACCCGAAGATCCTACACAACTTAATTGGATCTACGTCAAAGTTAAGGATGAAACTTCTTCAAGTGAAGATGAGAACGTTGCCAGCAGGGACACTTCTACAACCACCGGTCTTCCAGAGGAGCAAAATGTGTCTAGCGAGGGCAAAGAGAAACCACCAATGCTATCCTACAGGACATATGACTGCTCTAAGTGTGGCACAGCCTTCGAGAACTACCTGGATTTTGTTGCCCATCAGGCTGACCACCCAAGGACAGAGATGGCTTGCTCGGAATGTGGGAAGCAGTTCCCATATAAATCACAGCTGATAAGACATCAGCGGACTCACACGGGAGAGAAACCGTACCACTGTCCAAAGTGTGGGAAATGTTTTACTTGTAAGTCAGAGGTCTTCAAACACCAGGTGACCCACACCCGGGAGAAGTCTTACATCTGCACCGAGTGCGGGAAGCAGTTCATGAGGCAGTCAAGTCTGATCAACCACCGGATCACACACACCGACAACAAGCCTTTTTCCTGTTCCGAGTGCGGGAAGTGCTTTAAGTGGCAGTACAATCTCTCGTTACACCAGAGAATTCACACTGGGGAAAAACCTTATAATTGTTCAGAGTGCGGCAAGTGTTTCACATGCCGGTCAAACCTTATCTATCACCATCGGACTCACACTGGGGAGAAGCCATTTACCTGTCCCAAATGTGGGCAGTGCTTCGCGTTCCGACCACAACTCACCAGACACGAAAGAACACATCAGTGAGCTGACTCAGAAGCCGCTATTTCGTTCTAGTATCGCTGTTAAAGAGGGTGTTCGGGATAGACCACAGACACGTCTCCATTTGCTCTGCTGCCAGACTGGGTGAGAACCGTCATGTCTGGATACTGACAGCAACCCAAGGCTTATAGGACTAGATAGGGTAGTTCATTGGGTGTTTCCCACACATTTGCTCTTGGTTTCCCTTGAGGCTTGGATATGAGGTGTCTGTACATTCTTCCTCTTTTAGGACTATGCATACCTAGACAATACGAGAGTATATGCTGACATAATAATTGCTGTGATACCAGTGCTTCCAATTGCCATCTAATGTCTCTGCCACTTAAAGAATAAGCACATAAAAGATATACCTCAGTTCTTTTAATATATCCAAGCAAGCAAGTCTGTTAACATAGCCTTTCACTTGGTTCCATGTTCCTACTGTCCCCAGTGAGCTAGAGATAATCACGGATCATTCCATTTTAGATTTCCTTGAAAAAACAGGACTTGTAATGCCCAGTTGTACAAGAGTTCAGAGAATATAGCTGGCAAGTGTAGCTTCACCTATAGCAGCCCTCGTTCTACTAAAGGCAAAACCTCCTGGTATTTGGTTGCCCCCAGGACTTATTATACAATGATACAATGCAAATTCTCTGGCCTCGTAGCACAAGAGGCTGTGCATAGGCAGAACAGTACCTGAGACTCAGGAAGATATAGATGTTTGCAAATAATGGTGGTTACAGGTGCCTAGGCTAGAGAGTAGTCAGAGGGACATGGCAAAAGGTTAGTCCAGGAAGTATGAAGAAACATGATCAGAAGCGTGCAAGAGGTCAGTGCAGGCAGCAGACACAGACATGGTCATTAAACAGGCAGGGGGGTTGGTCCAGGCAGCAGGCAGAGACATGATTGGTCCAGGCAGCAAACAGAGAAGTGGTGAGTAAACAGGCAGATCAGTCTAGGAAGCAGACAGAGGCGTGATCATTAAACAAGCAAGAGGTTGATCCAGGCAGGAGGAAGAGATTTGGTCAGTAAACAGACAAGAGGTCAGTCCAGGTAGCAGGCAGGGATGCGGTCAGTAAACAAGCAAAAGGTCGATTCGGGCTGCAGGGAGAGACATGATCAGTAAACAGGCAAGAGGTCAGTCCAGGAAGAGACGTGGCTAATAAACAGGCAAGAGTTTGGTCCAGGCAGAGACCTGGCTCGTAAATAGGCAAAAGGTCAGTCCAGGTACAGGCAGAGATGCGGTCAGTAAAAAGGCAAGAGGTCAGTCCAGGTAGCAAGCATGGACATGGTCAGTTAACAAAAAAAAGGTCAATCCAGGCAGCAGGAAGAGAGATGGTCAGTAAACAGGCAAGAGGTCAGTCAAGGCAGCAGGCAGACACATGGTCAGTAAAGAGGCAAAAGGTCAGTCCAGGTAACAGGCAGGGATGTGGTCAGTAAATAAACAAAAGGCTGATCCAGACAGCAGGGAGAGATATAGTCAGTAAACAGGCAAGAGGTCAGTCCAGGCAGAGAAGTGGCTAATACACAGGCAAGAGGTCAGTCCAGGTACAGGCAGAGGTGTGGTCAGTAAATAGGCAAGAGGTCAGTCCAGGCAGCAAGCATGGACATGGTCAGTAAACAGGCAAGAAATCAATCCAGGTAACAGGCAGAGATGTGGTCAGTAAGCATGCAAGAGGTCAGTCCAGGCAGAAGGAAGAGACATGGGCAGTAAACAGGCAAGAGGTCAGTCCAGGCAGAGACGTGGCTAGTACACAGGCAAGAGGTCAGTCCAGGTACAGGCAGAGGTGTGGTCAGTAAATAGGCAAGGGGTCAGTCCAGGCAGCAAGCATGGACATGGTCAGTAAACAGGCAAGAAGTCAATCCAGGTAACAGGCAGAGATGTGGTCAGTAAGCTTGCAAGAGGTCAGTCCAGGCAGAAGGAAGAGACATGGGCAGGAGGTCAGTCAAGGCAGCAGGAAAAGACATGGTCAGTTAACAGGCTGGAGGTCAGTCCAGGTAGCAGGCAGGGACTTGGTCAGTAAACAAGCAAGAGGTTGATCTAGGCAGCAGGTAGAGACGTGGCCAGTAAACAGGCAAGAGGTTAGTCCAGGTAGCGGGCAAAGACATGGCCAGTAAACAGGCAAAAGGTCAGTCCAGGCAGCAGGCAGAGACATGGTCACTAAATACACAAGAGGTCAGTCCAGGCAGAGAAGTGGCTAGTAAACAGGCAAAAGGTCGGCCCAGGTACAGGCAGAGATGTGGTTAGTAAATTGTACATTTAGCAAGCATTGACACAGTCAGTAAACAAGCAAGAGTTTGATCCATGTAGCAGGAAGAGATATGGTCAGTAAACAGGCAAAAGGTCAGTCCTGGCAGCAGGCAAAGACATGGTCACTCAGTAGACAAGAGGTCAGTCCATACAGCAGGAAGAGATGTGGTTAGTAAATTGGCAAGAGGTTGGTTCAGGAAGCAGGCAGAGACTTGGTCAGTAAACAGGCAAAAGGCCAATTTAGGCAACAAGCAGAGACATGATCAGTAACTGGTAAAGGGTGGGTCCAGGCAGCAGGCAGAATCATGGTTAAAATACAGGCAAGGGTTGATGCCCAGGCAGATCAGGTATAGGTAGTGGCAGCTAGTAGGGATGGGCGAACGGTTCGGGACGAACTTTGGTTGTTCAGACGTTTGGCGAACAACGAACATTATGCGGTGTTCGTGTCAAATTCGAAAGCCGCGGAACCCCGTTAAAGTCTATGGGACACTAACATGAAAAACCAAAAGTGCTCATTCTAAAGGCTTATTTGCAAGTTATTGCCATAAAAAGTGTTTGGGGACCCGGGTCCTGCCCCAATGGTACATGTATCAATGCAAAAAAAAGTTTTAAAAACGGCCATTTATCGGGAGCAGTGATTTTAATGATGCTTAAAGTGAAACAATAAATATAGGAAAGGAAAAAAGTCATTTAAAACTCTTTGCAGCTGTAATGAATTGTCGGGTCTCGGCAATATGAAGGGTCTGGTATGGATTTTGGGGGGGACCCCTACGCCATTTTTTTTTATTTGGCGCAGGGTTCCCCTAATATCCATACCAGACCTGAAAGGCCTTGTATGGATTTTAGGGGGACCCCCCACGCAATTTTTTTTTTATTTTTGGTTTGGGCTTCCCCTTAATATTCATACCAGACCCAAAGGGCCTGGTAATGGACTGGGGGGGATCCCATGCTTTTTTTTTTTAATGATTTTTATCTATATTGCCGGGACCTGACAGTATATTACAGCCGCAATGAGTTTTAAATGACTTTTTTTCCTTTAGAAATGTCATTTTGCTGCGGTACTGTTCTAAACACGTGAAAACTGCGCCACTTTACAGGCATACTATAGACACCCCCCAGACAAAATATTTAAAGGAATATTTAATTTTTATTGTTTCACTTTACGCATTATTAAAATCACTGCTCCCGAAAAAACGTCAGTTTTTAAAACTTTTTTTTGCATTGATACATGTCCCCTGGGGCAGGACCCAGGTCCCCAAACACTTTTCATGGCAATAACTTGCATATAAGCATTTTTAACATGAGGACTTTTGATTATTCATGTTCGTGTCCCATAGACTTTAATGGTGTTCTTCCGAATTTTTTGTCTGTTCGCAAGTTCTGGAGCAAACCGAACCGGGGGTGGGGGGGGGGGGGGTGTTCGGCTCATCCTTAGCAGCTAGTTTGGCATATGGGAAAACAAAGTCACAAGCACATACAGGCAGATTCTTTCTCCGATACAAAGTTGCATGTGAAGAGCACATGGTCTTCACCATTGGCAGCCCCATTGATGGCTCCAACACAGCTACAGAAAAGTGAAGGGTAAGGTAATGGGGGCTACAACTTTTGTTAAATGTTCTATACATAATAAAAAGACAGTCTGGGTCTTCATCACATGATAGAAACAATTCCATTTTTTAGTGTTTAATAAACATTTTTCCAACTGTTTTGCTTTTTGCTACCATACTACTATGACCTACATAACTTCATTTCAATGGCACCTATAAGCCATTGTTTTCTAAAGCCCTCAGGTTGCAACCATGGCAACTGTATACAAGAATCCCCTATATCCTTAAACACTTGCAGCTGTAACTGGCTTGCTGTCTCTTCCAAAAGTCTGTTCTAAACTCCTGATCGACCAACTGCTGCATTAAAAATGGTATCCCATCCATAGGCCTAAGCTTACTACACTTGGAGTTCAATAACGGGGAGATACCTACAAAGGGGGCTGTGTGCCTAAGGTTGTAGACAGGGTTGCCAACCGCCAGTAAATTTACTGACAGTTTGTAAAAATCTGCGATTTTTTTACAACTGCCAGTAAATATCAGGGGCTGATGATTTCATGCTGTGCTGACTTTTTAGGTGTAAATCAAGCAAATGACTTTGTTATAGGTATTGTCAGCGTTTCCACATCATGTTTATACTGTTCAAATATTCACTTTGTTAGTTTCAATAGATGTTCTGAAATTTCTCAGGTTGCCAGTAAAAAATGTGCTCCACCAGTAATTTCCCAGGTTTTTGTCAGTAAAAAATGCTGCGGGAGGTTGGCAACCCTGGTTGTAGAGGATATACACTATCTTACCAAAAGTATTGGGACGCCTGCCTTTACACTCACATGAACTTTAATGGCATCCCAGTCTTATGCCCTGTACACACGGTATTGATCGGACATTCCGACAACAAAATCCTAGGATTTTTTCCGACGGATGTTGGCTCAAACTTGTCTTGCATACACACAGTCACACAAAGTTGTCCGAAAATCCGATCATTCTGAACGCGATGACGTAAAACACGTACGTCGAGACTATAAATGGGGCAGTAGCCAATAGCTTTCTTCTCTTTATTTATTCTGAGCATGCGTGGCACTTTGTCCGTCGGATTTGTGTACACACGATCGGAATTTCCAATAACGGATTTTGTTGTCGGAAAATTTTATAGCCTGCTCTCAAACTTTGTGTGTCGGAAAATCCGATGGAAAATGTGTGATGGAGCCCACACACGGTCGGAATTTCTGACAACAAGGTCCTATCACACATTTTCCGTCGGAAAATCCGACCGTGTGTACGGGGCATAAGTCCGTAGGGTTCAATATTGAGTTGGTCCACCCTTTGCAGCTATAACAGCTTCAACTCTTTTGGGAAGACAACCTTGGGATGACAAGGTTTAGGAGTGTGTCTATGGGAATGTTTGACCATTCTTCCAGAAGTGCATTTGTGAGGTCAGGCACTGATGTTGGACAAGAAGGTCTGGCTCGCAGTCTCTGCTCTAATTCATCCCAAAGATGTTCTATCGGGTTGAGGTCAGGACTCAGTTCAGTTCCTCCATCCCAAACTCCCTCATCCATGTCTTTATGGACCTTGCTTTGTGTACTGGTCCAAATTATTTAGTGGAGGGGGGATTATGGTGTGGAGGTGTTTTTTGGGGGTTGGGCTTGGCCCCTTAGTTCCAGTGAAGGGAGCTCCTAAGGCATCAGCATACCAAGACATTTTGGATAATTTCATGCTCCCAACTTTGTGGGAACAGTTTGGGGATGACCTCTTCTTGTTCCAACATGACTGCACATCAGTGCACAAAGCAAGGTCCAGAAAAGCTCTGAGAGAAGGTAATTACAGGCATAGTTTTACACAAACGGGTACACAGTGTATTATGACTTCATAAAAGAGAGGGGCTGGCAGTATTTTTTTTTACTTAGCCACTTTAAACCTGAATTCCAACAATTCAGCCGCAGGCACACTATGAGTTAAGTCCAAGGAGGTGCATGACATCCCCTGAACTTCTATTATTTACTTCTGACAGGTTTGTGGCTCTGCCGGAGCATACACCGTCACCTAGGGCTGTGAAAGAGGAGAGGGAGGTACACAGAGCAGCTATGTTCTCCTTTCCAATCTGCTGCCCATTCAGAGAAGCCTTTTCATTTTATGAATGAATGCACATAATACAAAGGCTTCTGTGACAGGGCAGGAGGAGGGGAGGGGCAGGCATAGCAGCTGCACCGACTCGAATGTTGAAGATGCTTAGACCTGAAGAATCAGCGATGGGCTCCTGGAAATACAGCGATAATCGTCTTCCAGAAGCCCAATAAAACTGTCAGATATAAATAATAGAGGTAAACCCAGGAGATATCATGCACCTCCTTGGGCTTAACTCATAGTGTGCCTTCAGAAGCTGAATTTCCAGAATTCCGTTTTAATACAATCCTTGTGATGAACATGCTGACCTGAGGAAGGGATAACAACTTTCATTTTTTTTGTCTCCCTAACAGAATTGCATTAGCACTTTATTCTCTGTTCTCACTGTATGTAGGTAGGTAGCCACCCTCTCTTGCTCACTTTCGAAATGGACTATGGGATTTGTGGTGTGGAGTTTTTGGAGTGTGTTCACACACCACGGCTTTTAAAAAAAAAAATGTGTAGTGTGGATATAGCAGTGTACATGGCCGCAAATAAGGTTTGTTGCTTGTTCCAAACATAAACTGGCACACTGGATTCGCAGTGGGCTGGGTCATGGGAGGAGTTAATATGTAAATATGCCTTAATCGGTGGATGTCAGTCTGGAGGAGTGGGCGGTCCTAGGCAGGCTGTAATTGCATGTGCTGCCGAGCCTCAAGAACTGAAATCCAATGAATGAAAGGGGGGCAAACTAGGGAGAGTCAGGTTGGAGAGGAAAGGGCTAAATGATACTGGACGTCCTCCAACCAGGAAATGAGGCGGACTCTATGTGACTTGCTGTAGCTTCTCCATGTGCAGTGCAATCAGAGTAAGCAATTTCAGTCCAAGAGAGGAGGCTGTACAACTGTGCAAGGCTGAAGTTTAAGATGGACTTGTGTTCCATTGGACAGATTTCCCTCCACTTCCTGTCCTGTAGACAAAACAGGAAGTGAGAGAAAATGTCTACAAAGGAAGCCTTCTCAGACAGTGGTCACCAGAACAAGTGCCCCATTGAAAGATTTCCCCATTTATTCTGTTCTGTGACAGCTCAACATTTTTGATCTTCTTTCACTTTCCGTCCCGTTACTTTGGTCACCAGGAAAAACAGAGCAAATCTAACTAATGTGGCCACAGAAAGCAGTAAACACCTGCCAGGGGTTCTAACCCTCGTCACTGTCCAAAAATAAATATTTTTTAAATACCGCAGTTGGCCCCTAGATAGTTGGTGTCATAAAGGGAAATAGTGCCACTGACCAAAAAAAAAGGAAAATACCACATTTGACCACTAGATGGTACAAAGTATCATATGACTTTCTTATAGTACTTAGTGCCATCTAGTGGCCAAATGTGGTATTTTCATTTTTTTCTGTTTATTTATTTATTTTTTTGCTGCATTTGCATACAATGAATGTGCATACACTTTTACTAGTAGAATCTCTATGTTATTTATTTTTATTTTTTTAATAAATACACTGCTTTAAGTTTGCTTTTTCACCAGGAGGCCAGCAACTTCAGGACCCCATCTTCCTTCTTCAACATGATCCCTTCCAATATTTGTAGTTTTTGTTTTGTGAATGAAGATGAACAATTGTTAGGCCCGTGTACACATCCCTGTACATAAGTGGTCTCCAAACTGTGACCCATGGACTGGATGTGGCCCTTTGCTTGTCTTTATCCAGCCCACTGACACCAACAATGGGGCACTATTTCCCTCACTGACACCAACAATGGGGCACTATTTATCCCACTGATACCAACAATGGGGCACTATTCATCCCACTGATACCAACAATGGAGCACTATTCATCCTACTGATACAGCTACCAACAATGGGGCACTATTCCCCCCCCCCCACTGACACCAACAACAGGGCACTATTTATCCCACTGACACAAACAATGGGGCACTATTCCCCCCCACCTACACCAATCATGAGGCACTATTCCTCCCACTGACACCAACAATGGGGCACTATTCCCCCCACTGACACCAATGATGGGGCACTATTTCTCCCACTGACACCAACAATGGGGCACTATTCATCCCACTGACACCAACAATGGGGCACTATTCATCCCACTGACACCAACAATGGGGCACTATTCATCCTACTGATACAGATACCAACAATGGGGCACTATTCCCCCCACTGACACCAACCATGGGGCACTATTTATCCCACTGACACCAACAATGGGGCACCATTTCTCCCACTGACACCAACAATGGGCCACTATTCATCCCACTGATACCAATACCAACAATGGGGCACTATTCCTAACACTGACACCAACAATGGGGCACTATTCATCCCAGTGATATCAACAATGAGGCACTATTCATCCCACTGACACCAACAATGCGGCACTATTCCCCAGACTGACACCAATGATGGGGCACTACTCCTCCCACTGACACCAACAATGGGGCACTATTCACCTCACTGACACCAACAGGGGGCACTATTCCTCCCACTGATACCAATGATGAGACACTATTCCTTCCACTGAAACTAAAGCTGGAGCACTATTCAACCCACTGACACCATAGATGGGACGCTCTTCTATGGTTGCCACCTCATCCCTTTAAACCCGAACACATATGAATTACACAGGTTCTGAGGATAATTTAATACAGATAAGGCACCAAGTGATTTTAATTATCACCTTAATTAGCCACAGAACCCGTGTAATTCATATGTGTTCGGTTTTAAAGGGATGAGGAGGCAACCCTACACTCTTCCTTCCACTGACACCACAGATGGGACACTGTTCCTTCCACTGACACCAATAGGGATTATTCTTCCCACCAGTGGCGTCGCTAGGGGGTGGCTTTTGGGGCTATAGCCCCGAATCTGGGGCCCATAGCCCCGAGTCTCTGCAGGGGTCCCCAAGGGGAGGGGAGGCTCTCTGGGGACCCTGATGTAAGTAGGGGGGCTCTCTGAGGACCCTGATGCAAGGGGGAGGCTCTCTGGGGACCCTGATTTTAAGGGGGAGGCTCTCTAGGGACCCTGATTTTAAGGGGAAGGCTCTCTGGGGACCCTGATGTAAGGGGGCTCTCTGGGGACCCTGATGCAAGGGGGAGGCTCTCTGGGGACCCTGATGTAAGGGGGGCTCTCTTGGGAACCTGATGTAACTGGGGGGCTCTCTGGGGATATACACACGTATATTACTGTATATACATGTGTATGCCCGCCCAAGCGTATGACTTTCTTTACTACGCTGCTATGGGCTCTAGCCCCAGATCTTTTGTAGACCTAGCAACACCCCTGCTTCCCACTAATACCAATACCTCCCACTGCCCACAGGCATTATGTAATTATTTTACCCTTGCTGACCACCAAGTCGGAGGCATTTTCTACTCTCACAGGCCACAATCTGGCCCTTATAAAGTCTGAAGGACAGTAAACGTGCCCTTTGCTTGGAAGGTTTGTAGACTCCAGCTGTACATCGTTATGGTCAAGAGTATCACTAAAGGAAAACTAATTATACAAAATATCCGACAAATTGTCCCACAATGGTTTCTCTTCATGGCCAAAAAATAATCTTTAATTCTACAAATGTTGAGTTCTGTTGTAATGTAAATGTATCTACAGTTAGCCTTCGAAGCCCAATGTCTACGTACTATAATACTTATTATTCGTTTTCCTGAAATGTTGTACTTTTTGTTCCACAAGGGCTTGTCAAAGGTCAACCAGGCTCTGCTTGTCATCTTTGTGCCTTCGCTGGTGTTTGCCCAGGGATGAACGGTCACAGAAAGCCTTCCCACATTCCGAGCACACGAACGGTTTCTCCCCCGTGTGACGTCGAAGGTGAATGGCAAAGGAAGACTTGTCGCTGTAGTTCCTGTTGCACTCCGGGCAGTTAAATCGTTTCTCACTGGTGTGGGTTCGGTAGTGTCTGGTCAGGTTGCGTTCTTCGCTGAAGACTCTCTTGCACTCCATGCAGGCGTAGCGCTTCTCCTGGGAGTGGACGTTCATATGCTTGGTGAGCGAGGATTTGTATGTATAGCGCCGGCCGCATTCTGTACACACGTAGGGCTTCGCTCCGGTGTGAAGCCTCTGGTGGATGACCAAAGACAATTTGTTACTGAGATCCTTGCCACATTCTGAGCACCGAAATTCTCTCTCAGTAGCATGGGTTTTCTTGTGCCGGGCAAGCTTCCCTTTCTCTGCAAATCGTTTCCCGCACTCGTCGCAGGCGAAGGGCCGCTCGCCCGTGTGGGATCGTTTGTGCCTCACCAGCTTCCCTTTCTCTGTGAAGCACTTTCCACACATCTCGCATTTAAAGGGCTTCTCACCCGTGTGGATTCTCTGATGGACGACAAACTGTTTGTGGTTGCCGAAACACTTCCCACACTCCGTACATTCGAAAGGCCTCTCTCCTCTGTGGGTTCTTTGGTTGCAGGGGAAACTTTTTGGACAGTCTGTGCTTTTTTCACCTCTGTGAGTTCGTAGGTGCCTGCCTAACTTACCCTTTTCAGCAAACTGTCTTCCACATTCAGGACAGCTGTAGGGTTTCTCCCCCGTATGGGTCCTTTCATGCCGGCTCAGCTTCCCTTTCTCCGCAAATCGCTTCCCGCACAAAATACACGGGAACGGTCTTTCCCCCGTGTGCGATCTCTCATGGACAATCAGTTGAGCTTTGGTGAGAAAACACTTCCCGCACTCGTGACAGTCAAAGGGTTTTTGACCTGAGTGAGTCTTGTGGTGGGAGGTAAGCTGTCCCAGACTTTGGAAGCACTTCCCACACTCGGAGCAGACAAATGGTTCCTCCCCCATGTGAGATCTTTGATGGAAAACCAGTTGAGAATCGCATGGAAAACATTCACCACACTGAAAGCATTTATACAATATTGGTTGCCCTGAAGCTATTTGACGGGCACCATGTTGGGTCTCCTTTGTTAGACAGCTTCTGGATTCACAATCCTGGGAGGTTTCTTCATTAGCGTGATCTCTTCGGTGCTTGTTTAGACTCAAAATGTCGCTGAAGCACGTCCCACATTCGGGACATTCAAACTTGGTCCCATCAGGGTGTCCAATAAAATTTGATAAAAGTGTGTGGTCTGTGTCGGAAACAGTCCCCCCTTGAGGTGAAAATGATGCCTTCACGGGCTTAGCATACAAAGGTTCCATAGGATCGGCAGATAGATGAATTTCATGGTCATCATCCGTGAATTTGTTAGGTGAGTCAGATTCCCTCTTAATGAAGAGAGAAACATCTGTGGATAAGGAAGCATCGGTGTTGCTGAGATTATCTTCTTTGCTTGAAAGGGGCTCCTCCTTAATATACATATAGTTTGTAAGAGGTTGGGGTTTGGACAGGTCAGGGTATGGAAGGTGTTCTCCAAATGGAGGAGTTCTTGTCTTAATATGACTAGATGAACAGTGGGTATGATGAATGAGTGTGGAAGGGTCGGGATGGGGGAAATGTTCTACAACTGGAAGAGGTTCCTCACCATTATCAGTAGACTGATATTTTGTACGACATGTAGGTGTGGCGATGTCAGGGTGGGGGAGATGGTCTTTAGCTGACAGGGGTTCCTCCTTTACAGAAGTCAAGGAATATTGGGTATGATGTGCAGGTGTGAAAATGTCCAGGTTTTGCTCTTCATTAGAGCTTAGCTCCTCCTTAACAGATGACCCCTGCAAACGACCCACAGGTGTTGACGTGTATGAGTTTGGGACATGTTCTTCTTGACATGAAAGGGGTTCCACCTTTATACTGGTAGACTTAGCATGGTCTACAGTTCTAGGATTCTCAGACTGTGGAGGTTGTTCTGCACATGAGAGGGGTTCCTCTTTAACGTGGGTAGGCGAATACCCCTTAGGCTCTGGAGGCCTTGACATTTCAATGAGTGGGAGCTGGACTAGGACCAAGCTGGAGTGCTTGTTTCTAGTCCATGTAAGTATCCTCCCCTGGTCATTCGACCCATCCATCTTCAAGGTTTTCATCTCTGAACCTTCCTCGGTAGACTGGGATGCAGACATCGGGAAGCGATAGGCTCTGGCCTTGTACGCACCTGCAGAAAATAAATATGCATGATATAAGGAACCTATTGAGGTCAACAAAGGCTGAAATGTGACTTACTTGTGGTCCTTGAGGTTACTTCTGCTACATGAAAGCATCTTATGTTTGAGAGCCGCATGCAAAGTGGTGGTGTTGGATAACGTTCAGAATGGCTAAAACCCAACACTTGTTCCCTATTAGGGAGATCTTCCTGTCTCAAAGACTCAAGAGGAAGTCAAAATGATTTCTCTAGACAAGGGATCACCAGGACAAGTGGAAAGGTTGAATCTCCCCAATGATGGACACATACAGCAGTAAACTGAGGATGGACCCCCTTCTCCGCTCCTTTCAAAATGGAAAAAAAAAGGCTGTATGTACACTCGAAAATAATTGGCCAGGCTGGAGATTGCGCCAACAGGTGTTAAGGCATTAGACACCCCAATAGGCTGTAACGATGTTTACCGAGGCAAGGACGTAAGCCCAAAATAACAACTATAGAGTTAGTAGATGCTATGGTGACCAGATTTTTAAAATTAAATCCAGGGACATATTTTTTTTTAAATTTTTTTCATTGACAAATAGTAAACTATTTTATAAGCATATTTTCCTCAAATTATATATGCAGTGTATGTGGTATGTGTTTATGTAAATGATCGTATGATATAAACAATATTTCTGGAAATCATTTCATACCAGCCCCATAGCATTATTATACCAGCCCAACGTCATTATTTTCTTGTTCATAAAAAGGGAAAATCATGCATTTTAAAGCACATTTGAAGAGTGTATTATACCCACCAGTGCTCTACAGCACAGCCTCATCAGTGCCCATCAATTCAGCCTCACCAGTGCCCATCAATGCAGCCTGATAAGTGCCCATCAATACAGCCTCATCAGTGCCCATCAATGCAGCCTGTTCAGTGCCCATCAGCTCAGCTTGTTCAGTGCTCCTCAATGCAGCCTGATCAGTGCCCATAGTGCCCATCAGCTCAGCCTGTTCAGTGCCCATCAGCTCAGCTTGTTTAGCGCCCCTCAATGCAGCCTGATCAGTGCCCATCAGCTCAGCCTGTTCAATGCAGTCTGCTCAGTGCCCCTCAGCTCAGCCTGTTCAATGCAGTCTGATCAGTGCCCATCAGCTCAGCCTGTTCAATGCAGTCTGATCAGTGCCCATCGGCTCAGCCTGTTCAGTGCCCATCAATGCAGCCTGTTCAGTGCCCATCAATGCAGCTTGTTCAGTGCCCATCAGCTCAGCCTGTTCAGTGCCCATCAATGCAGCTTGTTCAGTGCCCATCAGCTCAGCCTGTTCAGTGCCCATCAATGCAGCCTGTTCAGTGCCCATCAATGCAGCCTGTCCAGTGCCCAGCAATGCAGTGCCCAGTAATACAGCCCGATTAGTGTCCAGCAATGCAGCCCAACCAGTGCCCAGCAATACAGCCTGCCCAGTGCCCAGTAATGCAGCCTTACCAGTGCAGGAGATCAGTGAGAAAAACCACCTGGATCATCACAGAGGCTGGCGTCGCCTGCTGGGACAGCTTTAATTTGAATCGCAGAGCGCCCGCCGTCACACAAGTCCCGCCTCCTGGATCGGCTCCTACCTATAATAGACAGCACATTGGACAAGTGTGCTGTCTATCAAAGCCAAGGAGCCAAACCAGGAGGCGGGACTTGTGTGACCGTGTTTTGCCAAAATAGTGTTTCCCCCAGAATACCTGTTTCCCCTGGCTCTTGGCTGGCTCTCGGCTGAGATCGGTACTCTGCCCCTCCTGCCTACTGCACTCCAGCTCCTCCTAATCTCTACCCCTCCAGCCCTCTTCACTGTAGCTCCTCCCAATCTCCCTCGGAATGACATTAACCCTTCTACCGCCCCTGCCCCTGGTTTTTATGGGGGAAACAGACCGGACACTTTTGACACATTTTTGGGACCAGTGACATTTATACAGTGATCGGTGCTATAAAAATGCACTGATTACTGTATAAATGTCACTGGCAGGGAAGGGGTTAACACCAAGGGGGCGATCAAGGGGTTAAATGTGTTTTCTCATTAGTGTTTCTAACTGTGGGGGGATGTGACTGACTGGGGGAGGAGACATATAGGAACAAACGATATGTCTCCTCTCCCCTGACAGAACAGGGATTTGTGAGCACGCGATCGCACCCGCCAGCCACGTGCATTGGGACCCTAGCCGTGCAGCAGGCGCGCGCACCCCCTAGCGGCTCCTAAAGGATACAATTTATTTGCCCACAGGTGCCATTCTGCCACAGTATATAGATGTGAGACGCTCTTCATGCTGCATATTACAAATAGCATTATAGATGAATTAACCCCCCCCCCACGTATCAGTGTCTATGAGTGGAGCATATCACTGTCCTACCAGTGCAGTAGGGAAGAAAACAACTAATTGATTATGAAAATAGTTGTCAACTCATTAGAGCCTCTTCACCAGTGCCCATCATTGCCACCTATCGGTGTCCAGCATTGCCGCCTATTAGTGCCACCTCAGTGCAGTCTCATCGGTGCCCATCAGTTCCGCCTATCAGTGCCCATCACTGCCACCTATCAGTGCCCATCATTGCTGCCTATCAGTGCCCATCATTGCTGCCTATCAGTGCTGCCTATCAGTGCCCATCATTGTCACCTATCAGTGCCCATCATTTCCACCTAACATTGTCCATCATTGCTGCCTATCAGTGCCCATCATTGCTGCCTATCAGGGTCTATCATTGCCACCTTTCAGTGCCCATCATTGCCGCCTATCAGTGCTGCCTATCATTGTCCATCATTCCCACCTATCAGTGTCCATCATTCCCACCTATCAGTGTCCATCATTCCCACCTATCAGTGCCCATCATTCCCACCTATCAGTGCCCATCATTCCCACCTATCAGTGTCCATCATTATCACCTATCAGTGTCCATCATTCCCACCTATCAGTGCCCATCATTCCCACCTATCAGTGTCCATCATTATCACCTATCAGTGTCCATCATTATCACCTATCAGTGTCCATCATTATCACCTATCAGTGTCCATCATTTCCGCCTATCAGTGCTGCCCATCGGTGAAGGAGAAAAATTTTATAACAGAAACTAAGAAAAACATTTCTGGTCTTTTTTCGTTTGTTTAACAACAAAAAATCCAGGAGGAGATTAAATACCAAAAGAAATCTCTATGTGTGTGAAAATAAATGATAAAAAAGTCATGTGGGCAGAGCGTTGTCAGCAATCTTTTACTGTTCTGAATTGTTCATTTATATTGTTATTGTTGAAACCAAAATTCTTTGGTAAGAATAAAATACAGAACATTGAAAAGTTTCTTCCTCCATCTTATCTTCTTAACATGTTGTTGTCGTATCTCAAAAAATTCTAAGAAGTGTTTTTTTTTTCTCATGGAGGAAGTGTGAGAAATAACGTTCCTATCATACAATCATTCCATAAACACACACACTGCATATATCATTGGAGGAAAACATGCTTATAAAATAGTTTACTATTTGCCAATTATAAAAAAAATATTCACCCGGATTTCATTTTAAAATCTGGTCACCAGGGGCAGTGTCCTCAATCCAGGGGGGGAGGGCTGTCCCCAGAAACCGGGACGTCTGGTCACCCTATCTTAGATGCTCTATACCTAGTTAACCGTTTGCCGGCCACCCGCGGTCCTTATCCTGTGACAGGTCGGCTCCCCTGCACAAATCGCCATAGCTGTACGGCGGGCTACTTTAAGGGGTATAGGGGGCGCCCGTCACGTGACGTAGGAGCCGATGCACGTGCCCGCAATGTCCTCCGGGCACCCGCGATCGTTCCTGACAGAGATCTGTCAATATAAACATACAGATTTCCGTTCTGTCGGGGGAGTAGAGAGTGAGGGTTTAGGAACAGCGATCAGTCTCCTCCCCCCACAGTTGTAAACACAAAAGAGGGAACACACTTAACCCCTTGATCGCCCCCCTTCCTTGCCAGTGACATTTATACAGTAATCAGTGGCTATTTTTAGCTCTGATCGTTGTATAAATGTCACTGGTCCCAAAATAGTATCAAATGTGTCCGATCTGTCCGCCGCAATCCCACTAAAAATTGCAGTTCGCCGCCATTACTAGTAAAGAAAATAAAAAATATATAACAAAAATGCCATAAATCTATCCCCTATTTTGTAGACACAATAACTTTTGTGCAAACCAATCCATATACGGTTATTGCGATTTTTCTTACCACAAATATGTAGAAGAATACATATCGGCCTAAACTGATGAAGAAATTTGTTTTTTTTTTAATATTTATTATAGCAGAAAGTAAAAAATATTGTTGTTTTTTTTTCAAAATTGTCGCTTTTTTTTTTTTTTTTATAGCGCAAAAAATAAAAACCGCAGAGCTAATCAAATACCACCAAAAGAAAGCTCTGTTTTTGGGGGGAAAAAGGACATCTATTTTGTTTGAGTACATCGAATGACCGCGCAATTGTCAGTTTAAGCGACCCAGTGCCGAATCGCAAAAAATGGCCTGGTCAGGAAGGGGGGGGTAAATCCTTCTCAGGGTTGAAGTTGTGTTCTAATCCCCTCCACACTTGTGTTCTCCCAACAACTCCACTTCTACCAATAAACACAATGCACCATCAATGACAAGCACCATTTCCATCACTGTTCTTGTAACTACCTCTCAGTCCTGCAGCCCAGACACTTGAAATCTTGCTCCCAACAGGAAATGGAGAGTGGGCTGAGCAAAGGCTTCTGGGAGATGTGGTCTATTACCAATCTTTTCCACCTGGGTGGTCACTGAAAGGCTACTAGAAAATGGCTGCCACAGTCGTGCTAAGCTCCCTGTCTGAAAAATACGTTATAAATCATCAAGAAGCTAATTAAGGGTAAAATAGAAGACTTTTAGCTTCTCTCAGACGTTTTATGTTCATTTTAAAGAGCGGGGCTACAGCAACATGGCCGCTCTCGGAAAAATACTCCAACTTTGTCCTCTAGCGTCTACAGTAGCGGTGGAGTCCTTGAAGACGTCATATCCTGGTGTTTCGTCAGATTAGGCGACACGTCAGAATGTGTAACGGAAGTGACGTTCCGTCGTCGCCATCTTGCTGCACCCCACACTACTCCACAGTAAAGATACAGTGAGAAGGGGGAAAGCGGACATCTTGTTACACCCACCGGAGTTTTGCATTTTACACTTATTTTTTAAAAGTACAGTGAGTTTATATAGTGAAATGCAGTACTTAGAACTCCGTCTGACTGGTTAGATGTTGAGTTTTAAAAGCGGCGGCAAGCCTGTTTATCTCATAGGTTTGCTAATCTGACAGAAGTTCGCTGCTTTTAAAATTAAACATCTAAACATTCATACGGAGTTCTAAGCACTGAATTTCACTATAGAAACTCACTTTACTGTTAAAAATAAGTGTGAAATGCAAAATTCCGGTGGGTGTAACAAGACGTTCGCTCTCCCCTTCTAACTGTATCCTTACTGTAGAAGTGTGCGGGGTGTAGCAAGATGGCGGCGACTAAACGTCACTTCCGTTACACATTCTGACGGGTCGCCTAATCTGATGAAACACCGTCGAGCTATTCGTAGTTGACAGGGGCGTGGCCTTGCCGTAGTTGTAGAAGCCTGTGAAATGCAAGAACCGGAAGTCTTTCTATAGAAGTGACTGCTTCCGGTTCTGATTTGACTGTTTTGTTTAATGAGTTGTATGTTGTGATTATTATACTGGGGAATTGTTAGGATAAGATTATTAGGTAATATATGTATAACTCATTGTATTTGTAATAAATAGTCAAAGTTTATAAAATGTATCCAATTAAAACACAAACTCCCCTACATAGTCGCCAACATTCTAAAAAACGTTTTAGGGAAGTTTTTATATAGGTGGAGTATTATTTTATTTAGGTGCGGGGAATTTATTTGTAGGCGTTGCCTAGTAGGAGAGAAAAAATGTGGCACGCTTTTGTGGCGAACAATGGGCGAAGGTGGCCAGTGAAGGTGGGTGGTTGATGATGATGGAATGGGGGTGGTCGGTGGTGGCCAATGAATGTGGGTGAATGACGAAGAAGGAATGTGGTTGGTTCATGGTGGCCATTGAAGGGAGGGTGGGTGGATGAAGAAGGGGGGTGTCGGTCGTTGGTGGCTAATGAAGTTGGGTGGATGATGAGGAAGGAATAGGCTTGGTCGTAGTGGCCAATAAATGTGGTGGATGATGAAGAGGAGGGAGGGGATTTGGTCAGTGGTGGCCGATGAAGGTGGGTGGATGATGAAGAAGGAGGGAGGGATTGTTCGGTGGTGGTCGATGAAGGTGGGTGAAGAAGAAAAACGGGGGGTTTATCAGTGGATGCCAATAAAGGTGGGTTGCCAATGAAGAACAGGCGGTTGATCAGTCGATACCAATGAAGGTGTGTGGATCATGAAGAAGGACAGGGGGTTGATCACTGGATGCCAATAAAGGTGGGTGAATGGTGCAGAAAGGGGAGGTTGGTCAGTGGTGGCCAATAACAGTGGATGAATGATGGAGAAGGTGGGGGGTTGTAAGTGGTGGCAATTGAAGGTGGGTGGATGATTAAGAAAGAAGATGGATGGTCAGTGTGAACAATGAAGGTAGGTGGATGATAAAGAAGGAATGGGGTTGGTCGGTGGTGCCCAATGAATGTTGGTGAATGAAGAGGAAGGAATCGGGTTGGTTCACAGTGGCCAGTGAAGGTAGGTGGATGATAAAGAAGGAATGGGGTTGGTTGGTGGTGCCCAATGAATGTGGCTGAATGACAAGGAAGGAATCGGGTTGGTTCACAGTGGCCAGTGAAGGTAGGTGGATGATGAAGAAGGAATGGGGTTGGTCGGTGGTGCCCAATGAATGTGGCTGAATGACAAGGAAGGAATCGGGTTAGTTCACAGTGGCCAGCGAAGGTAGGTGGATGATGAAGAAGGAATGGGGTCGGTCAGAGATGGCCAATGAATGTGGTTGAATGACAAAGAAGGAATGGTTCAAGGTGGCCAGTAAAGGTGGTTGGATGAAGAAGGGGGGTGTCGGTCAGTGGTGGCCAATGAAGTTGGGTGGATGATGAAGGGGAGGCAGGGGGTTTGGTCAGTGGTGTCAGATGAAGGTGGGTGGATGATGATGAAGGGGATAAAAATGCAGAACTTCCATGCCTCTGCACTCACTTTGTGTTTCCTCTCTGCTCCTAGGAGTGCAAGGGATAATCATACAGGACTGCGTTATATGTGCAAGTGGTAGGTTTGCCTTATACTTTGACAGTTTCAACTTCAACAGAGCATACAGTATATAATATACATAAATAAATATTAAAGAATTCCCGGAAGGTTTCCTTTGCTACCAGAATAGCAGTGCAGGAACCTCAGGTGTGATCATAGAAGAAAAGGAGGTAGAGCACCAAAGAAGAGTCGAGCATCAAGTACTTGAAAGTGACAATGTGTTTGACCCCCTAAACACATTGAATTTTTTAGAACTAATAAAGTAAATCTATAAAACACTCCTCACTTCATTGACTTTTTGGTGCTCTGCCTCTCTTTAGTCTACAAGGATGACATTCACTCAGCATTGTGCTTCTTAAAGCCCAACTCCAAAATGTTGGGCTTCCCCCCTCCAATATCAATTTCCTTTAGCCTCTTGTGGCCCCCACTGGCAGTATTTATGCTTTTTTTATTGTTTTAATACCTTTTCCGGGCTGCTCATATGATGCACAGGGTCCCATTCACCTCTTCTGAGGGCTTGACAGCTCTATCCGATGCAGAGAGCGTTGTTGTCGTCATCATGTCAGTGCCAGTATCTGCAGCAGTATAGGCCATAAAGTTTAGCACTCACAGTAGGTGCTCATTAGGAATCATCCAGCCCAGAAGACTGAGGACGTTTTGAGGTGATGTTCCCCTGTTCTGAGGAACATCTCTGGCATGCAAGTCTTCTGCAGTGAGCAGCTGTCTTTTGGGTTTCAACACGGACCAGTTGTACTGTGTCCTTTTGGACATTCAACATAGCAACCCTTCTGAAATAGTTGTGAAGGGACTCCGGCAGGTTGGAGTATAGGGCACAATCATGCACGCAGCTCATGAAATAAATAGGACGCTGATTCCAAAACAATGACATAGAGGTATTATATATCATGTCTGTGTACTGGGGACCAACTTGGGTCTAATACCACAGATCAACCCAAACAGAAGTGACACCATCTCCCCACATGCTTTTAGAATCTCTCGTAGCTCCCAAGCTGGTTGTGGTATAAAGAGAACCAGTCACTTGTGCATCATGTCTGCTGCTGGGTGCCACCATTTTGTACAGTGATGGAGCTGGGCCCGTTTCCTCCTTTGCTTCTCACAGATCCTGTGCAACCCTGGTTATCAACTATGGCAGGACACAATAGGGTTGCCATATAAAGCCAGCCAAAAGGACCAAAGCATTGCCTTGTCCACTCTTTACCTGAAAATCATCCTTATTTTCACAAAAGGTGTCATCAGCATGAAACATTAGCAAACTAAAGGAGTTTAGGAAGGATGGTTTTGTAGAACGATGCACACTTGACTAATGAAAAATGGTCTTTTGTTGTTTGAAGTGACTGGTTCTCTTCAATCCTTTCCAGATACCTGAAAACTACCCACCATATGGCTTATTTTTCTGATTGTTGACCAACTCAAGCTCAATGATCCCACCTCTCTAGTGGAAGCAAATCAAACGTAACTGGACTTGGTTGTTCTTGGATTGTTTCTCAGCTCTTTCGATAAGCTTCTTCAGTGGGATGGGAAGGAATGGCCTTTAAACCTCTAGATATCCCATATATACAGTTTCTCGCAAAAGTGAGTACACCCCTCACATTTTTGTAAATATTTTATTATATCTTTTCATGTGACAACACTGACGAAATGACACTTTGCTACTTGTAAAGTATTAAGGGCAGCTTGTATAACAGTGTAAATTTGCTGTCCCCTCAAAATAACGCAACACACAGCCATTAATGTTTAAACCGCTGGCAACAAAAGTGAATACACCCCTAAGTGAAAATGTCCAAATTGGGCCCAGAGTGTCAATATTTTGAGTGGCCACCATTATTTTCCAGCACTGCCTTAACCCTCTTGGGCTTGGAGTTCACCAGAGCTTCACAGGTTGCCACTGGTGTCCTCTTCCACTCCTCCATGATGACCTCATGGAGCTGGTGGATGTTAGAGACCTTGCGCTCCTCCACCTTCCATTTGAGGCTGCCCCTCAGATGCTCAATAGGGTTTAGGTCTGGAGAAATGCTTGGCCAGTCCATCACCTTTCCCCCCAGCTTCTTTAGCAAGGCAGTGGTCGTCTTGGAGGTGTGTTTGGGGTTGTTATGTTGGAATACTGCCCTGCGGCCCAGTCTCCGAAGGGAGGGGATCATGCTCTGCTTCTGTATGTCACAGTACATTTTGGCATTCATGGTTCCCTCAATGAATTGTAGCTCCCCAGTGCCGGCAGCACTCATGCAGCCCCAGACCATGACACTCCCACTTGTCTTTGTACTCCTCACCTGGTTGCCGCCACACACGCTTGACACCATCTGAACCAAATAAATTTATTTTGGTCTCATCAGACTACAGGACATGGTTCCAGTAATCCATGTCCTTAGTCTGCTTGTCTTCAGCAAACTGTTTGCAGACTTTCTTGTGCATCATCTTTAGAGGAGGCTTCCTTCTGGGATGACAGCCATGCAGACCAATTTGATGCAGTGTGCTGCGTATGGTCTGAGCACTGACAGGCTGACCCCCCACCCCTTCAACCTCTGCAGCAATACTGGCAGCACTCATATGTCTATTTCCTAAAGACAACCTCTGGATAAGACGCTGAGCATGTACACTCTTCTTTGGTCGGCCATGGTGAGGCATTTTCTGAGTGGAACCTGTCCTGTTAAACCGCTGTATGGTCTTGGCTACTGTGCTGCAGCTCAGTTTCAGGGCCTTGGCAATCTTTCTTATAGCCTAGGCCATCTTTATGTAGAGCAACAATTCTTTTTTTCAGATCCTTAGATAGTTCTTTGCCATGAGGTGCCATGTTGAACTTCCAGTGACCAGTATGAGAGAGTGAGAGTGATAACACCAAATTTAACACACCTGCTCCCCATTCACACCTGAGACCTTGTAACACTAACGAGTCACATGACACCAGAGAGGGAAAATGGCTAATTGGACCCAATTTGGACATTTCCGCTTAGGAGTGTACACACTTTTGTTGCCAGCGGTTTAGACATTAATGGCTGTGTGTTGAGTTATTTTGAGGGGACAGCAAATTTACACTGTTATACAAGCTGTACACTCACTACTTTACATTGTAGCAAAGTGTCATTTCTTCAGTGTTATCACATGAAATGATATAATAAAATATTTACAAAAATGCAATGGGTGTACTCACTTTTGAGAGCGACCAACTAAGTCCAAGAGTCCACAACTTTTAATTAAAAAGTTAGTTCATAGCAGGAAAACACAGAGCAGCCAACACGCTTCAGCGCAAAACAAACTTCCCTCTTCTTCAGGACTTAGCTACTTAGCGACGAACTTCACTAAGTTATGGCAAAATTTAAAGTCGGTACTTACCTTACATACCAGCCCGCGTAGTCCTCCACTGTCTTCCCTGCAGTCAAATCTTCTCAATAATTCGGATATTCAACACCACTATTTTGGATCTGGGAGCTGGCTGTGGCTTCCTGATGAATCACCGCCAGTTCCCCGCTGCGCATGTGTGGCCAGTTATCCGGGTTCTGTAGCCTCCCGGGATAACGCAACTTCCCAGGATGCTCCAGGTGATGGAGGTTGCTGAGGTGACATCATTTGTGCCTAGGCAAGAAATGGAGTGGGAGCAGGTACAGATAAAAAAAAGGTACCATACCTGCCAAACTATATAATTAAGATAGAGGCTGGGGAAAGAAGAGGGATAAGAGCAACTTTCATTTTGGGGTGAAGGTCCAATTTAAGTGCTGGGACACTTAGCATGGCATACTCAACAGTCTGCAAAGACCTTGGATCTTTGAGGTTCTCATGATGCACAGATTCAAAGTTATTTGCACACCGGTATGAATCCACATTGGTGATCATGCCATGTAAGATTCACATAGTCACATAGTCACATAGTTAGTAAGGTTGAATAAAGACACCAGTCCATCCAGTTCAACCTGAGTGAGTGTGGGTCTACAACCCTGACCCTTGTCCCTAACCCTGAACATCGCACACTCACATCAATCCCTACCCTCAATCCAAGGTCCCCATTCATATACTAGGGCCAATTTTGGACAGAAGCCAATTAACCTACCAGCATGTCTTTGGTGTGTGGGAGGAAACCGGAGTACCCGGAGGAAACCCACGCAGGCACAGGGAGAACATGCAAACTCCAGGCAGGTAGTGTCGTGGTTGGGATTTGAACCAGCGACCCTTTTTTACTGCTAGGTGAGAGTGCTAACCACTGCACCACTGTGCCTTTCCTTGCGAAACAAAATCATAGATTAGGGGTGCCGCTCCAGGCTCCTTGTCTGTCCAGGTGCGGTAACTCCCACTAAAGAGTGCAGGTTGGGGAAGAGCTTGTCTCGGCTATATATATATATATATATATATATATATATATATATATATATATATATATATATATATATACACACATACACACACATGTAGGATGAAAGGATTCCAAGTGCTGCACATCCAGCAAAGCCCAACAGTGTCTATAGTAAAAGCAGCCTCAGGCCAAGCTCCCTCCAATGCCTTTTGCCCTGCCCTTACCTCCATGACTATGGCCCATGGGTGGGGCGAAACGCGTTGGTGGTGTCCTGGACAGATCTTGGTCTGAGCCTTGCTTTTACTATAGACATCGTCTGGATTTGCTGGATGTACGGCACTTGGGACTCCTTCTTCCTCCATGTCAAGGTTCCTAAGACTAAGAGTACCTAAGCTCTGAAAAAGGGAAAGGGGTTATGTATTCAATGTTCTGCATTTTTTACCATTAAAAGTTGGACTCTGAAGCCCCATACACACTATCAGATTTTCTGCTGATTTTTTTTCAGATTTACTAAAACCATGTAATATGAGGTCAAACCTTAGGAGTTTCAATTTGTATGCAATCAGGCAGGCCCTTGCACTACATGGTTTTTGTAAATCTGAAGACAAAAATCAGCAGAAAATCTGATAGTGTGTATGGGGCTTTAGCCCTTGTTTGGTGCTCTTATTATATAGAGATTCTCAACTCTGGTTTGCCCCAATCCATTCCTAGAGGGTTTCCCTGTTTTTTTTAAATGCTACCGAACTGGAACCAGTGTGCCCCGTGATAACTTGTATCCAGCACCTCTTTTTCACTTTTGTTTGGTCTAGTTATCCCATAACCTGGAAGAATGAAAATATCAATGGACATAACTTTACAGCCTTTTTATATGGTGAAAGGGGGATGCCTATAATGATGTGATGGTGGATGGGGTGGGAAGGAGCTAAAGTAGGTGGAAGGTTGGGTGATGCCTATAATTATGTGATAGTGGATGGGGTGGGGAGGAGCTGAAGTAGGTAGAAGGTTCGGGGATGCTCACAATGATGTGATGGTGGATGGGGTGGGCAGGAGCTGAAGTAGGTGGAAGGTTGTGTTATGCCTATAATAATGTGGTGAATGGGATGGGGAGAAGCTGACATAGGTGGAAGGTTGGGTGATGCCTATAATGATGTGATGGTGAATGGAGTGGGGAGGAACTGAAGTAGGTGGAAGGTTGGGTGATGCCTATAATGATGTGATGGTGAATGGAGTGGGGAGGAACTGAAGTAGGTGGAAGGTTGGGCGATGCCTATAATGATGGGATGGTGAATGGAGTGGGGAGGAACTGAAGTAGGTGGAAGGTTGGGCGATGCCGATAATGATGTGATGGTGAATGGAGTGGGGAGGAACTGAAGTAGGTGGAAGGTTGGGTGATGTCTATAATGATGTGATGGTGGATGAGGTGGAGAGGAGGTGAAGTAGATGGAAGGTTGGTTGATGCCTACAATGATGTGATGGTGGACAGAGTGGGGAGGAGCTGAAGTAGATGGAAGGTTGTTGACTGGGGTTAGAGCAATAAAATCGGCATAGTCGGAGGCTGCTCATCTTCTGTTCACCAGCTGTATTCACAAAACTCCAGGCAGAACAAAAACATACTTTTCTGGTAAACTGATTTTTTTAAATACAAATGTCAACATGTACAAATTTATCAATGAAGGAGATGAAACACGATGCTGTATTTGATCACTGAAGTCCTAAAAAGGTCCCAACTTAAGCCTCATTCACAAAATAAAAAGTGGCATGATCAACATTCAGTACACTTTTGAACGGTGCTCTGGGCACAGATAAAGTTCCCTAAGGATTGTGGGTTCTCATGTGTTTGGTCAGTGCCGAGGGCCTGTAGAAGCTTTTCCCGCATTCCATGCAGCAGTGAGGTTTGATCTTCTTGTGAATCTTCTGGTGGTTCTCCAGAGTCTTTTCCTTTGTAAAGCACTTGCCGCAGGTGTCACAGGTAAACGGCTTGACCTTGGTGTGGATCTTCTGGTGCCGGTACAGCACCGACTTGGAGGTGTAAGACTTGCCACAGATGGAGCAGGGGTGCGGCTTTTCCCCCGAGTGGCACCGGCGGTGTTTCATGAGGTCGGAGCTGCTGTAGAAGCACTTGCCACAGTCGAGGCAGGTGAAAGGCCGCTCCCCCGTGTGAGTCCGCATGTGGTTGATGAGCTCAGAATTGCTGACATAGGCCTTGCCGCACTCCGTGCACGAGAATGGCCGCTCGCCCGTGTGGGTCTTTTCGTGGCGGATGACGCCAGAGCGCAGTGTGAAGCACTTGCCGCATACTGAGCACGGGTGGGGCTTTTCCCCCGTGTGGCTGCGCTTGTGCTTGCCCAGGTCCGATTTGGTGATGAAAGCTTTGTCGCAATCTGGGCACGGGTGGATCCTCAACCCCCGATGCCTCTTGCGGTGCTCGTTGAGTTCGGATTTGCTGCCGAAGCATTTCTTGCACTCGGAGCATATGTAGGGTCGCTCTCCTGTGTGGCTGCGCTCGTGGATCACCAGATGCGGGATGCGGCTGAAACACTGGCCGCACTTGGCGCAGCAGTAAGGCTTCTCGCCCGTGTGCTTCCTCTGGTGGAACAGGACCTCTGACTGCCACCGAAAGCACTTTCCGCAGTCGGGGCACATGGGCTTTTTATCCGGGGAAAAGAATCTTGGCTTCCGGGCGGGTTCCTTGGCGGGCGTAGAATTTGCTAGGTCTACACCGGTAGGTTGTGTGTGATCGGTAAAGAGGGTTGAAAGGGGGGTGTACTCTTTGTGAGTAACTGCTGCCTGTGTGTTTTCTGTACCTGAGGACTGTATGTGACCAGCTTGAACGGGTATAGGTGGCAGGTGGTCTTTATCAGTCACCGTAGACGGCACATTGTCCGCTGCGGTAGCTGCCAACGTTGGGTGGTCTGTCCGGACATATGTAGATGTTATATGATTGGTAGATTGCACATGGTCCATTCGAGTCAGTGTAGACAACACATGATTGGTCGTAGGCTGCAAAGGCTCGGTTGTAGTTGGTGCCGCCACATCTACACCGGCAGTAGCTGATGGCAAATGGCTTGCGGAAGTAGCGGCTGGCTGTGTGGAGTCGGTTCCACCAGGGGTAGACGGTGTCCTCTCCACAGTCTGTGAATCATCTGTACAAACGGGCATTTGTTGCTCATCGATGGGTGCAGATGTTTCACCGTCCGAAAGGTCTCCCTCGTCGCACGATGAAAAGTCCACCGCCGAGTTTAGGTCCAACTTGCTCATGATGGGATCGCACATGGTAGACATGCTGTCTTCTTGATCGTTGCTGTTCTGGATTTCGTTAGAGCAGGCCGGAGAGGGGACAGAGGCATCAGGGACTAGAGGTGTGCTTGTGGGCTCAAGCAAATCTGTGAAGAAGAAGATAACAAACTGAAACCTTTAAAATAAATGTAGAATAATAATAATAATAATAGTGTGTGACCGTGGGGGGCACATTAGAGTGTAAGCTCTTCTGGTGCAGAGAATGGTGTGAATGCCTCAGTGGTCTTTGTATAGCACCACGGTATATGTCAAAGCTATATGAATGAATAATATTACCTGCTTCCCACCAGGCCTACTGATGGCTGAGTAGGAGCTCTACCATCCTGGATGGACATCATATGATGTCCTTCCAAGATTGCACCATGCTGCGGCACGATCTGTCACCCGCTGTGTCCACCAGTCACAGCGGACGACAGATCATTGTACTGGGCCGGTATGGGCCATGGGATCGCTTTGACCAATCACAGTGTTGTATGACAGTTGTACACATTGAATGGCTTTCATTCGCAGCCATTCATTGTGTACTGTTGTGCACTGTGACCAATCACAGTGATCACACAGTACAGACAAGGCCAATTACAGTGCATCTGTACCATGTGATTGCTGTGACTAATCACATTGATCACATGACAGATGTACGCAATGAGTGGCTTTCATTCATTGTGTACTGTTGTGTTGATCACCGATTGCTCATAGTACTCACGGTACAGACAGGGCCAATCACAGTGATCACATGTTACAGGCAGGGTCACAGTGCATTTGTACCAAGTGATCGCTGTGACCAATCACAGCGATTACATGACAGTTGTACACAAAGAATGGCTTTCATTCATAGCCATTCATTCTGTACTGTTGTGTTGATCACTGTGATTGGTCACGGTGATTACATGGTACAGACAGCATCAATCACAGTGCACCTGTATCATGTGATACCTGTGGCCAATTACAGCTTCACAACAGTACACAATGAATAGAATAGATGCCATTCATGAAAAAGATTGCTTATAACAGCGATCACCACTAATATAAGCAATTGTAGTGTGTAAAACAAAAAAAATCCTGATCACTTACCTAGAGTAGTACAGAATCACTATGATAACACTGTACTGCTCTAGTCACAGTATGTAAAAAAAAAAGAAAAAAAAAAAGAAAACAAATTATTATTATTTTTTTACATACTATCACTAGTCAGTGTCACTGATCACCACCACATGTCATATGGTGATGCTGTACTGCTCTGGTGACAGTATGTAAAAAGAAAAAAGAAAACAATTGTAGAAAAAAAAATTATAAATGTTTCCTTTTTTTTTTTTTTTTTACAAAGAAAAAAACACCATCACCAGCCAGTGTCCCTGATCACCACCACACCAGTCATATGGTGATACTGTACTGCTCTGTTCATAGTATGTTAAAAAAAAAAAAAAAAAAAGGAATCGTAAAAAATAAAGAAATTGTAAAAAAAATAAGAAAAAAAATGTGTTCAAAAACTGAAAACTTATTATTATAATTTTTTTTTTTTTTTCATACTATCACCAGTGTCCCTGATCACCACCAAACTAGTCACATGGTGATGCTGTACTGGCTGACAGTATGTATAAAAAAATGTGGAAAAAAATGTTTTTTATTTAATTCCTTAATTTTCCAAAAAATGTTGACAAAAAAATTACAACTTTAAAAAAAAGGAGATATTTGTACTGTCCTGGCATTTTAGGGCTTCAAGAAATGAGATAGGCTATCAATACATCAGGACTGATCAATTTTCAAACATATATACCACAGATTGTAAACTTTCCTACAGACTAAATAATATACACTGGATTTGGGTTATTACCAAATAAATTTAGCAGAATACATTTTGACCTAAATGTATTAAGAAAGATAATTTAATAACATTTTTATAACAGAAATGAAGAAAAAACGCATTTTTTCATAAATGTTTGTCTTTTTTTTTTTTTAGCAAAAAAAAAAAAAAAAGTGGCGATTAAATACCACCAAAAGAAAAGCTCTATCTGTTAAACCACTTGCTTACTGGGCACTTTTAACCCCTTCCTGCCCAGGCCAATTTTCAGCTTTCAGCGCTGTCACACTTTGAATGACAATTGCGCGGTCATGAAACACTGTACCCATATGACATTTTTATCACACAAATAGAGCTTTCTTTTGGCGGTATTTAATCACCTCTGGGTTTTTTTTTTTCTATTGGGTTTTTTTATTTTTTGGTAAAAAACAAAACAAAAAAAAGATTGAAAAAATGTTTTGTTTGTTATAAAATTTTGCAAACAGGTAATTTTTGTTTCCTTCATCGATGTGCGCTGATGAGGCTGCACTGATGGGCATTGATAGGTGGCACCAATGGACACTGACAGGTGAGGCACTGATTGGCAGCACTGGTGGGACCGATGTCCCTGTAACAGAAGCCGGTTACCGGCTTTCTGCTTCTCTCCTCACGCTGATCACGAGGAGAAAATAAAAAACGATAACCGGCTTGTTTACTTCCGTGATCAGCTGTGATTGGCCCTTTACCCTGTTCTGTAATCAGCCGAGTCGAAAGGGACGCTGGAGCAGCGTGATCACGGGAGGACGTCTATTGACGCCCTCCTGGCACTGGAAGCCCGCGCTGTAGCTGCCATTCAGCTATAGCGCGGGCAGAAAGTGGTTTAAAAAATTATGAAAATTGTCATTCAAAATTGGCCTGGGCAGGAAGGGGGTGAAAGTGTCCAGTATTGAGGTCCTTCATAATAGTGTGTGACTGGGGGGGGGGGGGACATTAGAATGTAAACTCCTCTGATGTCACACAAGATGAAAACAGTCTGGTCCGCCATGACTGTTGTCTTTGCATTCTTTCCCAGAATCCTCTGCTAGCTGTAACATGGAACAGGCAAAGATTGTGTCTACATGTATGGATGGACGGCACATTTAACATCTCCTTACCTTCAGATTCGGGGATCTGTTCATTCTCCACCAATGGGTCCTTCTCCAGGGTCTTCTCTGCCTCTTGAAGAACAATTTGCTCCAGCGAAATGGAGACCTCGACTTCCTCAGAGCCATTAGGAACCTGACACACACAATGATATAGTCACCATCCAGACACATCCCTTGTCTGTTACTGGATAATGTCCCAGAATTCCCGGCACCGCTCACCTCTCCTGTCAGCAGTGCAATGATCTTCTGGGTGACTTCTAGAATCTTCTGCTCACTGTTCCTCTCCACTGTCAGGGAGTCAGGTGGAGGCACTGCGATGGTCACCAGATCACCGGACTTCACAGCAGGGAATCTCTGTATAGAACCAAAAACAATGTCAGGTCTGTGTTTTATTAATAGAAATAAGAGTGATGTCATGTGACCTCCCAGAATCCTCCTCACCTCTCCGGTCAGGTCTGTGTTTTATTAATAGAGATAAGAGTGATGTCATGTGACCTCCCAGAATCCTCCTCACCTCTCCAGTCAGGTCTGTGTTTTAATAATAGAGATGCTCCTCTCTGCCAATCCCTTCACTGGCTTCCCCTACCCCACTGTGTAAAATTCAAAATGCTAACCATAACATACAAGGCCATTCACAACATCGCCCCCATCTACATCACCAACCTCATCTGCAGATATTGCCCAACTGGCCCCCTCCGCTCCTCCCAGGACCTCCTGCTCTCTAGCTCCCTTATTACCTCCTCCCATGCTCGCCTTCAGGACTTCTCCAGAGCCTCTCCCATCCTCTGGAATTCCCTGCCCCGGTATATCCGATCCGCCCCTAACCTGTCCACCTTTAGGAGATCCCTGAAAACTCATTTATTCAGGGAAGCCTATTCCACACCCACATAACTGTCCCTGAGCCACCCCCATCAAATCATTCTTTGCAGCTATTACCTTTTGTACCACCACCCCCTCCCTTTAGAATGTAAGCTCTACGAGCAAGGCCCTCCTGTACCTTTTGTATTGTACTGTAATTGTGTTGTCCCCCTTATACATTGTAAAGTGCTGCCTAAACTGTTGGCGCTATATAAATCCTGTATAATAATAATAATAATAAGAGTGACGTCATGTGACCTCCCAGAATCCTCCTCACCTCTCCGGTCAGGTCTGTGTTTTATTAATAGAGATAAGAGTGATGTCATGTGACCTCCCAGAATCCTCCTCACCTCTCCAGTCAGCAGGCAGATGATTTCAATGGCGAGGTTTAGTATCCTCTCTGCAACGGGCTGACCGTCCTTGTCCATTGCAGCAGATGACTTTGAACACCTGGCCTCTGTTGGTGGAAGAGCTGCTTAATCTATTTCACATCGATATTCATAAAGCCACCTGGTAACAGAAGACAAAATATAAACATCATATGTATAGAATGGAGATAATATAAGGCACAAAGAAAACTGAGCTCTAGCGAGGCAGCACATTACAACAATGGGGGGGGCAATAATCAGGTTTGGGAGGCAGGAGGGAGAGGCCAGTCCTGAGTTGCTTCATCATAGTTCCTCGCACATCGTCATGCTCTTACTTAATCCTACTGTCCTCCTCTCCACAATCCCAAATGAGCCATGACGTCCTCAGACATTGTTTGACCTCACAGAGACCACATCACATTTCCTCAGTGACATCTCCTCACTGAATCTTGTGCCCTAACACAGTCCCTTGTCCCCACAGAGTCCCATAACTCTTACCCAGTCCCTCACACCACATCATATTCCAAAATGGTCTCACTTTCATTACACAATAGCGTGTCTTCTCAGTTCCATGTCCTCAAGAGTCCAAAGTCCACACACAATCCCACTGTGCTCACACAGTTCCATTGTCCCTACACAGTTCCTCACACAACATCATATTTTAACATAGCCCCACTATACAACACAGTCTCCCTTACTAGGGTTGTCCCGATACCACTTTTTTAAGACCGAGTACAAGTACTGATACTGTTTTTCGAGAACTCACCGATACCGATTACCAATACTTTTTTTTAATGTCACGTAACAGTGTTTTTTTTTTTACAATTTTTTAAAAAATGTTTTTTTTTTTTTTTTACAATGCTTTCCTTTTTTTTTCTTTTATTCAGGGGGGGAGGGGGTTGCTTCGTCATAGTTCGTCACAGACGGTGTCTGTGTGTTTTTTATTTTAATTTTTATTATTTTTTACAATCATTTTTTTTTTTTATTATTTATTGCAATACTGTTTTTTTTTTTTTTTATCAGCCCTGTTGGGGGGCTTTGGTGAGCTATCAGGGGTCTTAATAGACCCCTGATATCTCCCCCTTGAGACACAAAGGAACTGGGGAATCTCTATCCTCAGTCTCTTTCTCTCTGCAGCCTCAGCTGTACTGAAAATCAATGGAGAGAAGACAGCGGCTCCTCTCCATTCAAGAGCTTCACAGGAGGTTACAATGTTTCAGTTATGTGAATGGGCAGAGTCATCACTGACTCTGTTCATACAGAAAAGGAAGGAGGAGGACATGAAGAGGGACAGCAGAACGGAGGGGGACACAGAGGAAAATTGGAGTGGGACAGCAGCAGAACGGAGGGGGACAGCAGCAGAACGGAGGGGGACAGCAGCAGAATGGAGGGGGACAGCAGCAGAATGGAGGGGGACACGGAGGAAGAAAGGATGGGGACAGCAGAACGGAGGGGGCATGGAGGGGGACGCGGGGGGGGGGGGGGGGGCACTGGAGGAGGATGCGGGGACAGTCAGAGGTGATCGTGTGTGGGGGAGTTACAAGCACCGATCACTGCTGTATAGATTTCACTAAAGCAGCTGAAAGCTGCGGGGGGAGAAGCTTGTAACTCCCCCACGCACTGATCATCACTGACTGTCCAGGTATCGGGGGAAGCATCGGGAGCATTTGCCCGAGTACAAGTACTCGGCCAAATGCTCAGTATCGGTGCCGATACCGATACTAGTATCGGTATCGGGACAACCCTATCCCTTACCCTCATATGATCCCATTGTCCTGACACAGTCCCATTGTCCTAACACAGTTCTTCATACAATATCATATTCTAGCATAGTCCCATTGGCACGTCCTCTCTGTTCAATGTCATCAATCATGTCCTCCCAGAGTCCAGTGTCCTAAAACAGTCCCCTAACCAAACACGATCCCACTGTTCACACAAAATCCCTCTCACAACATCATATTCATAACATAGTCCCCACTGTCGTAGCACAATGGCATGTTCTCTCAGTTCCATGTCCTCAGAGTCATATCCTCGAGAGTCCTAACATGGTCCCTTGCCCACACACAGTCCAACTGTGCTCACACAGTCCCCTTGTCCCTACAAATATCTTCTAACATTCTAACATAGCTCCACTGACATTACACAATGGAGTGTCCCCAGAGTTCCATGTCATCTGTCATATCCTCAGAATTCTGTACCATCAGTCGTGTCCTCGCGGTTCCGTGCCATCAGTCGTGTCCTCGCGGTTCCGTGCCATCAGTCGTGTCCTCGCGGTTCCGTGCCATCAGTCGTGTCCTCGCGGTTCCGTGCCATCAGTCGTGTCCTCGCGGTTCCGTGCCATCAGTCGTGTCCTCGCGGTTCCGTGCCATCAGTCGTGTCCTCGCGGTTCCGTGCCATCAGTCGTGTCCTCGCGGTTCCGTGCCATCAGTCGTGTCCTCGCGGTTCCGTGCCATCAGTCGTGTCCTCGCGGTTCCGTGCCATCAGTCGTGTCCTCGCGGTTCCGTGCCATCAGTCGTGTCCTCGCGGTTCCGTGCCATCAGTCGTGTCCTCGCGGTTCCGTGCCATCAGTCGTGTCCTCGCGGTTCCGTGCCATCAGTCGTGTCCTCGCGGTTCCGTGCCATCAGTCGTGTCCTCGCGGTTCCGTGCCATCAGTCGTGTCCTCACGATTCCGTGCCATCAGTCATGTCATCACAGAGTCCAGTTTCCTAACTCAGTCCCTTGCCCTCACACAATCACTCTGTTCTTACACAGTTCCTCTCACAACATCTCATGTGTCCTCGCGGTTCCGTGCCATCAGTCGTGTCCATCAGTCGTGTTCTCGCGGTTCCGTGCCATCAGTAGTGTTCTCGCGGTTCCGTGCCATCAGTCGTGTTCTCACGATTTCGTGGCATCAGTCGTGTCCTCACGATTCCCTGGCAACAGTCGTGTCCTCACGATTCCGTGGCATCAGTCGTGTCCTCACGGTTCCGTGCCATCAGTCGTATTCTCGCGGTTCCGTGCCATCAGTCGTGTTCTCGCGGTTCCGTGCCATCAGTCGTGTTCTCGCGGTTCCGTGCCATCAGTCGTGTTCTCGCGGTTCCGTGCCATCAGTCGTGTTCTCGCGGTTCCGTGCCATCAGTCGTGTTCTCGCGGTTCCGTGCCATCAGTCGTGTTCTCACGGTTCCGTGCCATCAGTCGTGTTCTCGCGGTTCCGTGCCATCAGTCGTGTTCTCGCGGTTCCATGCCATCAGTCATGTCCTCACGATTCCGTGGCATCAGTCATGTCATCACAGAGTCCAGTTTCCTAACTCAGTCCCTTGCCCTCACACAATCACTCTGTTCTTACACAGTTCCTCTCACAACATCTCATTCTCACATAGTCCCACTGTCGTCACATAATGGCATGTCCTTCCAGGTCCTTTCAGGATGTCGTTACGGAACCCACTGTCCTAACACAGACCCTTACCTTCACAATGTCCCATTTTCCTTACAAAGTTCCTCACACAACATAACATAATCTAACATAGTCCCACTGATGTTACACAATGGCATGTCCTTTTAGTTCCATGTCCTCAGAGCCATGTCCTCAAGAGTCCAAAGTCCCAACATGGTCCCTTGCCTGCACACAATCCCACTGTGCTCACACTGTCCTATTAACGTTATAAACGTCTTCACACCACATCAAATCTAACATAGCTCAACTGTCATTACACAACGGTGTGTCCTCTCCATTCCATGTCAACACAGTTCAATGTCATCAGAGTTCACTGTCCTAACATGGTCCCTTGCCCTCACATGATCCGTCTGTCCTCACGCAGTTCCGTTGCCCTCACACAACATCACATTCTAACACAGTCCCGATGTTGTTACACAATGGCATATCCTCTCAGTTCCATGTCACCAGTCATGTCCTCACAGAGTCCAGTGTCTAAATTCAGTCCCTAACCCTCATATTATCACACTCACACAATCCCATCTTCCATACAAAGTTCCTCACACAACATCACATTCTAACATAGCCCCATGGTCGCCACACGATGGCATCTCCTCCTAGTTCAATGTCCTCAGAGAATGCATTGTCCTAACAAGGTCCCTTGCCTTCAAACGATCATACTGTCCTCACACAGTCCCATTGCCCTCACACAACATCACACTCTAACATAGAACCACTAATGTTACACATTGGCGCCACAATACACTCAGTTCCATGTTCTCACACAATCCCAGTGTCCCCATAGTCCCTTGCCCTCTGTCCCCAGACAACATTGTGGCCTTACATCATACAAGGTCATACTACATGTGGACGGAGTCGGCTCTACTTCCAGTTACGTACATTAGAGCCGCACTGTCCATTCTACTAACCCTTAGCACTGGGAGATCTAAAAACCCACACTGGCATTGCCGGGAGACATTCTTTTTGCTCTAAGTCCTTCAAAGGGAGAACTAGGTCACCAGCACACCGAGGATCCCCAGGACAGGCCCAAAGTGATATTCCGCGATCACATCATGGTTAAAAAGGCGATGTGTCAAAGCCTTGCAGAACACCTTCATCAGGGTAGTGGGGTAGGGTTATTGAAGGGGTCCAAACATTGCCTTTGTAACCATGATGTGATCGCAGAATAAAACTTTGGACCCGTTCTGCAGAACCTTGGTGTGCTGGTGACATACTTCATGCTTTGAAAATCTTTGGTTCCCATCCGGTGGTCGCGACAGCACCCAATGCCATCAACGCGTGCGTTGGGAATATTCTGCTTGTCTAAGTCCATCGCACGTCTCCGGGTCATGGTATCCATGGCAACCCATGGGATTGGACATCCAAAGAGGATTAACCTTACAATTCATTGACAAGCAATTGCTGCCTGGTGTTGCCATCTTTTTAGCATGTATGTAAACTGGCAACATAATAAAGAATGACATTGAGCATTTCCACCATAACCGGCTTCAGATACATCAGCAATGGCTCAGTGCACTGCATTAATGAATAAGCAGATAAGATGGCCTCCCCCCCTACAGGTAATGAGCAGATCTCACTTACAACCCTCCCTAAAGGTCCCCCCCATGCCTTTACATAACCATTACAGCTCCCCCTCCAGCCACCACAACAACAGAACAGCATTTAAAGGCGAAGAAAAACCCCATTACCACCATATCCTCCCAAGCTCAGGAAGTGTTTCCCTCCAATCTACAACCTCTTCCGGGTTTTGCGTTCCAGCGGCTGCGCCGCTGTGCGTACCAAGCGATCGGCGCTCTTCCGGGCGGCCTGCCTTTCCTCTTCATCCGAGCGGGCTGCGGAGGCCACGCTGGTGTCCCCGGAGCTTCTTCCGGCCGAGTTTTCCACACAATTAGCGTTCCGCTGATGGAAATGACAAGTTTCGCGATGGCTGGGAATAGAAGGGAGGCAGGGCTGGCGATCGAGGTATTCAACCAGCCCTGCTAGGCGCGATCTCTACTGCGCATGTGCACTGTCTCAAAAGCCTAGTGCACTTTTTTTTTTCTTTTTTGATATTTTTTTACACTCTCCCTATTATTAAAAAGCAAAATTTGAATTTTTATACGTGTGTCTAATATTTCTGAAATTTAATTTTTAATTGTTTTCCTGTGATTGTTTTCTCCATCTAGTGGCCATCATGCGGTATTCTCCCAATTGTTGGAATTCAGGGAAAATATCACATTATGGCCACTAGATGGAGCTGACGGTCATAGGAAATAAAAAGATAATGCTTTTTTTTTTTTTTTTTTTTACTTTTCTTTTCTAAGGATCACATTAAAAATTGTTAATAATTTTAATTAATTTAATTAATTATTATTAATAATTTTTTTAAGGCAATATCACAGAAAAAAGCCTCTCTGTCCCTAAAAAAATCGTACTTTTTTTTTTGTTTTTTTAGTCAAATAAACAGGCCTATAGCAAAAATTTTAAAATTGCTCTGGTTGTTCGGGGACATACAGGAAATTCCTTGTCATTTCTTAAAAAAAAAAAGGTCTTGCATACATTGCTTTTAGGGGACAAACTAGGATTTCTTTTGGATTGCAAAATTTTCTAACTTTTTTTTTAATGCATTTTTTTATTATTTTATATGTAACCGATAGACAAAAAAACAGAGGTAAAAAAAATAGAAATGTCTTTCTTTTCTATTTTGACCAGAATATGTTTTATTATATAAATTATTATTATTATCATGCAAGATTTATATAGCGCCAACAGATTGTCCTGATTAAAATGACATTGATGTTTCTGTGGCAAATCATTGGCAGCAAGTGAAAACATTTTTTTTTTAATTTGCTAATTTTCTCTTTATGTAACAAAAAAGTAAGAAAAAAAATTAGCAGAAAAATGATAGCCAACAGGGGAACGGGAGGCTTTCTTTTTTGTTTTTTTTAATTTGCACATTTTCTCTTTATGTAACGAAAAAGTAAGAAACAAAAAAACATTAATGGTAAAAAAGAGAAAAAAATTTAAGAATAGCTAAACGGGGGAAGGGTATGTTTTTTTTTTATTTGCTCATTCTCTTTATGCAACAAAAAAGTAACAAACAAAACAAAAAAAATGTTAGTAGTAAAAAAGAGATATCATTTGCAGAAAAATTATAGCTGACAGGGAAAGGGGAAGCTCTCTTTTATTTTAAATTTGCTAATTTTCTCTTTATGCAACAAAAAAAGTAACAAACAAAAAAATATTATTGGTAAAAAAGAGAAAAAAAAATAGCAAGATTATAATAGCTAACGGAGGAAGGGGAGTTTTTTTTTTTTTTTTTTGCTCATTCCCTTTTTGCAACAAAAAAGTAACAAATAAAATATTAATGATAAAAAAGAGAAAAAAAAATGGGAGGATTTTTTTTTTCCTTTTTATTTGCTCATTCTCTTTATGCAACAAAAAAGTAACAAACAAAACAAAAAAATATTGATGGTAAAAAAAAGAGAAAAAATTTGTAGAAAAACAATTGCTATTGGAAAAAGGGGAGGATTTTTTTTCTTTTGTAATTTGCTCATTTTCTCTTTATGCAACAAAAAAAAAATATTAATGGTAAAGAAGAGAAATGATTTGCAGGAAAATAATAGCTAACGGTAGAAGGGAAGGCTTTTTTTTTTTATTTGCTTATTCTCTTATGCAACAAAAAGGTAACAAACAAAAAAAAAATAATGGTAAAAAAAGAGAAAAAAAAATGCAGAAAAATAATAGCTAAAAGGGGGATGGGAGGTTTTTTTTTTTCTTATTCTCCTTATGCAACAAAAAGTAACAAACAAAACAAAAAAATATTAATGTTAAAAAAAAGAAACAAATATCAGAAAAATAATAGCTAATGGTAGAAGGGGAAGGTTTCTTTTTCTTTCTTTTTTTTTTACATTTGCTCATTTTCTCTATATGCGACAAAACAGTAACAAACAAACAAAAATATTAATGGTAAAAATAAAAGAGAAAAATAATGTAGAAAAATAATAGCTAACAGGAGAAGGGGAGGCTTTCTTTTTTTCTCATTTTCTTTTTATGCAACAAAATATAACAAAATAAAAGCAAAAAAAAAATTAAAAAAGGTAAGAAAAATGGGGGAAAGAAATAAGCAGAAAGTAATAGTTAAGGGGAGACGGGAAAAAGGGAGTTAAGTAGGGCTGATTAGGGTTAACAACAATAAAAAATAATAGCTAACGGTAGAAGGGGAGGCTTTCTTTTTCTTTTTCTTTTTTTTTTACATTTGCTCATTTTCTCTATATGCAACAAAACAGTATCAAATAAACAAAAATATTAATGGTAAAAAAAAAAAAGAGCAAAATAATGTAGAAAAATAATAGCTAACAGGAGAAGAGGAGGCTTTTTTTCTCTTTTTCTTTTTATGCAACAAAATATAAGCAAAAAAAAAAAAAACGGTAAGAAAAATGGGGGAAAGAAATCAGCAGAAAATAATAGTTAAGGGGAGACGGGAAGAAGGGAGTTAAGTAGGGCTGATTAGGGTTAACAAGGGGTCAAATAGGAATAAAAAATACATTTAAAAAAATCTTTAAATAAAATCATTTAAAGATGTTTTGCAGACTAAAGTTCACATAAATGAAATAGTAAATACAATATAACCTTCCTTTATCATGTTACATGATATTGCAAGTGTTATTTTACACAGGAGTCTGCATTTTGACATATATTTCTATTGTGTAATAGAAAAAATGCCTGCTGTCGTTTTGACAGCCGCGAATAACAGCAGAGGAAGCACCAGTGGGGAGGGGGCTGGGCATAAGAGGTGTGTCCTAAAAAAATTCTTGAAGTTTTATTAGGACGTAGCTTATATGTTTAACACTTTGAATGACAATTACTCAGTCATGCAGCACTGTACTCAAATAAAAATTTTTATCATTTTGTTCACACAAATAGAACTTACTTTTGGTGGTAAAAAATCACCACTGGGTTTTTATTTATTTTTTTTTGCTAAATAAACAAAAAAATTTGTTTCTGTTATAAAAATTTTCAAATAAATAATTATTCTTTATAAATTCAGGTCAAAGTGTATCCTGCTACATTTTTTTGGTGAAAATAACCAGAATCAGAGTTTATTATTTAATCTGTAGGAAAGTTATAGAGTCTACAACATATGGTATATACAGTGCCTTGAAAAAGTATTCACACCCTTTGAAATATTCCACAATTTGTCATGTTACAACCAAAAACGTAAATGTATTTTATTGGGATTTTATGTGATAGACCAACACAAAGTGGCACATAATTGTGAAGTGGAAGGAAAATGATAAATGGTTTTCAAATCTTTTTTTTTACAAATAAAATATCTGAAAAGTGTGGGGTGCATTTGTATTCAGCCCCCTTTTCTCTGATACCTCTAACTAAAATCTAGTGGAACCAATTGCCTTCAGAAGTCACCTAATTAGTAAATAGAGTCCACCTGTGTGTAATTTAATCTCAGTATGAATACAGCTGTTCTGTGAAGCCCTCGGAGGTTTGTTAGAGAACCTTAGTGAACAAACAGCATCAAGAAGGCCATTGAACACACCAGACAGGTCAGGGATAAAGTTGTGGAGAAGTTTAAAGCAGGGTTAGGTTATAAAAAAATATCCCAAGCTTTGAACATCTCACGGAGCACTGTTCAATCCATCATTTGAAAATGGAAAGAGTATGGCACAACTGCAAACCTACCAAGACATGGCCGTCCACCTAAACTGACAGGCCGGGCAAGGAGAGCATTAATCAGAGAAGCAGCCAAGAGGTCCATGGTAACTCTGGAGGAGCTGCAGAGATCCACAGCTCAGGTGGGAGAATCTGTCCACAGGACAACTATTAGTCGTGCTCTCCACAAATCTGGTCTTTATGGAAGAGTGACAAGAAGAAAGCCATTGTTGAAAGAAAGCCATAAGAAGTCCTGTTTGGAGATTGTGAGAAGCCAAGTGAGGGACACAGCAAACATGTGGAAGAAGGTGCTCTGGTCAGATGTGACCAAAATTTAACTTTTTGGCCTAAAAGCAAAACTCTATTTGTGGTAGAAAACTGACACTGCACATCACCCTGAACTCACCATCCCCACTGTGAAACATGGTGGTGGCAGCATCATGCTGTGGAGATGTTTTTCTTCAGCAGGGACATGGAAGCTGGTCAGAGTTGATGGGAAGATGGATGGAGCCAAATACAGGACAATCTTAGAATAAAACCCGTTAGCGTCTGCAAAAGACCTGAGACTGGGGCGGAGGTTCACCTTCCAGCAGGACAATGACCCTAAACATACAGCCAGAGCTACAATGGAATGGTTTAGATCAAAGCATATTCATGTGTTAGAATGGCCCAGTAAAAGTCTAAACCTAAATCCAATTGAGAATCTGTGGCAAGACTTGAAAATTGCTGTTCACAGACGCTCTCCATCCAATCTGACAGAACTTGAGCTATTTTGCAAGGAAGAATGGGCAAAAGTTTCACTCTCTAGATGTGCAAAGCTGGTAGAGACATCCCCAAAAAGACTTGCAGCTGTAATTGCCGTGGAAAGGTGGTTCTACAAAGTATTGACTCAGGGGGGCGCTATACAAATGTACACCACACTTTTCACAGATTTATTTGTAAAAAATTTTGAAAACCATTTATCATTTTCCTTCCACTTCACAATTATGTGCCACTTTGTGTTGGTCTATCACATAAAATCCCAATAAAATAAATTTACGTTTTTTGGCTGAAACATGACAAAATGTGGAAAATTTCAAGGGGTATGAATACTTTTTCAAGGCATTGTATGTTCAAAATCCTTACATAGTTAAGCACGCCAACCTTGTATCTCCATATGTAATGTGAACATCTCAGTGACCCAATAAGAGGTACTTGAGCCACCTACAGTTTATCACTGAGATTTACGTGAAAGGAAAATAAAGTAATTGACTATCTATCAAGGAGAGGAGGTAAGTGGTTCCAATCAGTGATTTCAGAAGTGCTTTTCACCCAAAATCTCCTGTTTTTTTATTTAATATTTAAATTAGAAAAAACACAAAAATAATACGTATATTTTTATATTTTTTATTTTTTGTTATTTTTATAGTCCTATTCAAGGCAAAGTCACAGGTTCTCTTGGTAGCCCTACCAATTCTCTCTGAGGTGCGCCTCTAACCTGTATCTTGGTGTCCTTTCAGGAAAGGGTACGACTCATTTATAAGGTGAGTACTAAGGTGGTTGCTTAGGTCAATCTCATGCTGAAACCCTTTCCCACAGTCAGAACACGAAAAGGCCACTTCCTTCGAATGAGCTCTTTGGTGCCCAGCAAGGTCCACATTACTCAAGAAGAGTTGCTCACAAACTGTGCAACAAAACGGTCGCTCTCCAGCTTGGGTCTTTTGATGCCTCGCGAATGGAGTCTCCTTGCCATGAACCCTCTGATGTTTGGTGAGGTCGGGCTTATTGGTGAAGCGCCTGCCGCAGTTGTTGCACGCGTAGGGCTTTTCGCCCGTGTGAAGCCGTTGATGTTTGATAAGATCAGAGCTTCCGGCGAACTGTTTGCCGCACTCTGAGCAGGAGTAAGGCCTCTCACCTGTATGGGTTCTTACGTGTAAGGTCAGCTGGCTCTTCCTGAGAAACCGTTTGCCGCATTCGGCACACGGGAAAGGCTTTTCCCCCAGATGGGTCCTCCTGTGTGAGTCAAGATTGTAGGCCCGGTTGAAGCGTTTTCCACACTCAGAGCACTCAAATGGCTTCTCTCCAGAGTGAGTCACCTCATGGCGGGCCAGTTCCGACTTTGATGGGAACTGTTTGCCGCACTCTGGGCAAGGAAATTTGAGAGATGAAATCTGGTGCCGCCCAAGGTGCCTCAGGAGATCAGAACGTGCTGCAAAACGTTGCTTGCATTCTGGACATGGTAAGATCTTGTCCTGGTGGGTCTTTTGATGCCGGCCAAGGTCTGCCTTGTTCGTAAAACACTTCCCGCACTCAGAGCACAAAAAAGGCTTCCAGTTCAAGTGGATCCTCCTGTGCCGGGCCAGGTCAGAGCTGTTGGTGAAGCTTTTCAGGCAGTCGGTACAGGAGAACGGTTTCTCTCCTGAGTGAGTGCGCTTGTGGAGAACAAGACTCTCTTTCCGGAGAAAGACCCTCCCACAGGGGCAGGAGAACGTCTTTTCTCCTTTGTGGATCCTGACGTGGGCCGCAAGGTTTTCCACCCGGTTAAAGCACCGGCCGCATTCGGGGCAAGCAAAAGGCTTCAAGCCCGTGTGAATCCTTTCATGCCGGTTCAACAAGGACAGGCAGGAAAATCGCTTGTTGCACTGCGAGCAAGAGAAGTTTTTTTGGCCTTCAGCCTTTCTGAGTTCCAACTTTCGACTAAGATCTTCTTCACTCTTTGAACGAACCGATATCTTTCTCTTGTCCGCCAATTTAGCTTTGCAAAGATTTGTAGTCTCCTTTTTTGCAGGCAAAGGAACTTCATCTATCAGATTAGCGCTCTCCTCCCCCTGAAAAGGGTCTTGATTTTTGAACTGTGGAGTATAGATAGTGTTGGCAGGCAGTTCTTCATTGCCAATCACAGATATCTCTGTAACCTCACTGGAGATGTATGCTATGTCTTCGTGGGGTGTGTATATCGTGGTAAGGTTGCCATTCTCCATGGACACCAGCACCTCTTTGGTGTAGACCGCCGTGTACCCGTGGTCATTATAAATGTTGCCAACAGCGTTTCCATCCTGAATGGAGACTATATGGTTGAGGCTGTCTTTGGCATCAGCTTCCACAGTTGCCGAGACTTCCTGCCTGTTAACTGCTATAATGAACCCGGCTTCATTAACTTGACCATGTGAAGAGGCAGTGGTGGCTGGTAACCCTCTGAGGGGGCCAGGAGAGTAAATCAAATCTGCTGGAAAACAAATAACAATAAAATATCTAAATATGTGAAGCTGGCCAGTTTAGTATACACATTAGAAAGATCATCACCTTTCATTTTACCATGGAAGTCAAGGGTTGGGTAATTTTCCACCACCACTTCTTTGTAGACTTCTTTGTGTCCATCAGAGCTCTGTGGGTTTTCCACTGCAACTGAGACATCCTGATACCTTATAGGAACCTGACACACACAATGATACAGTCACCATCCAGACACATCCCTTGTCTGTTACTGGATAATGTCCCAGAATTCCCACCACCGCTCACCTCTCCCGTCAGCAGCTCAATGAACTTCTGGGTGACTTCTAGAATTTTCTTGGTGTTGCTTCTCTCAGGTGTCGGGGAGGATGGTGGAAGCTCCATGGTGGGGTCCTGCATCTTTTTCAAGTTGGGTGCAACCCAGCCATCGGAGAGCTTGAAAGTGATGTAATCCTGGAGTACAGAAAAAACAAAAGATTATTCCTGTATATGAGCCAAGCTAGGCATTCCCATTTCTATAAAGTCATGTGACCTCCCAGAATCCTTGTCACCTCTCCGATCAGCTCGGTGTTTTAATAGAGATAAGAGTGATGTCATGTGACCTCCCAGAATCCTCTTCACCTCTCCGGTCAGGTCTGTGTTTTATTAATAGAGATAAGAGTGATGTCATCTGACTTCCCAGAATCCTCCTCACCTCTCCGGTCAGGTCTGTGTTTTATTAATAGAGATAAGAGTGATGTCATCTGACTTCCCAGAATCCTCCTCACCTCTCCGGTCAGGTCTGTGTTTCATTATTAGAGATAAGAGTGATGTCATGTGACCTCCCAGAATCCTCTTCACCTCTCCAGTCAGGTGTGTTTTATTAATAGAGATAAGAGTGATGTCATGTGACCTCCCAGAATCCTCCTCACCTCTCCGGTCAGCAGGTAGAGGATCTCCAGGGTGAAGTTTAACATCTCATTAACCAGGGCTCGTCTACTTTTGTCCATTCTGATTGTTGATAGGGTTCCGGATCTGCATAGACTGGTGGTTACCGTTCCTCAGGATGTCCGTTAGTGATGTACACGGACAAGCCTTTAAAGACAAGAAAGAAGGCAAATGTAAAAAACTGAGGTGTTGACAAGGCTGGACTACCACCACCATGGCCTATAGGTACACAAGCTATGGTGGACAACGCTGCCCCCTATCTTCTGAGATCAGTTCCATCACACACAACATATTCTCGATTTACCAGCCCCAACCTGGTCTCATATATGGTGACAATAGGTACGTGAGCTTTAATAAAATGGCCATCGTTCTACTGATGATGGAGCCATAGGGGGCAAAGCCACTTCTTTAGCTCTGACGCACGTAGCCATAGGCCTAATGATGAATCTGAACCCTTAAAGACCACAGAACCTCAGAAACCCAATGATCAAATCTCCGTGAAATGGAAATATGGGAGTATTTTAGCACGAGCTCCCCAAATAAACACTTATTAAAAAATGATAATAAACAAACAAGTAATGCAGCATTTGAAATGGGATATTGAAAGGCACAGTTGGTCAAAAATAAACAAAGGGTGCATTATTAAACCTTATTCCCATGACTACAATGAGCCCCAACACTATCAACATAATACTTAAAGGGATACGACCAATTCTTCCAGTTCCCATTTTATTTGATTACTCTCCCTTCTCTGAAACCGTCCATGTGCTCATTTTCCCAACAATACTCACCTGCAGCCTTGTAAACACACAGACAGGAAGTCACTAAGTGCTCTTTGCACACTTCCGGGTTCACAGCGTGGCCATCGCTTCCCTAGCAACCGGGACAGAAAAACGCCACGCCCGCTAGTCGCTGATTGGTCGCCTTTTCTGTTTTTTTTTTTTTTTTTTTTGCATACACGGGCTGCAGTCCTTACCCGTAACCAGCAGAGGGAGCGCGTAGGCATATGACCAATGGAACGCAAATGCGGAAGTCAGGTGGAAAGGATTTGAAACGCATAATCATGAAGTGGCTCTTGTAAATTTGGGGAGTAGAGCGGCTTCAGGTAACGGGGCGTTTACTTAAAGTTCAGTCCCGCGATTCCAAAACCGCCTCTTTTCATTTAGTGAGCTGTGCCCATATCTATCATGGCAATCTACGCATCCACGGCTATCGCCTCATAACGTCAGTAGCGTCTAGCCCCTGTGCATGCGCAGTAAGCGGGGTGAAGCCGCCGGTCGAGGGTGTAGCAGCAGGGAGCGAAGGAAGGTATATGATGGGTTTGCTGTATGAGTTAGAGGTAGAGGAAAGGGAGGGGTGGAGGAAAGGTAAGGGGAGGAGTTACCTGTAGAGAGTTGTCTGCAGAGCTGACATTCTAGTGACAGAGAAGACTCAGGCTGTGTGTTAGAAATGGGGGGGGGCGATCGATCATCTGCTAGTCCTGGCTGAACCGGCCCCCATTCGCCCTCTGGTTTATTGGGGCGCAGTGGGCAGAGCATTGGCGCTCTGTTATTAGGAAGGGAGAAGAAGTGTTGGGGGAATTGCGGATATTTTCCAGCGTGCTGGAGCACGGGGAATCTGGGGGGGGGGCGGGACTACGTGTATGGGAATCTGAGCCGCTTCCACCCACCATGGGGCGACTGTCCGACGTTCAGGATGGGAGCGACCTCTCCTGGTGACGGGGCGTTCGTCTCTTAACGGTCTTCTGTAACGTGTCCGCCGGCTCTTACAGCTGGGCAGAAGTCCTTTATTGTGACCACCAGTGGCGGCCTGTCCATTAGGGGCGCCACCCCCTAATCTACATGCAGGGCGCCGGACGCACGGATTTCTATGGGTTTTTGTTTTTTTTTAAAGGACATGATTGGAGCCTGAGGCTCTAGTTGGCCTAAAAAAGGGTGGGCTTAGGGGCAGAATACTCCGCCCTGAGCCCACCCAGTTGTGTGACAATAGCGAAGAAATATTCGCTGTTGTCTTCCTGATTCTCCTCCTGGCCAATCAGGAAGCGGGTCCTGAGACCCGATTGGCTGGGAGTCTCTTCCTGTTCAGCTGGCAGGAGAAGCAATGTCCCAGGCTCCTCCCTGGAGCGAGGAGCAGCATAGGCCTCCTAAGGTAAGGCCACAGATCACTGCAGTCCATCTCTCATGGGGGGGGCCACTGATCGCCGCCATCCGTCTCCCACAGGGGCGCGGGGGGCACTGATCGCTGCAGTTTGTCTCTCACGGGGGGGGGGCAACTGATCCCTGCCATCCGTCTCTCACAGGGGCGCAGGGGGCATTGATTGCCGCCGTCCGTCTCCCACGGGAAGGGGCATTGATTGCAGCCGTCCATCTCCCACAGGGGGAGACATTGATCACCGCCTTCTGTCTCCCACGGGGGGGCATTGATCGCCGCCGTCTGTCTCCCACGGGGGGGCATTGATCGCCGCCGTCCATCTCCCTCGGGGGGGCATTGATCGCCGCCGTCCGTCTCCCACGGGGGGGGGCATTGATCGCCGCCGTCCGTCTCCCACGGGGGGGGGCATTGATCGCCGCCGTCCGTCTCCCACGGGGGGGGGCATTGATCGCCGCCATCCGTCTCCCACGGGGGGGGGGGGGCATTGATCGCCGCTGCCGTCCGTCTCCCACGGGGGGGGGCATTGATCGCCGCCGTCCGTCTCCCACGGGGGGGGGCATTGATCGCCGCCGTCCGTCTCCCACGGGGGGGGGCATTGTTCGCCGCCGTCCGTCTCCCACGGGGGAGGGGCATTGATCGCCGCTGCCGTCCGTCTCCCACGGGGGGGCATTGATCACCGCTGCCGTCCGTCCCCCCGGGGGGGGCATTGATCGCCGCTGCCGTCCGTCTCCCATGGGGGGGCATTGATCGCCGCCGCCCGTCTCCCACGGGGGGGCATTGATCGCCGCCGCCCGTCTCCCACGGGGGGGCATTGATCGCCGCCGCCCGTCTCCCACGGGGGGGCATTGATCGCCGCCGCCGCCCGTCTCCCACGGGGGGGCATTGATCGCCGCTGCTGCCCGTCTCCCACGGGGGGGCATTGATCGCCGCCGTCCGTCTCCCACGGGGGGCATTGATCGCCGCCGTCCGTCTCCCATGGGGGGGGCATTGATCGCCGCTGCCGTCCGTCTCCCACGGGGGGGCATTGATCGCCGCTGTCGTCCGTCTCCCACGGGGGGGGGCATTGATCGCCGCTGCCGTCCGTCTCCCACGGGGGGGCATTGATCGCCGCTGTCGTCCGTCTCCCACGGGGGGGCATTGATCGCCGCTGTCGTCCGTCTCCCACGGGGGGGGCATTGATCGCCGCTGTCGTCCGTCTCCCACGGGGGGGGCATTGATCGCCGCTGTCGTCCGTCTCCCACGGGGGGGGCATTGATCGCCGCTGTCGTCCGTCTCCCACGGGGGGGGCATTGATCGCCGCTGTCGTCCGTCTCCCACGGGGGGGGCATTGATCGCCGCTGTCGTCCGTCTCCCACGGGGGGGGGCATTGATCGCCGCTGTTGTCCGTCTCCCACGGGGAGGCATTGATCGCCACCGTCTGTCTCTCGGGGGAGCATTAAGCACCAGCCACCACTGGTGACCACATTCTCCTGTTATATGGCAGAAGTCTCTAGCAGTCCTTTGTAATGTGGCCGCTGTCGTTATGTCATGTGACCATCTCTAGCAGTCTCCTGTAATGTGACCGGTGTGTCCTGTTAAGTGGCAGCAATCTCCAACAGTCCCTTATAATGTGGCAGCAGTTTCTAGCAGTCCCTTGTAACGTGGCTTCTATCTCTAGCAGTCTCCTCTAAGGTGGCAGGAATCTCCAGCAGTCTCCTGTAATGTGGCAGCAGTCTGCAGCAAGCCCTCTTTAATGTGACAGCGGTCTCTAGCTGCCTCCTATAATGTGACCGGAGTGTCCTGTAATGTGGCAGCAATTTGTAGTAGTCCCCAGTATTGTGGCTTCTATCTCTAGCAGTCCCCTGTAATGCGGCAGCAGTTTTTAGCAGTTCCTTTGTCATCTGGCAGTAATCTCCTGTAATGGGGAGCAATTTGCAGTGGTCCCCTGTATTGTGGCTTGTATCTCTAGCAGTCCCCTGTAATGTGGCCAGTGTCTCCTGTAATGTGGCAGCAAATTATAGCAGTCCCTTGGAATGTGGTAGCAATCTATCTCTAGTAGTTCCTTGTAATGTGGCAGCAATCTCCTGTAATGTGGTAGCAATATATCTCTAGCAGTCCCTTGTAATGTGGCAGCAATTTCAAGTAGTCCCCAGTATTGTGGCTTCTATCTCTAGCAGTCTCCTGTAATGTGGCAGCAGATTCTAGCAGTTCCCTGTAATGTGGCTGCAATCTCCTGTAATGTGGCAGCAGTTCCTGGGAGTTCCTAGTAATCTCCTGTAATGGGGAGCAATTTGTAGTGGTCCCCTGTATTGTGGCTTGTATCTCTAGCAGTCCCTTGTAATGTGGCAGCAAATTGGAGCAGCCCCCTGTATTGTGAGATGTATCTCTAGCAGTAACCTGAAATAAGGCAGCAGTCTTCTCTAATGTGGCAGCAATCTCTAGCAGTCCCTTGTAATGTGGTGGCAATCTCTAGCTAGATTATACAGGGGACACAGCCTATCTGCTTGGTGCCTTTTCTGGCCATTTTGTTATTACTTGGGTAGGCTGCACCTCTCGTTCTGCAGAATCCTGTTGTTTTTCCCCTCCCCCTTCTCTGTTATGACTGTACAGGAAGATGGGGTACAATATTCTCTATACAGTGGGGAAAATAATTATTTGATCCCCTGCAGATTTTGTAAGTTTGCCCACCTACAAAAAATGAAGGTTTTATCATTTTTTTTATCATAGGTGTATTTTAGATGATAAAGACAGAATATCAACCAAAAATCCAGAAAAAAACACAATACAAATGTTATAAATTGAGTTGCAGTTCAGTGAGTAAAATAAGTATTTGATCCCCAAGCAAAACATGACTTAGTACTTGGTGGAGAAACCCTTGTTGGCCAGCACAGAGGTAAGACATTTCTTGTAGTTGGTGACCAGGTTTGCACACATCTCAGGAGGGATTTTGGTCCACTCTTCTTTACAGATCTTCTCTAAATCCTTAAAGTTTCTTGGCTGTCCCTTGGCAACTCAAAGTTTCAGCTTTCTCTATAAATTTTCTATAGGATTAAGGTCTGGAGGCTGTCTAGGCCACTCCATGACCTTAATGTGCTTCTTATTGAGCCACTCCTTTGTTGCTTTGGTGGCATTTTTTTGGTCATTGTCATGTTGGAAGACCCATCCTCCATGACCCATCTTCAGTGTCCTGGCTGAGGGAAGAAGGTTCTCATCCATGATTTTACAATACATGACCCCATCCATTGGCCCCTCAATGCGGCAAAGTTGGCCTGTACCTTTAGCAGAGAAACAGCCCCAAAGCATCATGTTTCCACCTCCATGCTTGACTGTAGGGATGGTGTTCTTAGGGTCATAGTCAGCATTTTTCTTCCTCCAAACACGCGAGTCGAGTTAAAGAGGTTGTAAAGGTAAAAGTTTTTTCACCTTAATGCATTCTATGCACTATCCATTCTATGCATCCCCCATCCCCCCCCCCCCCCCGTTTTACTTACCTGACCCCTCGAAAGTTCTGCGCTCGCCCCCGACATCCTCTTCGCTGCTCAGCCTGGCCGTTGATTGGTTACAGTGGATGGATTGAAAGCAGCGCAGCCATTGGCTCGCGCTGCTGTCAATCACATCCAATGATGCGGCGCACCGGGGGGCGGGGCCGAGTGATGCTATGGCCGCCGGCTGTATCATGGGAGCGCGCCCGCAAGCACTCAACACCATGCGAGAGAGCTTGCATGAAGGTGTTGAGTCCTTGCGGGAGGGGGGGAGCCGAGACAGCCGCCGAGGGACCCCAGAAGAGCAGGTTCGGGGCCACTCTGTGCAAAACGAGCTGCACAGTGGAGGTAAGTATAACATGTTTATTATTTAACCCCTTCCCGCCGACCGTACACAGATATGCGTACTCGGCTTTCCAGGGTTATACCGGGATGATGCCCGCAGCTGCAGGCATCATCCCGATACCGTTGTTTACAGCGGGCGATCGGCTACCCGTGTATAACAACCGATGCGGCTAAAAGCCGCTCGGCTGTTATACCGGAGGAGCGGGAGGGGACATCCCCCCCTCCCGCCGCTGTTACCGGGCCTCCCGTGCGATCGGGAGGCCCGGTGTCCATTCGGCTGCCTTCGGCGGCTGGGGGCGGGCTGGAACGAAGCTGCGAGCGGCTTCGTTCCAGCCTTCTTGTTGTAAACGCGGAAGCGACGTCATGACGTCACTTCCCGTTTACTCAGCTGCCAATGGCGCAGAATTTAAAAAGTACACAGTATTCAGAATTGCCGTTTTCGGCGATCTGAATACTTTGAAGTGTAAAGAAGGGATGGGGGGTCTTTTAGACCCCCCCATCCCTCCATAAAGAGTACCTGTCACCACATATTACTGTCACAAGGGATGTTTACATTGCTTGTGACAGCAATAAAAGTAAAAAAAAAAAAAAATTTAAACACAATTTATAAAGTACAAAAATAAATAAATTAAATAAAAAAAAAAAAAAAAATTTTTTAAAGTGCCCCTGTCCCCGCGAGCTCGCGCAGCGAAGAAAACGCATACGGAAGTCGCGCCCGCATATGTAAACGGTGTTCAAACCACACATGTGAGGTATCGCCGCGATCATCAGAGCGAGAGCAATAATTCTAGCCCTCCTCTGTAGCTCAAACCTGGTAACTGTAAAAAATTTTAAAGCGTCGCCTATGGAAATTCAAAGGTACCGTAGTTCGTCGCCATTCCACGAGTGCGTGCAATTATAAAGGGTGACATGTTTGGTATCTATTTACTCGGTGTAACGTCATCTTTCACATTATACAAAAAAATTGGGGTAACTTTACTGTTTGGATTTTTTAAAATTCATGAAAGTGTCACTTTTCCAAAAATTTGCGTTTAAAACACCGCTGCACAAATACCGTGTGATAAAAAATATTGCAACAATCGCCATTTTATTCTCTAGATTCTCTGCTAAAAAAATATATATAATGTTTGGGGGTTCTAAGTAATTTTCTAGCAAAAAATACGGATTTTAACTTGTAAACACCAAATTTCAAAAATAGGCTTAGTCATGAAAGGGTTAAAAAAAAATTATCTTTAGTGATCCTTTAATACCAAAGAGCGCAATTTTGATCTCATCTGACCACAGCACTTTCTCCCAATCCTTCTTTGAATCATTTAGATGTTCATTGGCAAACTTCAGAAGGGCCTGTACATGTACCACCTTGAGGAGGAAGACCTTGCAAGTGCTGCAGGATTTCAGTCCATGGCGGTGTATTGTGTTACCAATGGTTTGTTTGGTGACTGTCGTCCCAACTGCCTTGAGATCATTCACAACCTTCTCCTGTGTAGTTCTGGGCTGATCCCTCACTTTTCTCATAATCATCATTACCCCATGAGGTGAAATCTTGCATGGAGCTCCAGACGAGGGCAATTGATTAACTGAGTAACAGTGCCTCATCACTGTTATTTTGTATTTCTTCCATGTGCGAATAATCACTCCAACAGTTATCCCCTTCTCACCAAACATCTTGCTGATGGTCTTGTAGCCCATTCCAGCCTTGTGCAGGTCTACAGTCTTGTCTCTGACGTCCTCTGACAGCTCTTTGGTCTTGCCCATGATGGTGAGGTTTCAAATGGAAGAGAGAGATTCTGTGGACAGGTGTCTTTGATACACATAATGGTTTGTCGTTAGGAGCACCTTCTTAAATTGACAGGACTAAACTGTGTACCACGTAAGCATGAGCACATACTGTAGCCAGTCTGTGGGAGCCAGAATTATTGTTGTATGGTAGGGGATCTAATACTTATTTGACTCACTGATCTGCAACTCCGTTTATAACATTTGTGTGACGCAAGTCACTTTGGGTGGGGGGCCCGTGGAACCAAGAATCCCTTGGGAGGGATGGGAAACCCTTGTTTCAGCTCCCCATGCACCTATGTCTAAGTCACCCTGTGTCTCTAATACTCTAAGGGTGACTGAGAACCTCAGTCTGATCTGTACTAATTGGACTCACTGTACAACCACACTGGAATGTGGTGTGTGTGTGTGTGTGTGTATATATATATATATATATATATATATATATATATATATATATATATATATATATATATATATATAATCAGTATCTCACAAAAGTGAGTACACCCCTCACATTTTTGTAAATATTTTATTATATCTTTTGATGTGACAACACTGAGAGCCGGTTCACACGGGGGCGACACGACTTACAGTGCGACTTGGATACAACTCGAGCGTGAACCACAGCGCAACTTGAAGTCGCCTCCAGGACAGGGGACTTTGCCAGTGGCCAATCAGAGCTTATCAGCTCTGTGTGTTGGAAGGAGGGGGCTGCCTGTTTAGTGGGGAGTACCTGGGTAAATTCCTTTCTGCTTCCTGTAGAGTTGCCTCACTATGATCGGGGATCCGACTTGGAGGCGACTTCCATTGAAATCAATGGGTACAAGTCGCCTAGAAGTCAGATTGAAGTAGTACAGGAACTTTTTCTGAAGTCGGAGCAACTTCAGTAGTGTACATTAAGACGGCTCTCATTCACTAACATTGATTTCCTCATGCCACGCGACTTGAAGTCGGATCCCATGTCGCCCCTGTGTGAACCGGCTCTGAAGAAAGTGAGTGAGTGAGTGAGTGTACAGCTTGTATAACAGTGTAAATTTGCTGTCTCCTCAAAATAACTCAACACACAGCCATTAATGTCTAAACTGCTGGCAACAAAAGTGAGTACACCCCTAAGTGAAAATGTCCAAATTGGACCCAAAGTGTCAATATTTTGCGTGGCTACCATTATTTTCCCACACTTCCTTAACCCTCTTGGGCATGGAGTTCACCAGAGCTTCACAGGTTGCCACTGAAGTCCTCTTCCACTCCTCCATGGCGACATCACAGAGCTGGTGGATGTTAGAGACCTTGCGCTCCTCCACCTTCCATTTGAGGATGTCCCACAGATGCTCAATAGGGTTTAGGTCTGGAGACATGCTTGGCCAGTCCATCACCTTTATCCTCAGCTTCTTTAGCAAGGCAGTGGTCGTCTTGGAGGTGTGTTTGGGGTCGTTTTTATGTTAGAATACTGTTCTGCGGCCCAGTCTCCAAAGGGAGGGGATCATGCTCTGCTTCAGTATGTCAAAGTACATGTTGGCATTCATGGATCCCTCAATGAACTGTAGCTCCCCAGTGCTGGCAGCACTCATGCAGCCCCAGACAATGACACTCCCACCACTATGCTTGACTATATGCAAGACACACTTATCTTTGTACTCCTCACCTGGTTGCCACCACACACGCATGTCACCATCTGAACCAAATAAGTTTATCTCAGTCTCATTAGACTACAGGACATAGTTTCAGTAATACATGTCCTTATTGGGCTTGTCTTCAGAAAACTGTTTGCAGGCTTTCTTGTGCACCATCTTTAGAAGAGGCTTCCTTCTGGGATGACAGCTATGCAAACCAATTAGATGCAGTGTGCGGCGTATGGTCTGAGCACTGACAGGCTGATCTCCCCACCCCTTCAACCTCTGCAGCAATGCTGGCAGCACTCATACGTCTATTTTCCAAAGACAACCTCTGGATATTATGCTGAGCACGTGCACTCAACTTCTCTGGCTGACCATGGCGAGGCCTGTTCTGAGTGGAACCTGTCCTGTTAAACCACTGTATGATCTTGGCCACCGTGCTGCAGCTCAGTTTCAGGGTCTTGACAATCTTCTTATAGCCTAGGCCATCTTTATGTAGAGCAACAATTATTTTTTTTAGATCCTCAGAGTTCTTTGCCATGAGGTGCCATGTTGAACTTCCAATGACCAGTATGAGAGAGTGAGAGCGAGAACACCAAATTTAATACACCTGCTTCCCATTCACACTTGAGACCTTGTAACACTAATGAGTGACATGACACCGGGGAGAGAAAATGGCTAATTGGGCCCAATTTGGACATTTTCACTTAGTGGTGTACTCATTTTTGTTGCCAGCGGTTTAGACATTAATGGCTGTGTGTTGTTATTTTGAGGGGACAGCAAATTTACACTGTTATACAAGCTGTACACTCACTACTTTACATTGTAACAAAATGTCATTTCTTCAGTGTTGTCACATGAAAAGATATAATAAAATATTTACAAAAATGTGAGGGGTGTACTCACTTTTGTGAGATACTGTATATATTGTCTCATACTATGGTCTGCTCTGTGTTGGGTCATTTGGGGTGTGGCTGTATTCCATTGTTCTATTGTGTCTGTCTGCCTTGGTTATTATGGGATGTGTATGTAGATTAGCTGTGAGAGGGGAGGGGGCGAATTCCTCCAACACCTCCCTGCTGATTGGACAGTCTGAGGAGAAGTTTGAATATCTCTGTGTACCTGTGTTTCAATAAACAGTTCCATGTTGCAGTTTTGTAACTGAGCTAGTCTCGCCTGGTTCTTACATTATATGGGCTGTAATATCTGATATATGAAGTTCCAGACTGGAGGAAGCAGTGTGCTGACGGTAGCACTCAAGCGGAGTGTGGGACTTTCCGTTACAATTTTGTATCCTGTGTTTTTTCTGGATTTTTGGTTGATAGTCTGTCTCTATCATTTAAAACACACCTGTGATAATAATTATAGATCCTTCATTTCTTTGTAAGTGGGCATACAAATAATTATTTTCTCCACTGTATAGATCTTAAATGTTCTATTTATAGAACCTTCCCACATAGATTTTTTTTTTTTGTCTCATGTTCAATATTTGTTGTGCACTCTTGTAGGGCAGGATGCCGTCATGTATCGTGAAGGGCTGCAACTTCTCATGGAAGAAGAAAGACCCCAACATCATCCTTCACTCCTTCCCGGGGGACCTCACCGCCATCAAGTCCTGGCTCCTGGCCACGGCACAAGTCACAAAGCAAGAGTTCGAGAACATCGATGAGCTTTGCCAGAAGATCCTGGTGGGGAAGGCGAAGGGCCTGTACCGCATGTGCTCCCAGCATTTCACCATGGACTGCTACTACCAGAGGCGGATGCTGGTCTCCCTGAAGAAGGAAGCCTTACCTTCCATATTTCCTGACAAGAAGACCATCGAGCTGAAGGCCTTGAGACCGAAAATGTATAAACCCAGAAAGAAGAAAGTTCCTCCACCAAACCCGACACTGGGTGTAGGTGGTGCCCCCACAACAATGGCCATGGGGCTTCCTCTGAGGGTCGTCAAACTGGAACAAGACAATCCAGTTCCACTAACTAGTCCTTATTTAATTTCAGAACATGGTTACTATATATCCCACAGTGATCCCTATACTCAGAAACGGCCATGGAATGCAGATTGGAGTGGCAGCATTGGTGAGGCTTTACATCCACTAAAAAGGACCAGAACTCTTGGAACAAACACAGAATACTTTCCTGGCCAGAGACACAAGGCCACCTTCACGGACAAAACTATCAGCATGAGACACAAGGAGGTCCAGACGGAAAGAAGCAAAGAGGATCAGTGGCTGTGCGGTTGCAAGCAGGAGTCCAGATCGACCACCCAACTGCCCTCTGGGGTAAGAACCACAATATATCCGTCCAAAGCACTTCCGATGACCACAGAGTCGCTTCCCACAAAAGACAGTACTCTTGACTTATCTGAACATCAACCATCAGGAATTGGGTCTTTTTCCAATATCAATGGTCTTCCCGAATTTCCAAAATCCAGAAGGTCTACAGAGGTGGTAGGTGTTTGCGATGTAGGATGTTCCTATTCGTGGCCCACGCCAAAGGAGGAGAAGCCATTAGTTATCCCTGTTTCATGTGACCCTGATAGAGAACTTACCTCAAGACGGGCAAGAAGCTACTCCTCCATAAAAGAAGAATATGAGGCCAATGGAGAGCAGTCCGGGGAACTTGGCATCAAGCCTGAGGACACAGACTTGGCCAGGGTGGAAATTCCCAGGACAAGCAACTCGTCGGATCCTATTTCTGAAAACAAGTACATAGTTTTCGACAGCTGCCTAAATAAACTTCTAATGTACTGCCGATGCCTCGCTGATGAAAGCTGTAATGGGCGCATAGGGAAGTTAAAAAAATTCTTTGTTGGATCTAGCGTGTCCGTGAAGGCAGAGTGCTCCAATGGCCATCGGTTTCACATGTGGGACAGTCAACCATAAATGTCCAATTTGTAGGCATAAAAGCATTCTAGATAATTTATATAATACTGGGCTAGGAAACACATCATCTTCCAGGAAGTGGAGGGCCGGGTGGTATGGTCCAGTAGATGTGGCCATGTATGTAGTGTTTACATTCACATAATATATGAAAATTTGAGATAAACTGCCAGGAAGCAACAGCCTTTCTCAACCAGGGTTCAGTGAAAAACTTGGGTTCCTCCAGAGTTTTCAAGGGCCTTAATTCAGCAGTGATGGACTGTTCTCCTGCCTGGTAGTGCCCACGTAGTATTGGCACCAACACCACTCACTCTTTCTACTGACCACCAGTGTAAGAAAGCCCTCCTCTCATTGACCATCATTATGGTCAGGACCAACAGCCTTTCTCATTGAAGGTCCTGTGAAAACCTTGGGTTCCTCCAGAGTTTGCTAGTGGTTCATTCAGCAATGATGGACTGTTTTGCCTGGTGGTGCCTATGTAGTATTGGCACCAACACCTCTCACTTCCAACTGGCCACCAGTGCAAGGAAACCCTCCTCTTATTGACGACTAGTACGGTCAAGAAGCAACAGCCTTTCTCAACCAAGGTTCCTTGAAAACCAGGGTTCCATCAGAGTTTGCTAGGGGTTCATTCAGCAGTGATGGACTGTTCTCCTGCCTGGTGGTGCCTACATAGTATTGGCACTAACACACCATTCACTCTTTCCACTTACCACCAGTGCAAGGAAGCCCTCCACTCATTGACCACCAATATGGTCAAGAAGCAACAGCCTTTCTCAACCAAGGTTCCTTAAAAACCTTGGGTTCCTCCAGAGTTTGCTAGGGGTTTATTCCAGCAGTGTTGCACTGTTCTGCCTGGTCGTGCCCACATAGTATTGGCACCAACACCACTCCTTTCCATTGACCACCAGTGCAAGGAAGCCTTCCTGTCATTGACCACCAGTATGGTCAGGAAGCAACAGCCTTTCTCAACCAGGGTTCAGTGGAAAACTTGGGTTCCTCCAGAGTTTGCTAGTGGTTCAATCAGCAGTGATGACCTGTTCTCCTGGCTGGTGGTGCCCATGTGGTATTGTAACCAACACCACTCATTTTTCCTACTGACCACAAATGCAAGGAAGCCCTCCTCTCACTGACCAACAGTATGGTGTGACTAATGTACCGTGAGCTATAATCATTTTCTCTGAGACCTGAGTATTAGCTCAAGGGTTCCGCCATGTTTCAGCATTCCCATAGCCATCATAGATAATCCCCGTAATGTATTTAATATGTTTATTTCCTATAATCCTCAGCTCCATCTAATGGCCATAATGTGGTATTTCCTGATTGACGTATTTCAGGAAATATCAGAAGGTTTCTAGAATTGAATTGAAAAGTGATACTCAAGTCCAAATATAGACTTATTTCAGTGACAGACTGTTTGCAAAACCTGCGCGTTCTGGGGGATGCGGCTCTGCCCTTTTTATCGGGGACTAAATGTTTTTACCCTTTTCTTTGTTACATTGTTTAAGCTTTTTATTATTATAATATACTATTGCTGCCATCGTTGTTCAGTGTTATTGTTGTTGCTATTAATAGTAGTTTACTGTTATTCCCAGAATTGTTACTATCATTATTGTTATTTTTATTATTATAAGAATTTTTTTATTTAGATTTAAATTATACGCTATATTACCAAAAGTATTGGGACGCCTGCCTTTACACGCACATGAACTTTAATGGGATCCCAGTCTTGGTCCGTAGGGTTCAATATTGCGTTGGCCCACCCTTTGCAGCTATAACAGCTTCAACTCTTCTGGGAAGGCTGTCCACAAAGTTTAGAAGTGTGTCTATGGGAATGTTTGACCATTCTTCCAGAAGCGCAGTTATAAGGTCGGGCACTGATGTGGACGAGAAGGCCTGGCTCACAGTCTCCGCTCTAATTCATCCCAAAGGTGTTCTATCACGTTGAGGTCAGGACTCTGAGAAGGCCAGTCAAGTTCCTCCACCCCAAACTCGCTCATCCATGTCTTTATGGACCTTGCTTTGTGAACTGGTCCAAATCATTTGGTGGAGGGGGGATTATGGTGTGGGGTTGTTTTTCAGGGGTTGGGCTTGGTCCTTTAGTTCCAGCGAGGGGAACTCTTAAGGCGTCAGCATACCAAGACATTTTGGACAATTTCATGCCCCCAACTTTGTGGGAACAGTTTGGGGATGGCCCCTTCCTGTTTCAACATGACTGCGCACCAGTGTACAAAGCAAGGTCCATAAAGACATGGATGAGCGAGTTTGGGGTGGAGGAATTTGACTGGCCTGCACAGAGTCCTGACCTCAAACCCATAGAACTCCTTTTGGGATGAATGGTCAAACATTCCCATAGACACACTCCTAAATCTTGTGGACAGCCTTCCCAGAAGAGTTAAAGCTGTTATAGCTGCATAATAATGATCCCTATGGACTAAGACTGGGATGCCATTAAAGTTCACATGCGTGTAAAGGCAGGCATCCCAATACTTTTGGTAATATTGTGTATGTTGCATTTAAGCCCTGATGAAGTGCTACAGCCCCGAAATGCATTAAATAAACTCCCGCTGCTCCAGGTAAGCCCAATTCACAGGAGTTTACTTATTCAGCATAGAAGGATGTCAGCCCAGATCACATCTGCATCACACAATGAATAAACCCGGAACGCTGCACACCTAGGATCTTCTAAACGAATCTTTATTAATAACAAACTGTATCCACAGAAACAGTGAGAAATCCACACAAGGGGGAGTGAGAGAGATGGTTGACACGCTTCACACTTATTTGATTGTTTCCTCATAACCTGAAACATGTTGGATATGTAAGGAGTTTGTTATTGAAATAAACTTTTCCAATTGGACTAAACTTTTTTAATCTGGCACCTTTCTCGTGTGTTTTATTGTTGTCTGTGTCCCTACTATAAAGATTATCTGCCAAAACAGGGAGTGGGAGGACATCTCGGAGTTGGGGGGTATTCAATTTTGACATCTGTCATTGCAATAGGTGTCCTGCTTGGACAGTTTCTCTTCACTCACTGCTTGGGCAGCAACTGCAACCTTTTAGGCTACCCAGAAACATGAGGTCACCACCAAGAATCCTCCAAAAGCAGATTGTCAGGTTCCTTAGATAGTGAGCATTTGTAGAAGGCCGACTCGGTGTCTAAGCTCCAGCCTGCTTCTTCACCAGGGTCCCTGATGGTGGGGATGGACTTGCAGCAGACTGGAAGCAGTTCACGGCCCCCAGATACGCCCAGTTGAAGATGCAAAGACCACTTAGGTGTGCAGAGTACAGAAGAGGATTCGGGAAACAAGCTGAGATCAGGGCACACGGCAGGCAAAAACAGTAGATGAAGCCGGGGTCAATACACAGAATAAAAATAGTATGCGGGAAAGCAGGAGCACAGAGAAACTAGGAAGTTGGCCAGGCAACATGAGTCGCACTGAGCATGTCTATATATATATATATATATATATATATATATATATATATATATATATATATATATATATATATATATGAGAAGAGTAACCTGATCAAGGTTTTAACTAGGGGTGCACCAAATGGGTTTTTTGGTGCCGATACCGAAAATGAAAAATACACCAGGCCGAAAATGACCGATACCAAAACTTATTTTTAAAAAAATGTTTTTATATAGGAGATGGTCAGAGACTGGGAACATGGTACAGGAGATGGTCAGAGACTGCAGACATAGTACAGGAGATAGTCAGAGACTGCGGACATGGTACAGGAGATGGTCAGAGACTGCGGACATGGTATAGGAGATGGTCAGAGACTGCGGACATGGTATAGGAGATGGTCAGAGACTGCGGACATGGTATAGGAGATGGTCAGAGACTGCGGACATGGTACAGGAGATGGTCAGAGACTGCGGACATGGTACAGGAGATGGTCAGAGACTGTGGACATGGTACAGGAGATGGTCAGAGACTGCGGACATGGTACAGGAGATGGTCAGAGACTGCGGACATGGTACAGGAGATGGTCAGAGACTGCGGACATGGTACAGGAGATGGTCAGAGACTGCGGACATAGTACAGGAGATGGTCAGAGACTGCAGACATGATACAAGAGATCAATGCAGCCTCACCAGTGCCCGTCAGATGCAGCCTGCCTGTGTCCCCAGTGCAGCCAGCCAGCCTGCCTGTGTCCCCAGTGCAGCCAGTTAGCCAGCCTGCGTCCCCAGTGCAGCCAGTTAGCCAGCCTGCGTCCCCTGTGCATGGGAAGAGAGAGGAGAGCCTCCGCCTGGTTGATTAGAGCGCCGGGAACATAACAGATTTCATTTCAATAGCTGTGTGTTCCCCGCCGCGCGCCGTCACATACAGCCCTCTCCTCTTTGTCTGGGCACTTTGATAGACAGATTACCCGTCCAATCCTGGGACGGGTGATCTGTCTATCAAAGTTCCCCGGATAAGGGGGAGGGGCTGTATGTGACGGCGCGCGGCGGGGAACACGCAGCTTTTTAAATGAAAGCTGTTATGTTACCAGCGCTCTAATCAACCAGGCGGAGGCTCTCCTCTCTCTTCTGCGCTATAGGACACCCCCATAATGGGCGGCACCAGGGGCAGGGGGGTGAAGCCCCGCCCCATTATCGGCCATTTTCTCTATCGACATATTGCCGAAAAGGCCATTTTTAGCTGATATGTTTCGGCGCCCAAAATTTCGGTGCATCCCTAGTTTTTACCCTTCATTACTTTATCCAAAACTACACAAAACAAGGTATGGGCTAAAATTGGATCTCAAAAGATAGCATACATTTATCTTAACCAGTTCCCACCCAGCCTGTTGCAAAATGACGGCTGGGTGGGACTTTCGTCGTTCTGGGTGGACGTCATATGACGTCCTTCCAGAATGCACCTCGCATGTGGCGCTGCAGGCGTGATCTGTCACCACCGGACACAGCCAATTACGGATCAGTTGTTCAGGCCCACTGCCAGTACTATGTGATCGAGGTGACCAACCGCAGCAGATCACATGACAATTGTAAATAATGAATGGCTTCCTTTCACGCCGTCCATTGTGTTGCTGTGATTGGCCCTGCCTGTACCATGTGATCACTGTAACCTCACAGCTAATCACAACAATACTCACTGAATGAATCGGTTTCATTCAGTAAAAATTGCTGTTTATACCAATAAAATCCATTTGTATAAGCAATCATAATGCATAAAAAAAGTGTAAAAAATACTAGTATAAGAAACAAAATAAAAATTACAGTATCTATACCAGATGCTATAGCTTTCATGCAAACCAAATAATATACACTTATACCACTGAAAGATGCACTTTTTTTTATTGGCATTGCCACCAGGAGAGGAAGTTCTGGAGATATTCCTTGTGGAATTTGTTCTGAGCAGACTCGATCACATGACACATTTCATGCCTCAACCACACCATCCAATCTAATTCCTAAGGATTTATGGTGTGTTGCCTAATTTCTACGTAACGTGAAGTCCTCAGACCAGTAACCCTTCTTTCATTTTTTAGGCCTCCAGAGTTGGTGGTTTGGTACACTTGTAGCCTAATTTTCCAACTTTTATCTGAAGGAAGTGACATCCGTGTGGTCTTCTGCTGTTGATGTTGATTTCCTGTCATCCTGGACCGGTCCTATCATTCTCTTCTGATCTCTTCCACTAATAAGGTGTGTTCCTCACAAACTGGCAGCTGGCTGCATGCTTTGGAGACCATAGTACGGTAATGGCGAACCTTGGCTCCCCAGATGTTTTGGAACTACATTTCCCATGATGCTCATACACTCTGCAGTGTAGGTGAGCATCATGGGAAATGTAGTTCCAAAACATCTAGGGTGCCAAAGTTCGCCATCACTGCTATAGTGGGTGAACATTTTCAATGAGGTCAGCAGTTTCTGAGATTCTGCAACTTCTACTATCAGTTATTTGAGACTTAAATTTGCTTAGATTGCATTTTTCCCTATTCTTCTGTAGGACCGAATAAACGCTGAGTCCATATCTGCCTGCCTAGTTTATATATTGAGTCCATGTCTGCCTCCCTACCTTATACATATATTGAGTTGGTCAGATTGGCTACACTCATTTCTCTTTCCCATTCTTATGATCAGCCTTTCTCAAACAGGGTTTTGTGGAACTCTGGGGTTTCTCCTGAGGTTGCCAGGGATCCTTGATCAATGAACAGTTTTGGTCTCTTCATTAGGTAACTATTGACGCCATCTTTTAAGCTATCTGTGAGGAAGACTTTCTTGCCAAAAATTACAAACAATTTAAGAAGGCCCTTCTACACTGACCACCTTTATGCTTTTTCACTGACCACTCATATGCCTACAGTATATAAGAAGGCCTCCTCCACTAACCACCTCTACACCTATAGAGGGAGGTCTTGCTCCACTGATCACCTATAAGGCTGGCTTCACATATGAGCCGCATGCAGCTTACAGCAGGGTTCCGGTGCGTGCTGGTTCACCGTTTTAGGTCCAATTTCAGCCCGAAGGATTGGGGGGAGTGACTTGCAGCAGGAACTGGTGTGATCGTCTTCTGTGTGCTGCTCCACTACTGGCTCAGATTGGCTGCCCGACTTCTCCCTCTCCTGCCCAACTGAGGGACCCCACCAGAGGGGATAGTAATGAAGGTGACACAGGAAACAGGGACAGTAATGAAGGTGACACAGGGAACTGAGGAAATAGTAATGAAGGTGACCCAGAGAAGTGAGGGGATAGTAATGAAGGTGACCCAGGAAATGGGGACAGTAATGAAGGTGACACAAAGAAGTGAGGGGATAGTAATGAAGGTGACCCAGGAAACTGGTGGACAGTAATGAGGGTGACACAGAGAAGTGAGGGAATAGTTAAGACCCCTTTCACACTGGAGGTGTTTTTCAGGCGCTTTAGCGCTAAAAATAGCGCCTGTAAAAAGCCTCATCTGCAATCCCAGTGTGGAAGTCCGAGTGCTTTCACACTGGGGCGCTGTACTGGCAGGACGGCAAAAAAAGTCATGCAAGCAGCTTCTTTGCAACGCTTTAGGAGTGGTGAACACATCGCTTCTAATGTGCCCCTGCCCTTAGAAATCAATGGGCAGCGCTGCCGAAGCGCCTGCAAAGCGACTCGGCAGCAGCGCTTTTAACCCTTTATTCGGCCGCTAGCGGGGGTTAAAAGCTTCCCACTAGTGCCTGAAAAGCCCCGCAAAAATGACAGTAAAGCGTCGCTAAAACTAGCAGCGCTTTACAGCCGACGCCTGGGTGCTGGCAGTGTGAAAGGGCCCTAATGAAGCTGACACGGGAAACTGGGGACAGTAATGAAGGAGACACAGATAAATGAGGGGATAGTAATGAAGGTGACACAGGAAATAGGGGGCAGTAATAAAGGTGACACAGAGAGGTGAGGGAATAGTAATGAAGGAGACACAGATAAATGAGGGGATAGTAATGAAGGTGACACAGGAAACTGGGGACAGTAATAAAGGTGACACAGAGATGTGAGGGAATAGTAATGAAGGTGACACAGGAAACTGGGGACAGTAATAAAGGTGACACAGAGAAGGGAGGGAATAGCAATGAAAGTGAAAAATAGGGAACTGAGGGGACTCTAATGAAGGTGACACGGGAACTGAGAGGACAGTAATAAAGGTGACACACAGGGAACTGAGGAAACACTAATGAAGACAACACAGGGAACCGAGGAGACACTAATAAAGGTGACACACGGGGAACTGAGGAGACACTAATAAAAGAGACACACAGGGAATTGAGGAGACACTAATGAAGGCGACACAGAGAACTGAGGGGACACTTAGAAAGGAGACACACAGGAACTGAGGGGACAGTAATGAAAGTAACACATTGAACTGAGGGAATAGTAATAAAGGTGACACAGAGAACTGAGGGGACAGGGATGAAGGGGAAACACAGGGAACTGAGGAGACATTAATAAAGGTGACACAGGGAACTGAGGGGACAGTAATGAAGGTGACACAGGGGACGTTAATAAAGGTGACACACAGGGAACTGAGAGGACATTGATGAAGGTGACACAGGGAACTGTGGGGACATTAATAAAGGTGACACAGGGAACTGAGGGTACAGTAATGAAGGTGACACAGGGAACTGAGGGGGCGTTAATAAAGGTGACACACAGGGAACAGAGAGAGGACATTGATAAAGGAGACAGAGAGAACTAAGCGGACACCAATAAAGGAAACACACAGAGAACCGAGGGGACACTAAAGGATACTGATAATTGATTGCCCGACCCCCTCCTCCTCTATCATGCCTCTGGCAGCCTCATATTGCAGGGAAGCCCCCCGGGGAGCCGTGCCCTCAGCCACATGTGCGTGAGAACTCTGCAGCTGGAATGTTTGTCTAAAAATAAATATGTGCAAAAAAAAAAAAAAAAAAGGAATCGAAAATCATCTTTTTATGGGTGTGGCGGGGCGGAGGGGGGTGTTGTCGGGGGTGTCCCTGAATGGCAGTTTGGAGATGTGGTCACCCTAGCCTGTGCGCTCCCCTATGCACTCGGCGGTTGTGGTACTCAGTTTCTTGGGGAGCCACAGTCCATTGTGAATATTGTGTCCGGGTTTCAGGCAGTCTGAAACCCGGACACATGATTCAAATCCTGGACGAGTGTCAACCCTAGGCTGGCCGCAGATGGGGGTTGAGCTGCAACGGAAGGCAAAGAATGCCAGGCCCTCCTGAGGCTGGCACACTGCTGACTAATATATATATATATATAGGAGGCATGGAGCTGCCATCTAGATTTAATAGCATTCAAAACGAGTAGCCCAGCAACAAGTCCCACCCCCGAGGAACGAATACAAGTTTCAAGTGGTTGTGTAAACCCCATTAAAGTCCTCTGGAGGTGAAAAAACAAGAATGGCGCTAAGGATAATGAGACAACACGCTGTGCTTAACTGTCACAGCCCTTCCATCAATGTACAAAGCGGCTGAACGGCTTTTTTGTTCGATGGCATGGAATGTGGGGCGAGTTGAAGGGCGGAACTAAGAACGAGAGCCGAGGGGAGGACAATACGCAGCACCATCCGACCTTTGGAACGCAAAACAAGGAAGCCACGTGGAACGCACAGACCGGAAGTGCTTCGGAGCTTCCTCTCCCCGGCTCTCTATGGGAAGAAACGAGAGGGGGAGCTGATGTGTGCTCTGATCGCCGGTAAATAACGATATGCACGTTGTGTGCTGATGGGGGGGAAGAGGGAGAGCTGTCATTTGGAGGGGGGGGGGGTGTCATGTGATCATGTCTATCTGGTATAGGGTTATGGTGCCCTCATTTGACCACCAGGGGTCTGCATGGTCCTGTTAAAGGGTAAGTTCACTTTTGCAATCTAGGGGCACCAGTAGGTAGTAACAAAACTGAGCAGCTTTGTAAAATGGGTTTTCGTTTTATTTTCATACCTGTAGGTCTTCTGGCCCCCCCCGCAAGCCTGGCTGAAAAACTCCCAGATAGCAACCCCATCGTCCTGCCTTGTTGCTATGATGCGAAAAACCATTCGTTTTTACTCCTCCAATGCTGGGAGCGTCCAGTGGTTTCCATGGCATCCAGTGATTCCCGTGTCCTAGCAACAAGGCAGGACATGGGGGTTGCTAACTGGGAGTTTTTCAGGCAGGCTTCCAGAGGGCTCCAGATGGCCTTACAGGTATGACTATAAAATGCATGGATGTATATGTGTCACTGGGCGACCTTACTCCCAGCACAGAGAACAAGCTGTCAAAGACGGCTCTCGTGAATGTGACTGCTGGGACAGCCAATCTCAGTGGTCACATGATCCCCAAATCTTCCACCCCTTGGGTGTACAGACCCTAATAAAGGGATGCCGGGGGAAGGGTTATCTGTACCGTGAGCCTTGCGTGGCGTGTTTGTGTACCGGCATCGCAGGTGCCCTTGAGAAATGCAGAGAAAGTGGAGCCCCCGACCCCTTTATTTGTTAATTGCACCTAATCATAGTGCTGCGGGAACATGTGATCTGTCATGTGTTAAATCACGTCACAGGTGCCATTAAGAATTAAGAGAACCCCCGCCGTCTGCTGAACTCCAGCTTGTCTTAGTGGGAACACATGCAATTATGCACACGATCCATACCAGTGTGAACCTAGCTTAAGAGTCACCTCCCACTTTGATGTGGTTGCAGGATTGACTCTGACCACTGGGCACCGCTGATGCTCATTATTACTACAGGATGCCGGTCATCTGACCGTGGAATGTGCAGTGCTATGTTATCACCACCAGATGGTGCTATGGGGCTTATAGCTGTAGGGACATGTGTTTTGTGGCTTTAGTGCAATGTAGTGACCACTAGATGGTGCTGTGGTTATTACTGTCATAGAGCTTCAAATCACCATGCAGTGTATTGTGGCTGTAGTGCTTTGTACTGACCACAAGATGGCGCTGTTGTTATTAATGATATAAGGATACAAGTAACCATCCAGTGCTTTGTGGCTGCAGTGCTTTGTATTGACCACAAGATGGCGCTGTTGTTATTAATAAGGATACAAGTAACCATCCAGTGTATTGTGGCTGTAGTGCTTTGCACGGACCACAAGGAGGTGCTGTTGTTAATAATGATATAGGGATACAAGTAACTATGCAGTGCTTTGTACTGACCACAGGACAGGATGGTGCTGTTATTAATGATATAAGGATACAACTAACCATCCAATGCTTTGTGGCTGCAGTGCTTTGCACTGACCACGAGTAGGTGCTGTTATTAGTGATATAGGGTGCCCATTGTTGCTAGAGGGATACAGATCACCTGACTGTGGTGCTTGTTAATGTAGGGATACTCCCTGTGTATTGTGGCTGTAATGCTATGTAGTGGCCACTAGATGGTGCTGTGGTTATTAGTTCCATAGAACTTCAAATCATCATGCATTGTATTGTGGCTGTAGTGCTTTGCACTGACCACAAGGAGGTGCTGTTGTTAGTGATAGAGAGTCCTCATTGTTACTATAATAGGGGTACATATCACCTGAATGTGGCATGTGTCAGTAGTGCTGTGTTATCACCAGCAGATGGCACTGTGGTGCTGGTTACTAGAGGGATACTCTCTTTGTATTGATCTCCATGAGTATTGTGGCTGTAGTGCTTTGTACTGACCACAGGAAGGTGCTGTTCTTAGTGATATAGGGTGCTCATGGTTACTATAGAGATACAGGTCACCTGACTGTGGTATATGTCTGTAGTACTGAGCTATCACCAACAGATGGCACTGTGGTGCTTGTTACTGTAGGTATACTGCCTGTGTATTGTGGCTGTAGTGCTATATACTGACCATAAGATGGTGCTATTGTTAGTGATATAGAGTTACAATCCTAAGTATTGTGCGCAAATTGCTTTAGGGTCAAGTCAGGATTGTCAAGGAAGGCATGAGAAGACCCACACGGGGAAAAAAACCCTTCTCCTAAGCGATATGTGGCAAAAGCTTCACCTACAAGTCCCACCTCCTATCCCACCACCGCATGCAGTGATGTAGGGATACAAGTCATCTGTGTATTGTGGCTGTAGTTCTACATACTGACCAATAGATGGTGCTGTAGTTATTAGTGATCTAGAGATACAAGTCATCTGTGTATTGTGGCTGTAGTTCTACATACTGACCAATAGATGGTGCTGTAGTTATTAGTGATCTAGAGATACAAGTCATCTGTGTATTGTGGCTGTAGTTCTACATACTGACCAATAGATGGTGCTGTAGTTATTAGTAGGGATGCACCGAAATTTCGGCCGCCGAAACATATCGGCCAAAAATGGCCCTTTTGGCAAAAAGCCGAAAGAGAATTCTTGCCGATACTGGTGCCGAAAATGGGGCGGGGCCTATCAGGGGGGTTTCATATATTGTAGAAGAGAGGAGAGCCACCGCTCTCCAATGGGACGGGTGATCTGTCTATCAAAGTGCCCAGACAAGGGGGAAGGGCTGTATGTGACCGCGCGCAGCGGGGAACACACAGCTATTGAAATGAAAGCTGTGATGTTACCGGCACTGTAATCAATCAGGCGGCGACGGCTCTCTTCTTCCTTCACTGGCTGCAATGGGGACACAGGCCGCACTACTGGGGACACAGGCCGCACTACCGGGAACACAGGCCGCACTACCGGGAACACAGGCCGCACTACCGGGAACACAGGCCGCACTACCGGGAACACTGGCCGCACTACCGGGAACACTGGCCGCACTACCGGGAACACTGGCCGCACTACCGGGAACACTGGCCGCACTACCGGGAACACTGGCCACACTACCGGGAACACTGGCCACACTACCGGGAACACTGGCCACACTACCGGGAACACTGGCCACACTACCGGGAACACTGGCCGCACTACCGGGAACACTGGCCGCACTACCGGGAACACTGGCCACACTACCGGGAACACTGGCCGCACTACCGGGAACACTGGCCGCACTACCGGGAACACTGGCCGCACTACCGGGAACACTGGCCGCACTACCGGGAACACTGGCCGCACTACCGGGAACACTGGCCGCACTACCGGGAACACTGGCCGCACTACCGGGAACACTGGCCGCACTACCGGGAACACTGGCCGCACTACCGGGAACACTGGCCGCACTACCGGGAACACTGGCCACACTACCGGGAACACTGGCTACACTACCGGGAACACAGGCTGCACTACCGGGGACACTGGCTGCAATGGGGACACTGGCTGGCTGCATTTGACGGGCACTGGTGAGGCCGCATTGATCTCTTGTATCATGTCCGCAGTCTCTGACTCTCTGACCATGTCCCCAGTCTTTGACCATCTCCTGTACCATGTCCCCAGTCTCTGACCATCTCCTGTACCATCTCTGTAGTCTCTGACCATCTCCTGTACCATGTCCCCAGTCGCTGACTATCTTCTGTATAAAAATATTTTTAAAAACAGTCACTTTCGGTATCTGTGTTGTTTCGATATCGGTTTCGGGATCAAGGAAGATTTATTTTCGGTATCGTTTTCGGCACCAAAAAACCCATTTGGTGCATCCCTAGTATTAGTGATGTAGGGATACAGGTGTGTGTATTGTGGCTGTAGTTCTACATACTGACCAATAGATGGTGCTGTGGTTATTAGTGATGTAGGGATACAAGTCATCTGTGTATTGTGTCTGTAGTTCTACATACTGACCAATAGATGGTGCTGTGTTTATTAGTGCTACAGAGACACAAATCAGCATGCTGTGTATTGTGGCTGTAGTGCTGTTTACTAACCACTAGATGGTGCTGTGGTTAGTGCTATAGGGCAGGGATATGCAATTAGCGGACCTCCAGCTGTTGCAGAACTACAAGTCCCATGAGGCATAGCAAGACTCTGACAGCCACAAGCATGACATCCAGAGTCAAGAGGCATGATGGGACTTGTAGTTTTGCAACAGCTGGAGGTCCGCTAATTGCTTATCTCTGCTATAGGGATACAAGTCAGTATTCTGTGTAATCTGATTGTAGTGATGCTGTCTATCCTCTGGGGGTGCTGACACTCTTCCTGCTTCTGTACAGGAAGTAAACCGCTTAGTTATAGAGTAGTTGGCAGTGAGTGTCAGCTATGGCTGTAATTGGTTCATTCTGTCTATTCTCAGATTTTCCAGCTGTAGAGGTGGCGGCTCCGACTACCAGACCAACGGCAAAAAGAAAACTGTATAGACAATGCCACTGAGCGTGAGTGAGGGAAGAGGTCATGTTTCCGAGAGGATACTGAGCCTGACCCTGGAGATCATCTACCTGCTGACCGGAGAGGTGAGGAGGATTCTGGGAGGTCACATGACATCACTCTTATCTCTATTAGCCACTTCCATACCGGGCCTATTCTGGCACTCCTCTCCTACATGTAAAAATCATCTTTTTTTTTTGCTAGAAAATTGCTCAGAACCCCCAAACATTATATATGTTTTTTTAGCAGACACCCTAGGGAATAAAATGGCGGTTGTTGCAACCTTTTATGTGTTTGCGCCACAATTTTCAAACGTGTTTTTTTTTTTTTTTTTTTTTGAAAAAAAAATGTTTCATGAATTAAAAAATAACAAAACAGTAAAGTTAGCCCAGTTTTTTGTATAATGTGAAAGATGAAGTTACACCAAGTAAATAGAAACCCAACATGCCACGTTTTAAAATTAAATTAAATTAAAAATCTCCATAGGCGATGCTTTAAATTTTTTTACAGGTTACCAGTTTAGAGTTATAGAGTAGGTCTAGTGCTGGAATTGTTGCTCGCGCTCTAACGCACGTGGCAATACCTCATATGTGTGGTTTGAACGGCGTTTACATGTGTGGGCGGACTTACGTGTGCGTTGGCTTCTGTGCGCGAACTACTGGGGGCGGGGGCGCTTTAAATTTTTATTTTTTTATTGCTTATTTTACTTTATTTTTACACTTTCTCTTTTTCATTTTTTTTTTGATCACTTTTATTCCTATTACAAGGAATGTAAACATCCCTTACAATAGGAATAGTGTGTGAAATGTCCTCTTTATGGAGAGATGGGGGGTCAATAAGACCCCCCCATCTCTCCTCCAGGCTGGAAAGCATGAGATCAAAAAAAAAAAATCACGATCCCATGCTTTCCAACCGCGATCGCGGCTTTGTTTACAAGCGTGGTCCGGACGTGACGTCATAACGTCGCACCCGGATCTCCGATGGTCATAGAGATGACTGGTGACCATCTGGTCAACGGAAATCTCTATGATTGTCATCCGGCGGTGGCCGATTCTATCTCCGGGTCCCCGATGGCACGGGAGAAGCACCAGCAGGAGGGGGGGGTGTCCCCTCCTGTCGCCTGTAAGAACGATCTAGCAGCTGAACTGCCACTAGGATCATTCTTACGGTGCACAGAATCGCCAGCTTAAAAAGAGGATGTCCGAATGATGCCTGTAGCTGCACCCATCATTCAGATATTCCCACTGAAAGTCAAGGACGTCATATGACGGCCTTGGGCTGGAAGTGGTTAATAAAACACAGACCTGACCGGAGAGGTGAGGAGGATTCTGGGAGGTCACATGACATCACTCTTATCTCTATTAATAAAACACAGACCTGACCGGAGAGGTGAGGAGGATTCTGGGAGGTCACATGACGTCACTCTTATCTCTATTAATAAAACACAGACCTGACCGGAGAGGTGAGGAGGATTCTGGGAAGTCACATGACATCACTCTTATCTCTATTAATAAAACAGACCTGACCGGAGAGGTGAGGAGGATTCTGGGAGGTCACATGACATCACTATTATCTCTATTACTAAAACACAGAGCTCACTGGAGAGGTGAGGAGGATTCTGGGAGGTCACATGACACAATGTTTTTTTTAGAACCATATGAGTAGAGGTCCTTATGTTTGTGACACTGATTGTGTTGCCCCCATTATGTTGCAGCATTACAGACCTGTGAAGGAGCAGATAGTGGTCACGAGTAGATGGACCGAGAAGGATCCGCCTTCCTCCCTAAAAACTGAGAGGTACAAGGACAAGAAGATTCTGGACATCACCAAGGAGATCATTGAGCTGCTGACCATTGATTTAAAGTTGGAAAAGGACGTCACAATGGATAATCAGAAGCCCCTCCCATCTCCGGGTAAGAGAAGGTGGACCTATTGCTCCTTGTGATAAAAAGACAATATTCTAAAATCCTGAAATGTCTTTCTGAGGCAAAACTAGCCAGTGGAGGGTTTATCCTTCTCCTGCCTTTCCTAAAATTCCAGTTTTGGTGTTTCATGGTACTACTGCTGAAGCTTTCTGTTCCATAGATTCCCTCTGCCCCCTCCAGCTTATAACCTATGGAACTTCCACATAAATCATCCCCTGTATAGGAATGGCCCCTTTCCCGTTACCTCATCTCTTCCTATTAAGCTCTAGGTTCCCCCACGTGCCCATCTTCTTACCACCATGTCTCCATGTTTCCAACAGATTTACTTCCTGGAGGATCTCAGCTGGACATTTCTCCATCACAAGACCTTGTCCAAGAAGATCCCAGAGCCATTAGTCCCTCATCTTTTAGGTCCTCCTCACCAGAGGAGCAAAGCATGAGCCACACTTCGGATGAAACAATTTTGACCATGTTGGAAGGAACAGAAGACCATTCCCAGCTCTCCAAGCCAACCAGCCACATGTCCGACACATCTACCCAGGTTAAAGAGGAGAGGGTTTCGTGTAGAGAACGCTCCTCACAGACAGATAAGGCTACCCCCGAACATCCTCAATCATATTGGCTTCCGTGTATTAAGGAGGAACCCAGCTCATACGATGAGGAGCATCAAGCCAGGGGTGACCCTTCTCCGTCTGGAGACCAGTGTGACCAAGTTAAGGAGGAAAAAAAGGACCACATTGAGTATACATCTTTTGTTATTAAGGATGAAAGCCTTCCATGCAACACCACCTGCTCCCAATGTCACATGTACTTCCCGGATAAAGACAGCTTTCTTAAACACTGGGAAACGCACTCTAAAACGAAGCCGCTTTCTTCCGATCCCAGCAAACCGCCTGCTGGAGAAAAGCCGTTCTCCTGCCCTCTGTGCGGGAAGAACTTTGCGGAGAAAGGGTTACTCCGCCGCCACCAGAAGGTCCACTCTGGGGAGAAGCCGTTTTCTTGCACGTACTGCGGCAAATGTTTCGCCTGGAAGTCCAACCTCACGGTCCACGTCATGAGTCACACAGGACAAAAGCCATACAGCTGCAGCGAATGCGGGAAATGCTTCATCGCCAAATCGCATGTGGTGGAGCACAAGAGGAGCCACACGCATGAGAAGCCATATCCATGCCCGGAGTGCGGGAAATGCTTTGTCAGCAAGTCGCAGATGCTGAAGCACCAGAGGAAGCACAGCGGCCACCGGGCATTCCTCTGCTCTGATTGTGGGAAGAGCTTCACCGACAAGTCAGTACTGATCATCCACCAGAGGACTCATACCGGCGAGAAGCCGTATGCTTGCTCTGTGTGTGGGAAATGCTTTACCACGACCACCAATCTCCTGGTTCACGAGAGGATTCACTCAGGAGAGAAGCCGTATTCATGCTCAGAGTGCGAGCGGTCATTCATCCATAAGTCAGACCTGATGAAACACCAGAAGATCCACACTGGGGAAAAGGCCTTTTCCTGCTCGGTGTGCGGGAAGTGCTTTAGGGTCAAGTCAGGATTGACAAGGCATGAGAAGACCCACACAGGGGAAAAGCCCTTCTCCTGCGCGATATGTGGCAAATGCTTCACGTGCAAGTCCCACCTCCTATCCCACCACCGTGTGCACACCGGCGAGAAGCCTTTCCCCTGCAACGAGTGCGAAAAATGGTTCACCAGCAACTCTGACCTCATCCGACACCAGCGCATCCACACGGGAGAGAGACCCTACGCTTGTACCGAATGCGGCAAACGCTTCACCTTCCAGTCCGCTCTGGTTCGGCACGTGCGAATACACACCGGGGAGAAGCCATACGCCTGCGAGGAGTGCGGGAAATGCTTTGTCAGTAATTCAGATTGTGCTCAGCATCAGAAGACACACAGGGGGAACAGACCAGCTTAATATAGATGGCCATCGTGAATTCGGCTTCAGTTTCACGATGGGGCGAAAGCGTAGATATCTGATGAGGTCTACATGCTGGAACCTTGGTCTTGATCCTCAAGCTACCTAATTCATGCTGCCATGGTTGGCTTCCATTTGGCCTCCACACAACTTCCTGTCCCCACTTTTAAAGGCCAACTCCTGCTTCCCCCTCTCCCCCATTTCCTACTTCCACCTACTTTGGAGCACCCCCTGCGCTTCTTTATTTATTAAAGTAAAACTGTATGCATACTTTTTTTTTCAGTCTTTGGTCTGGTCGCATGACAAGTGGTGAGCGCTCCCCTGCATCATTCTCCTGTGAGTCCAAGGCAGCTTGATGACACCCCGGGCTTACAGGAAGTAGGTTAAATAACAATAAGTGTTTCAACGACAGAGATGGACCAGCATTGGACTACTATGAAGAACACGTAGGGCAGTGCTTGAGCGTGGAGAGGGTGAGAACCGCTTGGAAGACTCTTTGGACAGTAGGGCCTATTTAAAAGATAGAATTTGACTATGATCTTGCGCTATAATTCACCAGTGCCTGGTGCCGTTTGGAACTACAAGTACCCAACTTCCTAAAGTGAATGTATAGTGGATTTGTACATATTTATTATAGTCAGGACTAAATGCCTATTAATATTTTGTGTTTTCCCTTTGAGGCTTCTAGTGTAACATGTCTAGTTACATATCTCATACTCGTTTTTGCTCGTTGTTAACAGAACCCAATAGTTGAAGCTGAATGAGGGATCAGAGGGGGTGACTCGTTCCTTATTGGATTGCTGAGACCGAGGTGTCAGAAAGATGGGGCTTCAAAGCAGGCAGATTCTCTTTAGCTAAGCCATGGTGCCGTGTTAACCCTTTGTTAAATGTTAGAGTCTATATACGGTATATTGTATGAAAAAAATTAAAAACATTAATTTCAATGTAAAAAAATATGACCCTAAACTTTTATAAGGGCCTCCAGGTTAGGGATCCTTACCCATAAGGGCCCCCAGGTTAGGGACCCTTTCCCTACAAGGGCCCCCGGGTTAGGGACCATTTCCCTATAAGGGCCTCCAGGTTAGGAATCTTTTCCTTATCAGGGCCTCAAAGTTAGGGACCCTTTCCCTATAAGGGCTTCCAGGTTAGGGACTCTTTCCCTACAAGGTCCCCTAGGCTAGGGACCTTTCCCTGCAAGAGCCTCAAGGCTAGGGATCCTTTCCCTATAAGGGCCCCCAGGCTGGTGACCATTTTCCTATAAGGGCCTCCAGGTTAGGGACCTTTTCCTATAAGGGCCTCCAGGCTAGGGCCTACAGGTTGGAGACCTTTTCCTTATAAGGGCCTCCATGTTGGGTATCCTTTTCCTAGAAGGGACTCTAGTTTAGGGACCCTTTACCCGCAAGGGCCTCCAGGCTAGGGACCGTTTCCCTGCAGGGGCCTCCAGGCTAGGGATCCTTTCCCTGCAAGGGCCTCCAGGCTAGGGATCCTTTCCCTGCAAGGGCCTCCAGGCTAGGGATCCTTTCCCTGCAAGGGCCTCCAGGCTAGGGATCGTTTCCCTGCAAGGGCCTCCAGGCTAGGGATCCTTTCCCTGCAAGGGCCTCCAGGCTAGGGATCGTTTCCCTGCAAGGGCCTGCAGGCTAGGGATCGTTTCCCTGCAAGGGCCTCCAGGCTAGGGATCGTTTCCCTGCAAGGGCCTGCAGGCTAGGGATCGTTTCCCTGCAAGAGCCTCAAGGCTAGGGATCCTTTCCCTATAAGGGCCCCCAGGCTGGTGACCATTTTCCTATAAGGGCCTCCAGGTTAGGGACCTTTTCCTATAAGGGCCTCCAGGCTAGGGCCTACAGGTTGGAGACCTTTTCCTTATAAGGGCCTCCATGTTGGGTATCCTTTTCCTAGAAGGGACTCTAGTTTAGGGACCCTTTACCCGCAAGGGCCTCCAGGCTAGGGACCGTTTCCCTGCAGGGGCCTCCAGGCTAGGGATCCTTTCCCTGCAAGGGCCTCCAGGCTAGGGATCCTTTCCCTGCAAGGGCCTCCAGGCTAGGGATCCTTTCCCTGCAAGGGCCTCCAGGCTAGGGATCCTTTCCCTGCAAGGGCCTCCAGGCTAGGGATCGTTTCCCTGCAAGGGCCTCCAGGCTAGGGATCGTTTCCCTGCAAGGGCCTCCAGGCTAGGGATCGTTTCCCTGCAAGGGCCTGCAGGCTAGGGATCGTTTCCCTGTAAGGGCCTCCAGGCTAGGGATCCTTTCCCTATAAGGGCCTCCAGGCTAGGGATCCTTTCCCTATAAGGGCTTCAGGCTAGGGATCCTTTCCCTATAAGGGCCTCCAGGTTTGGGATCCTTTCCCTATAAGGGCCTCCAGGTTAGGGCACCTTGGTATTTAGACCCCCAACACCCATTTTTTACTCCACGTCCTGCTGAGCTTTAATGCCGTTTAGAGTCAGACTCAACACCCTCAACTCACCGCGGGAAGATCCAGTCTACCACTTACGATGATCATAGCAATCCCAGTCTCTATGGGTGAGCCTCTTGGGGACTCCGGCTCACGTATCTGCTTACGAACGCAACCATTCCTAATACATGGGCAAGTTTCTACCCCACCACAGGATCATCATTGTTGGGTTTGTATATTGTATATATGTATTGATATGTAGCATATGGCTGGTGAAATTAATTTATTAAAGCGTTAACATGGACTGTTAAACTGTGTTGTGAAACCAATGTGTGTACTGTACTTGGCACGATCCGTTGGTAATCCCAATCATTCGGGAAGCCCCGTTATTGCAGGCATGGAATATCATACAAATCACAAGGAACGGTAATCACTTATTGGTGGTTTCACTGCAAGTAGCCAAATGGTGAACGCTTTTCAGTACTAGTAAAGGAGGCATGTACTTACCATGTACTTGCCACCACTGGGCAGCATGTCATTCATTCTGGGCGGGATTTCCACTTTAATCCAATTGCCACTATGATTTGATGGATCTATGAGATTTTATTAAACTGAACTTCAAAGGGCCACAGCTAAAAAGTGCTGGGACTGGTTTATTCAGAGCTGTGAAGGGAAACGACCATTCAGAGAGCTCACTGGTCTGGTTAGGTAGCATACATTCGTACCGGAAACCCTCCAATTGGTCACTTCTTTCCTGGATACACCGCCATACCCTCCCCACTCCTTTCCTGATCATACCGTCATACCCTCCCCACTCCTTTCCTGATCATACCGTCATACCCTTCCCACTCCTTTCCTGATCATACCGTCATATCCTCTCCACTCCTTTCCTAGATATACCGTCATACCCTCCCCACTCCTTTCCTGCATAAACCGCCATACCCTCTCCACTCCTTTCCTGCATAAACCGCCATACCCTTCCCACTCCTTTCCTGATCATACCGCCATACCCTCCCCACTCCTTTCCTGGATATACCGTCATACCCTCCCCACTCCTTTCCTGATCATACCCTCCCCACTCCTTTCCTGGATATACCGTCATACCCTCGCCACTCCTTTCCTGGATATACCGTCATACCCTCCCCACTCCTTTCCTGATCATACTCTCCCCACTACTTTCCTGATCATACCCACCCCACTCCGTTCCTGGATATACCGTCATACCCTCCCCACTCCTTTCCTGATCATACCACCATACCCTCCCCACTCCTTTCCTAACCATACCGCCATACCCTCACCACTCCTTTCCTGGATACACCGTCATACCCTCCCCACTCCTTTCCTAATCATACCGCCATACCCTCCCCACTCCTTTCCTGATCATACCGTCATACCCTCCCACTCCTTTCCTGGATAGACCGTCATATCCTCCCCACTCCTTTCCTAATCATACCGTCATATCCTCCCACTCCTTTCCTGGATATACCACCATACCCTCCCCACTCCTTTCCTGATCATACCGTCATACCCTCCCACTCCTTTCCTGGATATACCGCCATACCCTCCCCACTACTTTCCTGCATAAACCGTCATACCCTCCCCCGTCCTTTCCTGATCATACCCTCCCCACTCCTTTCCTGGATATACCTTCATACCCTCCCCACTACTTTCCTGCATAAACCGTCATACCCTCCCCCGTCCTTTCCTGATCATACCCTCCCCACTCCTTTCCTGATCATACCGTCATATCCCCTACACACTCCTTTCCTGCATAAACCGCCATACCCTCCCCACTCCTTTCCTGATCATACCGCCATACCCTCCCCACTCCTTTCCTGGATATACCGTCATACCCTCCCCACTCCTTTCCTGGATATACCATCATACCCTCCCCACTCCTTTCCTGATCATACCGCCATACTCTCCCCACTCCTTTCCTGATCATACCCTCCCCACTCCTTTCCTGATCATACCCTCCCCACTCCTTTCCTGCATAAACCGCCATACCCTCTCCACTCCTTTCCTGCATAAACCGCCATACCCTCTCCACTCCTTTCCTGCATAAACCGTCATACCCTCCCCCGTCCTTTCCTGATCATACCGCCATACCCTCCCCACTCCTTTCCTGATCATACCGTCATATCCCCTACACACTCCTTTCCTGCATAAACCGCCATACCCTCCCCACTCCTTTCCTGATCATACCGCCATACCCTCCCCACTCCTTTCCTGGATATACCGTCATACCCTCCCCACTCCTTTCCTGGATATACCATCATACCCTCCCCACTCCTTTCCTGATCATACCGCCATACTCTCCCCACTCCTTTCCTGATCATACCCTCCCCACTCCTTTCCTGATCATACCCTCCCCACTCCTTTCCTGCATAAACCGCCATACCCTCTCCACTCCTTTCCTGCATAAACCGCCATACCCTCCCCACTCCTTTCCTGGATATACCGTCATACCCTCCCCACTCCTTTCCTGATCATACCGCCATACCCTCCCCACTCCTTTCCTGATCATACCCTCCCCACTCCTTTCCTGGATATACCGTCATACCCTCCCCACTCCTTTCCTGATCATACCGCCATACCCTCCCACTCCTTTCCTGGATATACCGTCATACCCTCCCCACTCCTTTCCTGATCATACTGTCATACCTTCCCCACTCCTTTCCTGATCATACTCTCCCCACTCCTTTCCTGATCATACCCTCCCCACTCCGTTCCTGGATATACCGCCATACCCTCCCCACTCCTTTCCTGATCATACCACCATACCCTCCCCACTCCTTTCCTAACCATACCGCCATACCCTCACCACTCCTTTCCTGGATACACCGTCATACCCTCCCCACTCCTTTCCTAATCATACCGCCATACCCTCCCCACTCCTTTCCTGATCATACCATCATACCCTCCCACTCCTTTCCTGGATATACCACCATACCCTCCCCACTCCTTTCCTGATCATACTGTCATACCTTCCCCACTCCTTTCCTGATCATACCCTCCCCACTCCTTTCCTGGATATACCTTCATACCCTCCCCACTACTTTCCTGCATAAACCGTCATACCCTCCCCCGTCCTTTCCTGATCATACCCTCCCCACTCCTTTCCTGATCATACCGTCATATCCCCTACACACTCCTTTCCTGCATAAACCGCCATACCCTCCCCACTCCTTTCCTGATCATACCGCCATACCCTCCCCACTCCTTTCCTGATCATACCCTCCCCACTCCTTTCCTGGATATACCGTCATACCCTCCCCACTCCTTTCCTGATCATACCGCCATACCCTCCCACTCCTTTCCTGGATATACCGTCATACCCTCCCCACTCCTTTCCTGATCATACTCTCCCCACTCCTTTCCTGATCATACCCTCCCCACTCCGTTCCTGGATATACCGTCATACCCTCCCCACTTCTTTCCTGATCATACCGCCATACCCTCCCCACTCCTTTCCTGATCATACCACCATACCCTCCCCACTCCTTTCCTAACCATACCGCCATACCCTCACCACTCCTTTCCTGGATACACCGTCATACCCTCCCCACTCCTTTCCTAATCATACCGCCATACCCTCCCCACTCCTTTCCTGGATATACCGTCATACCCTCCCCACTCCTTTCCTGGATATACCATCATACCCTCCCCACTCCTTTCCTGATCATACCGCCATACTCTCCCCACTCCTTTCCTGATCATACCCTCCCCACTCCTTTCCTGATCATACCCTCCCCACTCCTTTCCTGCATAAACCGCCATACCCTCTCCACTCCTTTCCTGCATAAACCGCCATACCCTTCCCACTCCTTTCCTGATCATACCGCCATACCCTCCCCACTCCTTTCCTGGATATACCGTCATACCCTCCCCACTCCTTTCCTGATCATACCGCCATACCCTCCCCACTCCTTTCCTGATCATACCCTCCCCACTCCTTTCCTGGATATACCGTCATACCCTCCCCACTCCTTTCCTGATCATACCGCCATACCCTCCCACTCCTTTCCTGGATATACCGTCATACCCTCCCCACTCCTTTCCTGATCATACTCCCCACTCCTTTCCTGATCATACCCTCCCCACTCCGTTCCTGGATATACCGTCATACCCTCCCCACTTCTTTCCTGATCATACCGCCATACCCTCCCCACTCCTTTCCTGATCATACCACCATACCCTCCCCACTCCTTTCCTAACCATACCGCCATACCCTCACCACTCCTTTCCTGGATACACCGTCATACCCTCCCCACTCCTTTCCTAATCATACCGCCATACCCTCCCCACTCCTTTCCTGATCATACCGTCATACCCTCCCACTCCTTTCCTGGATATACCACCATACCCTCCCCACTCCTTTCCTGATCATACCGTCATACCCTCCCCACTCCTTTCCTGATCATACTGTCATACCTTCCCCACTCCTTTCCTGATCATACCCTCCCCACTCCTTTCCTGGATATACCTTCATACCCTCCCCACTACTTTCCTGCATAAACCGTCATACCCTCCCCCGTCCTTTCCTGATCATACCCTCCCCACTCCTTTCCTGATCATACCGTCATATCCCCTACACACTCCTTTCCTGCATAAACCGCCATACCCTCCCCACTCCTTTCCTGGATATACCGTCATACCCTCCCCACTCCTTTCCTGGATATACCATCATACCCTCCCCACTCCTTTCCTGATCATACCGCCATACCCTCCCCACTCCTTTCCTGATCATACCGCCATACCCTCCCCACTCCTTTCCTGATCATACCCTCCCCACTCCTTTCCTGCATAAACCGCCATACCCTCTCCACTCCTTTCCTGCATAAACCGCCATACCCTTGCCACTCCTTTCCTGATCATACCGCCATACCCTCCCCACTCCTTTCCTGGATATACCGTCATACCCTCCCCACTCCTTTCCTGATCATACCGCCATACCCTTCCCACTCCTTTCCTGATCATACCGCCATACCCTCCCCACTCCTTTCCTGGATATACCGTCATACCCTCCCCACTCCTTTCCTGATCATACCGCCATACCCTCCCCACTCCTTTCCTGATCATACCCTCCCCACTCCTTTCCTGGATATACCGTCATACCCTCGCCACTCCTTTCCTGGATATACCATCATACCCTCCCCACTCCTTTCCTGATCATACTCTCCCCACTCCTTTCCTGATCATACCGTCATACCCTCCCCACTCCGTTCCTGATCATACCGTCATACCCTCCCCACTTCTTTCCTGATCATACCGCCATACCCTCCCCACTCCTTTCCTGATCATACCGCCATACCCTCCCCACTCCTTTCCTAACCATACCGCCATACCCTCACCACTCCTTTCCTGGATACACCGTCATACCCTCCCCACTCCTTTCCTAATCATACCGCCATACCCTCCCCACTCCTTTCCTGATCATACCGTCATACCCTCCCACTCCTTTCCTGGATACACCGTCATATCCTCCCCACTCCTTTCCTAATCTTACCGCCATACCCTCCCCACTCCTTTCCTGATCATACCGTCATACCCTCCCACTCCTTTCCTGGATATACCACTATACCCTTCCCACTCTTTTCCTGATCATACCCTCCCCACTCCTTTCCTGATCATACCGTCATACCCTCCCACTCCTTTCCTGGATATACCGCCATACCCTCCCCACTCCTTTCCTGATCATACCCTCCCCACTCCTTTCCTGATCATACTGTCATACCTTCCCCACTCCTTTCCTGATCATACCCTCCCCACTCCTTTCCTGGATATACCTTCATACCCTCCCCACTACTTTCCTGCATAAACCGTCATACCCTCCCCCGTCCTTTCCTGATCATACCCTCCCCACTCCTTTCCTGATCATACCGTCATATCCCCTACACACTCCTTTCCTGCATAAACCGCCATACCCTCCCCACTCCTTTCCTGGATATACCGTCATACCCTCCCCACTCCTTTCCTGGATATACCATCATACCCTCCCCACTCCTTTCCTGATCATACCGCCATACTCTCCCCACTCCTTTCCTGGATATACCGCCATACCCTCCCCACTTCTTTCCTGATCATACCGCCATACCCTCCCCACTCCTTTCCTGGATATACCGACATACCCTCCCCACTCCTTTCCTGATCATACCCTCCCCACTCCTTTCCTGGATATACCGTCATACCCTCCCCCCTCCTTTCCTGATCATACCCTCCCCACACCTTTCCTGGATATACTGTCATACCCTCCCCACTCCTGTCCTGGATATACCGTCATACCCTCCCCACTCCTTTCCTGGATATACCGTCATACCCTCCCCACTCCTTTCCTGCATAAACCGTCATACCCTCCCCACTCCTTTTCTGGATATACCGTCAAACCCTCACCACTCCTTTCCTGATCATACCGCCATACCCTCCCCACTCCTTTCCTGATCATACCGCCATACCCTCCCCACTCCTTTCCTGATCATACCGCCATACCCTCCCCACTCCTTTCCTGGATATACCGCCATACCCTCCCCACTCCTTTCCTGGATATACCGCCATACCCTCCCCACTCCTTTCCTGATCATACCGCCATACCCTCCCCACTCCTTTCCTGATCATACCGCCATACCCTCCCCTCTTCTTTCCTGGATATACCGCCATACCCTCCCCACTCCTTTCCTGGATATACCGTCATACCCTCCCCACTCCTTTCCTGATCATACCGTCATACCCTCCCCACTCCTTTCCTGATCATACTGTCATACCCTCCCCACTCCTTTCCTGATCATACCCTCCCCACTCCTTTCCTGATCATACCATCATACTCTCTGCACTCCTTTCCTGGATATACCGCCATACCCTCCCCACTCCTTTCCTGACCATACCGCCATACCCTCCCCACTCCTTTCCTGCATATACTGTCATACCCTCTGCACTCCTTTCCTGCATAGACTGTCATACCCTCTGCACTCCTTTCCTGCATATACCGTCATACCCTCTGCACTCCTTTCCTGATCATACCCTCTCCACTCCTTTCCTGCATATACAGTCATACCCTCCTCGCTCCTTTCCTGGATATAATGTCATACCCTCCCCACACCTTTCCTGGATATACCGTCATACTCTCCATACTCCTTCCTACACATTACGTCATACATTCCCCACTCTATTCCTGCATATACTGTCATACCGCTATACCCTCCACACGCCTTGATAGCAGAAAACAAACGCACGAGTGGATTACCAGACAGTCTATGTATCGTGATATTATATGTCACAGGCCTTGCAGCCCTCAAGGATTAGGGGTATCCTAACAGTCAAAGAGAAAAGGATAAAAGGGCGCACCAGCCTTGCGCATTATCCTTTGGGTTTTTATTAAAAGTGAATAAAAAGAAAACTATTCACAAACATCTGTAGCAATCTTGCAATGTAAATAGTCACCGAATAGCAGCAATTGGTCTAGAGCAATTGATGTACTCCAGAGGTCATGGAGGAAATAACGGGGACCACTGCCGACTGACGCGTTTCGAAGGTGAAAACTTCTTCCTCAGAGCCCTCCTTCAACAGTCCTTATACACACACATATGCACCCTCTATCAATCAAACAGGGACGTCCCAGACAGGCAAGTAGGACCCTCCCCTCTCTGTGGGCGGTCTAAGGCCAAGAGACTACACCCACTAAAGGGAGATGGCGCCTCCCTTACTAAAAACAGATGCAGTTAGTGGATGAGGCAGATTGGTCAGTAGAAAACTGGTGGGCAGGGGATCATTACTGTATATGCACAACAATATATAAGAGCCTCATATAATCCAAATGTGGTACAAGAGTAAGGGCTGGTCTGAAAACTGTAATGGCTTCCCATAAAGGATGTCCCAGGTAATTTCACCAGGGCACACAGCGCCACCAGAGGCAACCAATCTTACCAATCCAAGGTAGCTGAGGCCATGCCACCATGTGTGGGATCTCTCTCCATGGCAATAGCGTCTCTCCTGGCCTATTCCCGTGTCTGGAAAGCACGCTGCAGTGTTTGTGTTCCAGACAATAGGAAGGGTGGTGCTGACCACCCTCCTTTCCTGCATATACCGTCATACCCTCTGCACTCCTTTCCTGATCATACCACCATACCCTCCCCACTCCTTTCCTGCACATACCGTCATACCCTCCCCACTCCTTTCCTGCATATACCGTCATACCCCCTGCACTCATTTCCTGATCATACTGTCATACCCTCCCCACTCCTTTCCTGCATATACCGCCATACCCTCCCCACTCCTTTCCTGCATATACCGTCATACCCTCTGCACTCCTTTCCCAATCATACCGTCATACCCTCCCCACTCCTTTCCTGCATATACTGCCATACCCTCCCCACTTCTTTCCTGCATATACCGTCATACCCTCTGCACTCCTATCCTGATCATACCACCATACCATCCCCACTCCTTTCCTGCATATACCGTAATACCTTCCTCACTCCTTTCCTGGATATAATGTCATACCCTCCCCACTCCTTTCCTGCATATACCGTCATACCTTCCTCACTCCTTTCCTGGATATAATGTCATACCCTCCCCACTCCTTTCCTGCATATACCGTCATACTCTCCCCACTCCTTTCCTGATCATACTGTTATACCATCCTCCCCACTCCTTTCCTGATCATACCGTCATACCCTCCCCACTCCTTTCCTGATCATACTGTTATACCCTCCTCCCCACTCCTTTCCTGATCATACTGTTATACCCTCCCCACTCCTTTCCTGATCATACTGTTATACCCTCCCCACTCCTTTCCCGATCATACTGTCATACCCTCCCCACTCCTTTCCTGGATATACCGCCATATCCTCCCCACTCCTTTCCTGCATATACCGCCATACCCTCCCCACTCCTTTCCTGATCATAGCATCGCCCCCTCCACACTCCTTTGCTGCATATACAGCAAAACCTTGGTTTGAGAGCATTTTGCAAGGTAAGCAAATTTTTTTTTAATACATTTTGACTTGATCTACAAGCGATGTCTTGATATACAAGTAGCGTCATGTCACAACTGAGTATAAAAGAGAAGAGAGGCGCCTCTAAGTGTAGCAATATGGTTACAATTAATGACGGTACAACATTTACCAACTCACATGGTTGATGATTAAAAGGGGCACATTTAAGTATGTAGGCATCCAGACTGACAGCGGTGAGAGCCGGCAGTGTGGAGGACGGTCTATGTGAACAGCTTTACCCCGAATGCCTCCATACTTGGATGTGCCTCTTTTAATCATCAACCATGTGAGTTGCTAAATGTTGGACCTTCATTAAACCATATTGCTACATTTCGAGGAGCCTCTCTTCTCTTTTATACTCTGTAGATCCTGCTGGATTTTGCTTCTAATCCCCTTGTGGAGGCTTCCATTTGTGGATGGACATTTTATGGTTACACAACCTGGTCACATTGCTATAATCTTTTTATATGGACTATAAATTGAAGACCTTATGAATAAATGATTGTGGAATGAATCATTTGCGTTTCCATTATATCTTATGGGGAAATTTGCTTTGATATACAAGTGCTTTGGATTACAAACATGTTTCTGGAACTACCATATATACTCGAGTATAAGCCGAGTTTTGCAGCATTTTTTTGTGCTGAAAATGCCCCCCTCGGCTTATACTCGAGTCAAGCACTTTTCTGCAGCAGAGAATGACATTTTCCGAACCAACTTTGGGGCCCGTATCTCGGGGCCACTTGGTGCTAGGAACATTAAATTTGGTGTGCAAACCCAGTGGAACTAGCACTGCAACATATCCAAAGCTGGGGAAACTAGCACCAAGTGGCCCTGAGATACGGGGCCCCCAAATTCGGTTCAGAAAATGGCATTCTCTGCTGCAGAAAAGTGCTTGACATTTTCTGAACCGACTTTGGGGCCCCGTATCTCGAGGCCACTTGGTGCTAGGAACCCCAGATGGATTGGATATTGAATATGTTGTAGTGCTAGTTCCACTGGGTTTGCACACCAAATTTGGGGTTCCTAGCACCAAGTGGCCCCGAGATATGGGGCCCCAAAGTCGGTCAACTGTGTCCATCTGCAGCAATGTCATTTCGGGACCCTTTGGGTCAAGAGATCCCAAATTTTGGCTGCAGCTAAGTGGCATCTAGCAACCCTTAACTACCGAATTTGAAGTTCGGGGAACTTATGGTTGGAAATGGGCACAGTGAGGCTGCAAATGGGCACAGTGAGGCTGCAAATTGTTGACCCTCTTCTCCACTTACAGTAGCTGCGCATTTCTCACCCTAGGCTTATACTCGAGTATATACGGTAATTATGTTCGCAATCCAAGGTTTTACTGTACTGTATTTCCCTCCACACTCCTTTCTGCACATACCATCTTACACTCCTTTCCTGCACAACTTGTCCTACTCTCCACACTCCTTTCCTGCACATGCCGTTCTACCGTTGGAATTCCTTTCCTGCACTGACCATCCTACCCTCAGCACTCTTTTCCTGCACCCTCCACACGCCTTTCCTGCACATAATATTCTACACTCTGATCTCCTTTCCTGCACATAGCGTCATACCCTGCACAATCTTCTACTGCACATACTAAAACCCAGATATCATCCACATTGTTCCTGCACTCAGTGCATCAAACCCTCGCACTCCTTGCCTACACATACTGCCTGCTCTCATACCATCCACACTCTCTTCTACAGATACTGCCTCCTGTCATACCTTCAGCCCTCTTTTCCTCCACATACTTTTTGCATCCATACCCTCTACATTCCCCCTTACATATCTTACCTACTAAAACAGTTCTTCAAAATTCTTTAGAAATTTTTCTATCATTGCCCATTGAAGAAAAGGCACACCTTTGTTCATATAAATAATAAATTGCACTTCAGAAAATAAATTATCAAAAATACTTTATTTTAGACCTCTTTAAGACCACAACAATGGCTTCTCATCTTGTGTGGGTTTTGCGATGTCTGTTCAGGGCCACCTCCTGCACAAAACGTTTGCCACACTCCAAGCAGGCGAAAGGTTTCTCACCCGTGTGAATCCGCTCGTGGTTGAGAAGGATTACCTTTCGCGCAAAACGCTTTCCACACACGGAACAGGAAAAGGGGCGCTCCCCTGTGTGGCTACGCTGGTGTACACTGAGGGCTCCCTTAAGGCTGAAGCGTTTGCCGCACTCCTGGCACTCAAAGGGCTTCTCGCCCGTGTGTGATCGGAGATGGCGGACCAGATCGGACCTCTGAATGAAACTCTTCCCGCACTCGGTACAGGAGTACTTCTCCAGCCCTGCCCTCTGCGCAAAGCACTGCCTGCAGTACGGGCACAAAAGCTGCATCTTCTGCCTGCGGATCCTGCGGTGCACGTCTGCAGGTAACTTCAGCGAGAAACATTTCCCGCACTGTGAACAGACAAATCTATTGTTGCCTCGGTATGCGGTATGATCGGTAAGATTGCCAGCATGACCAGAAAAAGGGCGGCCAAGTGCAGAGGAGTTGAGAAGATGTCCACTGAGCACAGGAGGACCAAAAGGATGTCCGTCAAGTTTAGAGCCATCACAAGTGTGTCTTCTATATGTGGAGGGATCAGTAGGATAGCCAGTCTGTGTAGAGTGATTGGGAGGATGTCCAATATCTGTAGGGTGATTGGCAGCATGTCCAACATGTACAGAGCGATTGAGAGGATGTCCAATATGTGTAGAGTGATTGGGAGGATGTCCAATCTCTGGAGAGCAATTTGGTGGATGACCAATTTGTGTGGAGTGACTGGGAGGACCTCCAATCTGTGTGGAGTGATTGGGAGGACCTCCAATTCGTGTGGAGTGATTGGGAGGACCTCCAAACTGTGTGGAGTGATTGGGAGAATGTGCAATCTGTGTTGAGCCATTAGGATGTCCAATCCTTGTGGAGTAATTGGGAGGAAATCCAATCTGTGTGGCGCAATTAAGAGGACGTCGAATCTGCGTGGAGTGATTGGGAGGATGTCCAATTTTTGTGGAGCAATTGGGAGGACGTCCAATCTGCGTGGATTGATTTGGAGGATGTACAATCTGCGTGGAGTGGTTTGGAGGATGTCCAATCTGCGTGGAGTGGTTTGGAGGATGTCCAATCTGCATGGAGTGATTTGGAGGATGTCCAATCTGCGTGGATTGATTTGGAGGATGTCCAATCTGCGTGGAGTGGTTTGGAGGATGTCCAATCTGCGTGGAGTGGTTTGGAGGATGTCCAATCTGTGTGGAGTGGTTTGGAGGATGTCCAATCTGTGTGGAGTGGTTTGGAGGATGTCCAATCTGTGTGGAGTGGTTTGGAGGATGTCCAATCTGCGTGGAGTGGTTTGGAGGATGTCCAATCTGTGTGGAGTGGTTTGGAGGATGTCCAATCTGTGTGGAGTGGTTTGGAGGATGTCCAATCTGTGTGGAGTGGTTTGGAGGATGTCCACTCTCTGCAGAGCAACTGGGAGAATGTCCACAGTGTGTAGAGCAATCTGGAGGATGCCTAATCTGTGTTGAGTGATCTGGAGGATGTCCAATATGGGGAAGATGTCCAAGGTGTGTAGAGCAATCTGAAGGACGTCCAAGATGTGTAGAGGGATCAGAAGCATGTCCTCCATACAGATCTTCCCTGAGAATCTCTGGATGGAAATCTGGGGTGTTGGGGATTTCTATAAAATCATTTTCTGCTATGCACCTCGGAGATGAAGCGAGAGTCTCCAAGATCTCACTGTTCTCAAGTCCATCCACTAGAAACAAATGAAACATTATTTTTACAAGAAGCGGGATACAATAATGCCAAAACAGTTACAGCAAGTTTTTATATAAAGGTCATGAAGAGCAGTAGAGTCTGTGTGACTGCCAGGGCCGGGACAAGGGGTGGGCAGAAGGGGCCGTTGCCTTGGGCACTGTGGTATCATGAGAGGTTGTGGGGGGGGGACGGTATTTTTGTTAGGAGGGGGAATTTAGGGGATGGCAGGTGGTATAAATTGTTCTGGGGGGGATTTGTGATAGTAGGGATGATTGGGGGGGGGGGAATTTGTGCTGGGAGGGGGATTTGGGGAAAGAGAGAATTTGAGCTGGGAGGGGAGATGGGGTGGCAAAGATTTGTGCTGGGAGGGGGGATTTCAGCAGGGGGTAGATTTTCCTGGGAGGAGAAGGGGAATTTATGTTTAGGGGGTAAGCATGCAGATTAGTTCTCAATTTTTCTTTTGGGGGGGGGGGGATTTTGCTGACATATAATGCTCATACATCTTGGGGGGGGGGGGTGTTCAGTTTGGCATGTTCACCCTGGGGTCTAAATTACCTTGTCCCAGTACTGACCATGGCTCCCTCCATTGATACAGTACAGTGAGTGAGCGTTATCACTCTGGATCAGAAAGTGTGTTACTGGCGGGATCATCAGATGGAAACAAAGGGAAAAAAGTAGCCTGAAAAAGAAAACTAATGCAGCCACCATATCTAAAGGACAGATAAGCAGCAAGTGATTATACACCAGGAAGGGAAAGGTCTTATCCAGACTGAAGAAGACGCCTCTGATAAGAGAGGACAAACCTTCCTCCACTGGAAGTAATAACAGACAATGCATTCACTTTGGAAGGTTCTTTTCATGGTGTTGTGTTTAATACTCACCTGTGCCGACCTCTGGATGAATTTCTTCCTCCATACATGGCTCATCATCCCTCTCTTCTTCTGACTCATCGACGACTTCAATTTTAATTTGAATCATCTCTTCATCCTGAAAAATAGACTTTTAGTTTTGTCTGATGAATAAAACCACAAAGTACCATTTTATTTGTACGAGGGGTCTTCAAAAAGTTTCTGCACTTTTTTTGTTTTAACTCTATTAAATATAAAAAAGTGTGGAAACTTTTTGAAGACCCCTCGTATTGGGCCTATGCAGACATCATAGTCTATAGTTATCTGGTGTTAGAGGTTTATACCTGATCCTCCTGAGGGATCTCCTGATCTTCCTGTGTGGAATCCCGGGAATACAGAGGACGGGGACATCTCTCTGGTGGGTTCCCATTACTGGATCCATCTGTAGGAAACACACACACTGACTGAATACATTGTTTCTATGTGTTTATCAGATGATGGGGGATCTAGGTGGACCCTCCGTACTGCTCTCTCCTTTACAATAAAGTCTCCTCTTACCCGGTGATGTGAGGGGCGGCTGGTCCTCCACGATGACGTCCTTGTAGAGATCCTTGTGTCCTTCTAGATACTCCCACTCCTCCATGGAGAAATAGACAGTGACATCCTGACACCTTATAGGAACCTGACACACACAATGATACAGTCACCATCCAGACACATCCCTTGTCTGTTACTGGATAATGTCCCAGAATTCCCACCACCACTCACCTCTCCTGTCAGCAGATCAATGATCTTCTGGGTGACTTCTAGGATCTTTTTGTTGTTTCTCTCAGATGTCAGGGAGGAAGTTTGAGGCATTGTGATGGTTACATGGTCACCGGACTTCATAGGAGGAAAACTCTGTATAAAGAAACAGTCATGTCATGTGACCTCCCAGAATCCTCCTCACCTCTCTGGTCAGCTCTGTGTTTTATTAATAGGGATAAGAGTGATGTCATGTGACCTCCCAGAATCCTCCTCACCTCTCCGGTCAGGTCTGTGTTTTATTAATAGAGATAAGAGTGATGTCATGTGACCTCCCAGAATCCTCCTCACCTCTCCGGTCAGCTCTGTGTTTTATTAATAGAGATAAATGATGTCATGTGACCTCCCAACTTTTCAAAGTGGGACTGAGGGACACCTATTACCAAATGTATGTAGGCATAGGGCACCCCCACACCACCACGTCCCCTTAAAGGAGAACTATACAAAAAAAAAAAGAAGATTGGTTAGACCCACATGTGCTTTTTTTTTTTTTCTTTTTACCAATACTATTCCTTTATACTGGCTTTTGAAGTTTACAAATGCAGCAATTTAGAAATTGGATGAAAGGTTTAGCACTGGGAAATACTTTTTTGAAAGATAATAAGTGCATTTTATATACAACAATATAAATCAGACCAAAATGAAGGACAAATGAGGAGGAATGAGGGACCTTGCTCCAATTCAGGGAGTCGGGAGGTATGGTGATGTCATGTGACCTCCCAGAATCCTCCTCACCTCTCCAGTCAGGTCTGTGTTTTATTAATAGAGATAAGAGTGATGTCATGTGACCTCCCAGAATCCTCCTCACCTCTCCAGTCAGGTCTGTGTTTTATTAATAGAGATAAGAGTGATGACATGTGACCTCCCAGAATCCTCCTCACCTCTCCGGTCAGGTCTGTGTTTTATTAATAGAGATAAGAGTGATGTCATGTGACCTCCCAGAATCCTCCTCACCTCTCCAGTCAGGTCTGTGTTTTATTAATAGAGATAAGAGTGATGTCATGTGACCTCCCAGAATCCTCCTCACCTCTCCGGTCAGGTCTGTGTTTTATTAATAGAGATAATAGTGATGTCATGTGACCTCCCAGAATCCTCCTCACCTCTCCGGTCAGCAGGTAGATGATCTCCAGGGTGAGGTTTATTATCTCAGCTGTGTGACTCCTGTGTTTCTCCATCTTCTACAAGTCTGTCTGGTGACCTAGAAGAAAGATATTGCACTCAAAATTCAAAAAGGAAGAAAAATCAGTGTGCTTATATTTTAGGAAACGAGAAGTCAGGCTAAGAGCTGGTGTAGTATTAAAATAAAAGAAATAGAAAGTCATTACCAGCCCCTGGTCACCCATCAGCAGCAATCTTGCCTCTGTGCTATTATTGTTGAAACCGGAAGTTGTTAATAAAGTTCAGCTAATATCCGGGTTCTGCGTTCCAAGCTATGTGACCTGCAGCATTCTTTAGAGCCACGCTGCCATCTTGCGGCCAAATAAGAGAACGCATGTTGCCACTAATAAGGGAAATAGAAAAGCGTGCCCCCATTCTGGTGTAGTGTGCCGATCTGCCATCTAGTGGTCAGGCGGAGAACTGCACCTTATAATTTGTTTCACAGTGCTGCTAGGAGAGCTATGATTTCACCAGGGAAATTTTTCATCTCTGGGGGAAGGAGGGAATAAAGGGATTGTGGGTAAAAGAGAAAGACATAATCATTTTATTATACATAATAATAATAATTATAAAATATATTAATATAAAAATATATTATTATTATTATTATAATACAGGATTTATATAGTGCCAACAGTTTACGCAGCACTTTACAATCTAGAGGGGAGACAATCGAATTAAAATACAGTTCAACACAGATGGAATAGGAGGGCCCATGGAGTTTATAATCTAAAGGGAGGGGATTATATTCCATAATGTAATATAAATATATATTCTATATGTAATATAAATATATAATATTCTATAATGTAATATAAAAATATAAATATATATTCTTTAATGTAGTATAAAATATAAATATATTCTATAATGTAATATAATTATATCATTTTCTATAATGTAGTATAAAAATATAAATATATATTCTTTAATGAAATATAAATATTCTATAATGTAATATAAAAAGAAATATATATTCCTTAACGTAATGTAAATATATAATATTCTACAATGTAATATAAATATATATTATATAATGTAATATAAAAAAACATTAAAAAAATAAAAAAAGTTTTGCAAAAAGTTTGCTATGGTAGGAGATGTCATCATCCATGGTCACCATGCACTCCCTGAAGTTGCCAGCTCAGATATGACACTATAATGTAAGTACGGGTTAGGATAAGAATCAAGTGCCAGGATGGGGGGGGGGCTCATGCAATTGAGCAGAGTCAACTCCTCTATGCACAGCAGGTGCCATCATCAGGGGTCACCATCTACTTCATGGACTAAGATTCCGGCTCAAAGATGACATAATATTGTAAATAAGGGGATAAAGCAGGATAAAGTGCAAGGGGGAGGGGGGGTTGTGTAGCTGTCTCTACAATAAGATATATTCGAATTGTGAAGATCCAAATGGTCCATATGACCAAGGAGTTGGCGATCATTAAATTGAGCAGTCAACTCCTCTATACACTGGAGGTGCCATTATCCATGGTCATATATGACACCATAATGTAAGGGGTAGGATCGGAATCAAGTGCCAGGAAGAGTCGGGAGGGGACTCCAGGCCATGACCATGAATAACTGTTTCTACAATAAAATATCTTTGAATTGTGAAGATCCCATGAAAAGGATCCAAATTGTTCATATGGCCAAAGAGTTCATAAAATTGAGCAGTCAACTCCTCCATGCACTGGAGGTGCCATCATCTGGGGTCACTTATCTACTTTATGGACTGAGATGCTGGCTCAAAGATGACGCAATATTGTAAATAGGGGATTGGATCAGGGCATATGTGTAGTTTTCTGGTGTTGCCGAATGCTTTGACAGCCAACAGGAAGAAGCAGAGGAGGTTTTTTTTTTCAGTGGTGGAGATGGAACCCAGGAGTAGGAAAAGAATGGAAATCTCAGGGGACATACAATTGACTGAACCTGTAATGGCCTTGTAAGTGGCAAATGCTCCAGGCTGTTTTTGATACGAGTTTTTCACCTGTTTGGTGTTCTTCCGACCACTAGTTAAAGTCTTTGACAGGTTTCAAAACAGAGACCTCATTCCTAGCAGCTGGCCCTGACTGCATGGGGGAAGGTTCAGGGTGTAGGATAGAAATATCTGGAGCACAAGGAGGGAAAGCACGTGGGATGAGAATATCACTTTTATGGACATCTTGCAGTAGGGTCGTGAGGCTGGTCTTGACGCAAACAACCGCTGCTTGGTTTTTCTTTAGGCACTCTGTATATCAAACTGGACTTCATAAAGCCCTTCAGCTAAGGGTTCAGGGCTGACGCCTCACCCTCATCCCACTGGGCCAACTCAATATTGAACCCTACTGACTAAGACTGGGATGCCACCAAAGTTTATGTGCGTGTAAAGGCCAGCGCCCCAATACCTTTGGTAATATAGTGTACATATGTATGTTTGTATAAAAGGTTTAGCTTACATGTGGTGCATTTCAGAAGGAAACTCTTTCGTTACATGAACTTGTTTATAGAGCTCAGTAGCTCAAGCTGATTTTTTTACAGACACTCTGACCACTCCGAACGAGTCAGATCAGAGTCAGATAACAGAAACCTTCTAAAGCCTAACAGTTGCTACCCTACCCAATACCTGGCATTGGGCTGGCAACGCCAGCCATCTCTTGGCCCCTAAGTGTGTATAGCGTTATCACCTTATTTGCACATCACTGCAATTCATACTCGGGGTCTAAAAGACAGCATGGGTTATCAGTGCAAGGACATTTCAGCAACTGTAGGAACACAGGGGGGCCTCTTAGCTCTGACCCCCAACAACCAAGTCATCTTCAAACTGGGGAGAGCTATGAAACCTCCATAGGGAAGGTGGAGGACACCTAAAAGAGCGCACAAGAATAGGAATACTTGAATATTTTAAAAAATTGACTTTATTTTTGTTAAAAATTAAATGTCTGAGCCACATGATTTCCGCTGTCCAATAATATATTTGAGTACAAAAACTTCTGTTCTCTCTGTTCCAAAAGTTGGCTCCCTCCAGCGTGCGTCTGTTCATGTTTGGTAAGGTGATATCTGAATGTGAAACACTTTCCACACTCCGCGCAGGAGAACGGTTTACTATGAACCCTCCGGTGACTGTTGAGCAGAGACTTATTGGCAAAGCATTTCCCGCACACCGAACAAGGGAACGGCTTATAGTCGGAGTGAAGCTTCAGGTGCCGGTTAAGAACGGACTTGGAGGTATAAAATTTCCCGCACTCCGGGCAAGAAAACGGCTTATAGTCCGAGAAAACTCGCTCCTGATTCTGATAGAGGACTACCTGATCCCCAAAACTCTTTCCACCTTCGGGACAGGAATATGGTTTCTCCTCGGCGTGAAGTCTCTCATGTTTCAGAAGACAGCTCTTCCCCGAAAGGCATTCGCCACATTCAGAACATTCAAGCAAACCCTCGCTGGAGTGAACCCTCTGGTGCTCGGCGCTTTGGTTAAACTTTGCCCTTCCCTCGGTGGATTGGTAAGGCCGGTCTTTGCTGTGGGTGAGCCGATGCCTGAAGAGATTGGACTCCACCGTAAAACATCTTCCGCATTCAAAACAAACGTGCGTCAGCTTGACGATGTCCGTCCTCCTGGGTTGAGGGAGACCTTCATGCTGCGTCAGGCATCTCCCACAATCCGGACATAAAAACGGCACTTTGGGTGTGGCTGACTTCTGCTGGCCAGGAGGTAGTTTTAGTAAGAACCATTTTGCGCATGCCGAACAAAAAAAAGGCTCAACGACCCCGTGAGTTTGGGTATCGGCAGTGTCGACAAGCACCAGGCCATAGGCTGAGGTATTAGGTGATCTGCTTGCTCTGGAAAGTCCAGGATCGATGTCCGGGGAAAGATTATACAATCTGTCCGGATAAGATTCCTCAGCATTAGAGGGATCTGGTGATCTATCCACACTATGAAATCCTGGATGAAGATCATTGCTAAAGGAGTCTTCTCCTGGAGAATAATCTACAAAGTCATCATACTCTGGAGTAGAGGAACGATGTTCCTCTGAGCTCTTGCTCATCCTCTGTTCACCTCCTGGAAATAAAAAGATGGATTATTATTTTTTTTGGATTTGTTTGTTATTCATCTGGGCTGATCTCCCTACTCCCCCCTACATGGCTCATCACCCCTTATCACATAACATTCATCTCTTCTTCCTCTATAGCTTCGTATTATAGGAATGTGTTCTAGAACAGCCCTCAAAAATTCCACTCGCCTGCTCGCATTTTGCGAGTGGAGTTTAGTGTAGGGCGAGTGAGGAGCAGGGGAAGACCAGGCTGACAAGTTCCTGGCTGATCGCTTTTGGCAGAAGCAGTGCAGGCTTTTTTACAGGACATCAGAGCGGCCCGGAGGGGGGGTTCCCTGCCCCCCCGGTCACTCTGATGTCTTGTAAAAAAGCCTGCACTGCTTCTGCCAAAAGCGATCAGCCAGGAACCTGCTAGCCGGAGGATACAGAGCGGGAGGACCGGACTGCCCTGGGGCCGCTTTAAACTGAGCCGAGGCCTCTCTCTCTCTCCTCCTCCTCTTGTGTATGACACACACAGCGGGCATCTCCCGCTGTGTGTCACGGAGCTGGGTCTGTGTTCAGCGGCACAGTCTCGTGTGACAGTAGATGGAACACTGATTGAATCAGTGTTCCCCCTATCACACGAGCCGGTCTAGGGGGGCGTGACCTTGTTACAGCGCCACCAAACACAGACCCAGCTCCGTGACACACAGTGGGAGATGCCTGCTGTGTGCGTGATCCATCATCCATGGTGAATCTGTATTGATGATGGGCACAGTGTGCTGCATTGATGGGCAGTGAGGCTGCATTCATGGGCACAATGAGGCTGCATTCACGGGCAGGGAGGCTGCATTCATGGGCACAGTGAGCTGCATTGATGGGCAGTGAGGCTGCATTGATGGGCAGTGAGGCTGCATTTATGGGCAGTGAGGCTGCATTTATGGGCACAGTAAACTGCATTCATGGGCACTGAGGCTGCATTTATGGGCACAGTGAGGCTGCATTCATGGGCACAGTGAGGCTGCATTCACGGGCAGTGAGGTCACATTCATGGGCACAGTAAACTGCATTAATGGGCAGTGAGGCTGCATTCATGGGCAGTGAGGCTGCATTCATGGGCACAGTGAGCTGCATTCACGGGCACAGTGAGGCTGCATTCACGGGCACAGTGAGGCTGCATTCACGGGCACAGTGAGGCTGCATTTATGGTCACAGTGAGGCTGCATTCATGGGCACAGTGAGCTGCATTGATGGGCAGTGAGGCTGCATTGATGGGCAGTGAGGCTGCATTTATGGGCACAGTGAACTGCATTCATGGGCACTGAGGCTGCATTTATGGGCACAGTGAGGCTGCATTCATGGGCACAGTGAGCTGCATTCACGGGCAGTGAGGTCACATTCATGGGCACAGTAAACTGCATTAATGGGCAGTGAGGCTGCATTCATGGGCAGTGAGGCTGCATTCATGGGCACAGTGAGCTGCATTCACGGGCACAGTGAGGCTGCATTCACGGGCACAGTGAGGCTGCATTTATGGGCACAGTGAGGCTGCATTCATGGGCACAGTGAAACTACATTCATGGGCACAGTGAGGCTGCATTCATGGGCACAGTGAGGCTGCAATAATGGGCACAGTGAGGCTAAAATGATGGGCACAGTGCGGCTTCATTGATGGGCACAGTAAGGCTTCATTGATCGGCACAGTAAGGCTTCATTGATGGGCACAGTGTGAGTGCATTGATGGGCACAGTGAAGCTGCATTGATGGGCACCGTTAAGCTGCATTCATGGGCACCGTTAAGCTGCATTCATGGGCACCGTAAAGCTGCATTTGATGGACGCAGTGAGGCTGCATTCACGGGCACCGTAAAGCTGCATTTGATGGGCACTGATATGCTTTGTGTTAATATTGTTAAAGTTGTTGTTAATATTTATTTTTGGAGCTTCATGCTGCATAAAACACTTAACAGTGTAATTTCATGACATAATTTACGAGGGCGTGTTTAGGGGTGGGGCAGGGGAGGGGTTTGGCGGGGCAACTGGTGGCAAGTAACTCTTAAGGCCTGGCTAGTGGCTTAGGACTTGAAATTTTGAACCCTGTTCTAGAACACCGATAAAAAAAAGGACATCCAAGAGGCGCTGGGACTCTGATATAACTTTATGTGAAGTAGTGAGAGCGCAAAAAAAATTTGAAGAGCCTACTGACTCAGGTTAGGCTGTTCACAACAGACAAGGCTACCCTTCAGTGGGTACCCCAGCTGGTTACCAGAGAAAAAAAAAAGTAAAAACAAACGTACATACATGAAAGGAGAGCCCCACCAAAAGATAAAAGAGTACAATTTTATTTCTTAGTATTGTGCTAAAAGGCACCAGCGCGTTTCGTCAGTCAAAAGGAACTTCCCCTTCATCAGGGCTTCAGTTAAATATGAGAACCACAAGAGTGCTCATGCAGATGCTGGCGAGTAACTCTTTTAATCCAGCAATCAGCTTCCCTGCACAGATTCACACAGGAAAGCCTTACTTTGAGCCCATTCAAGGTTCTCACCTTTAACCACCTCCCACTCGCTGTATAGACAAATGACGGTGTTAGGATGCTCTCTTATTCTGGGCTGACGTCATATGACGTCACCCAGTTTCGCCGTGGGGCACACAGCGCAGTGATCGCGGGGGAGCTGTGTCCCTGGGACATGGAGCAACCACGATCTTGGCTCTTTACCCATGTGATGTGTCCAATCACAGCTGATCACATGTAAACAATAAGATGCCGTTTTTATCAGCTCTCCTCGCCTCACACTGACAGAGTGTAAGGAGAGGAGAGCCGGTCAGCCGGGGCTGCATGATCAGCCCCAACTGTGCCCATCAGGGACATCAATCTGTGCCCATCAGTGATGCAAGTCAGTGCTGCCTATCAGTGCCGCTCATTGGTGCCGCCTATCCGTGCCACCTATCAATGCCCATAAGTGACGCCTATCAGTGCCCATCAGTGCTACCTATCAGTGCCACCCATCAGTGCCGCCTATCAGTGCCCGTCTATGCCATCTCAGTGCCCAGTGCTGCATATAAGTGCCTACTCATCAGTGCCCTTATGTGCCATCTTAGTGTCCATCAGTGCTGCCTATTAGTGCTCAATGCCACCTATAAATGCCCATCTATGCCACCTATCAGTGATCATCAGTGCTGCATATTAGTGCCTCCTCAACAGTGCCACCCCATCAGTGCTGTCTCAGTGCCGCCTATCAGTGCCTCCTCATTAGTGACCATCTATGTCACCTATCAGTGCCCATCAGCACTACATATCAGTGCCTCCTCATCAGTGCCCTTCTGTGCCGCCTATCAGTGCCTCCTTAGTGCAGACCCATCAGTGCCCATCTATGCCACCTATCAGTGCGCATCAGCGCTACATATCAGTGCCTCCTCATCAGTGCCACCCCATCAGTGCACTTATGTGCCGTCTATCAGTGCAGCCTCAGTGAAGGAGAAAAATGACTTATTTACAAGAAAAACTTTTTTTTTTTTTTTTTTTTAATTCTTGGTCTTTGTTTTGTTTTTTAGCAAAAAATAAAAACCCAGAAGTGATTAAATACCTCCAAAAAAAACTCTATTTGTGGGGAAAAAATTATAAAAAAATGAATTTAGGTGCAGTGTTACATGACCGTGCAATTGTCATTCAAAGTGTGAGCGTGCTGACAGCTGGCCTGGGCAAGAAGGGGGTAAAAGTGCCCAGCAGGCAAGTGGTTAAAGAAGTGCTTCAGCCATATTTTGATAAATTAAAAGTGAGCAGCTACAAACACTATAGACACTAACCTCTTCCAGGATTCGGCAGTGTCCTTACCCGGCCGGTTTCGTCACCGGGCTGCGGCCATCAGCATACTAAGTATGGGCAGCCGGCTGTGACTGCTTGCGGCTTCATAGCTGGCTGCTTACTGCGAATGCGTGAGACACAGCACCTGATTGGTCACGCAGCATTTTGGGACCTGTGATATGTCCCAGAAGGCTGTGAGGGAAGGGGGGAGGGGGGCGAACTTCCCCTCAGATCGCCAAGGGGCCAAATGTGAAGGAGGAGGGAAAGCGTAACTTCCCCTATTGGGTGAAGTTCCGCTTTAACCACTTCAAGTCCAGGCCAAGTCTGGAATTTCTCTCCTACATGTAAAAATCATCATTTTTTTTGCTAGAAAATTTCGCTTTCAAAATTTTTACAGGTTACATGTTTAGAGTTACCGAGGAGGTCTAGCGCTAGAATTATTGTTGTCGCTCTAATGTTCGCGGCGATACCTCACGTGTGATGAAAACACCGTTTACAAATGTGTGCGCAACCTACGTATGTGTTCGCTTCTGCAAGGGAGCATAAGGGGGCGGGAGCGCTTTTAAAAAAAAAAATGTATTATTATTTATTTTATTTTTTTACAATTTTTTTACTTTTTTTACTTTTTTTCCTATAACAAGAAATGTAAACATCGCTTATAATAGAAATAAGACATGACAGGTCCTCTTTATGGAGACATCTGGGGTCTACAAGACCCCAGATCTCTCTTTTACCCTTGAAAGCATCAGATCAAGAAAAAAAAAAAAAAAAAACTTTGGTCTGATGCTTTAAAAAAAAAAAAAAAAAAGTTTACATCCACCCTAAACCGAAAGTGACGTCTTGAAGTCACTCTGGTCCTCCCAGATCATAGAGGTAAGGAGAGATGATCTGGTAAGACATAAAGGTCCTCTATAGATATCTGTGGTCTACAAGACTCCTCTATCCTGGAAAGCATGAGATAAAAAAAAATGATCTCTGCTTTCCAGAACAAAAAATGTGTTTACATCTGCCAGAACCGGAGGATTTCCTCTCCTGCCGCCTGTAAAAGCCATCCAGTGGCAAATTAGCCCCTAGAATGGCTTTTACATCACAGGGAATCACTGGCTGAAAAAAAAGCCTGTAGCTGTAGGCATCATCTTGGTAGAACAATGGAAAGTCAAGGACATTCACCCAGCGGGAAGTGGTAACTGAAGCCCTGATGAAGGGGGAGTTCTTCTGACCCCCTGAAACGCATTGGCTGTCTTTTAGCCAATACCAATAAATGAAATTGGACTCTTATCTTTTGGTCTGTTCCCTCTTCCATGTATGCATGTTTTTTTTTTTTCTCGGACACCGACAGAAAGACAGAAGGGCTGCAGAGAGGAAGTTATGTTTTCTCTCTTGCTTTGGTCTGTCTCTTCTGGTCTGTAGCCCCTACTCCCTTCAGCTCCTCGGTCAAAGGAAAAACCTCATCCTCGAGGTCCCCTAATGGTACCACATCTTACCTGTACCGATCTTTCCCCCCTGCCCCAAGAAGAGATCTGGGACTCTTCTCTGGATTGAATGTTTAGTACTCACCTGCTCTGATCTCTGGAGGGATTTCCTCCTTCTTTGTATATTGCCCATCATCCCTCACATACAGCTCTTCTTCATCACTTTCCACTTTAACAACAATCAAGTGGTCCGCCTGCATCATAAAAAGAGAAAAAAGAAACGTATTGTTATCCAACCTAATGAATGAGACTTGATTTGACTCCATTGTCTCTGTACAGATCACATTGTGTATTGCTGGTTGGAGATGGTCACAGGAAGGAGGGACATTTGTTCTTTCTAATGTAGTGCTAGGTTGCCTGGACCTGAGAGATCTTCTTGGACAGGTGAAGATGGCTCACAAGAGGAAGGATTCTGTCTGACTTGTGTGTTAAGAGTTATATCTGGCAGTATGGTGGGTGAGTTCCACCTACCTCAAAATCTTGAGGGTCCTTGTGATGTTCCTGTGTGGAATCCCGGGAATACAGAGGACGGGGACATCTCTCTGGTGGGTTCCCATTACTGGATCCATCTGTAGGAAACACACACACTGACTGAATACATTGTTTCTATGTGTTTATCAGATGATGGGGGATCTAGGTGGACCCTCCGTACTGCTCTCTCCTTTACAATAAAGTCTCCACTTACCCGGTGATGTGAGGGGTGGCCAGTCCTCCACCATGACGTCCTTGTAGAGATCCTTGTGCCCTTCTATATACTCCCACTCCTCCATGGAGAAATAGACAGTGACATCCTGACACCTTATAGGAACCTGGGACACACAATGATACAGTCACCATCCAGACACATCCCTTGTCTGTTACTGGATAATGTCCCAGAATTCCCGGCACCGCTCACCTCTCCTGTCAGCAGCTCAATGATCTTCTGGGTGACTTCTAGGATCTTCTTGTCATTTCTCCCAGGTCTCAGCAGGGGAGTTGGAGGTCCTGTGAAAGGGCTTTGGGTCCTGCTCCATTTTCTAGACATAGGGGGATAGATGTCCCTCTCAAGTGATGAAGTCTTCACCAGGGAGTAATTCTAAATAAAAAGTAGCAATCAGTAAGGATGTGACTATCATTTTTCCAGACTCCTCCTCACCTCTCCGGTCAGGTCTGTGTTTTGTTAATAGAGATAAGAGTGATGTCATGTGACCTCCCAGAATCCTCCTCACCTCTCCGGTCAGGTCTGTGTTTTATTAATAGAGATAAGAGTGATGTCATGTGACCTCCCAGAATCCTCCTCACCTCTCCGGTCAGGTCTGTGTCTTATTAACCACTTATGGACTGCCCACCGTCGTTATACATCAGTTGTTTGAAGAGGGATATCGTTGCTATGGCAGCAGCTAGCTACCATAACCCCAGTATCCTCTTCTTCAGCGGGCGGTCTGCTTTCAGATAAAAGTGGTCTCTGCGGCGGATTCGCCGCGAGATCACTTTTATCGGGAGAGGGCCCCCCCCCTTCCGCCACTTACCATTACCCTCCGCCGCTTACCGGAGCAGCCGTTTTGTGTTTCACGCTTTATGTGTGTGCACTTTGTTTGGCACCGGGTGGAGTTTTTGGGTGTTTCACACGCCACTGGCTTTTCAAAAAGTAAAAAAAAAAAAAAAAAAAAGGGGGGGTGATCAGGTCTGATCCATCTGTGGTATGGAGTGAGGGGAAGACGACCCCCACCCGCCCCCATACCACTGCAGGGCGGAAGCGACGTCAAAACTTCACTACTTCCGCCCATAGCTCCTAAAGAGACTTTTTTTTTTTTTTCCCAAACGACATTTTTTTTTATTTTATTTTTTATTGCATTTTAGTGTAAATATGAGATCTGAGGTCTTTTTGACCCCAGATCTCATATTTAAGAGGTCCTGTCATGCTTCTTTCTATTACAAGGGATATTTACATTCCTTGTAATAGGAATAAAAGTGACACAATTTTTTTTAAAAAAGAACATTGTAAAAATAAAAAATAAAAGGTAAAATAAATTAGAAAAAAAAAAAAAAAAACATTTAAACGAGCCCCGTCCCGCCGAGCTGGCACGCAGAAGCGAACGCATACGCGAGTAGCGGCCGCATATGAAAATGGTGTTCAAACCACACGTGAGGTATCGCCGTGATCGTTAGAGCGAGAGCAATAATTCTAGCCCTAGACCTCCTCTGTAACTCAAAACATGAAACCTGTAGAATTTTTTAAACGTCGCATATGGAGATTAAGGGTAAAAGTTTGACGCCATTCCACGAGCAGGTGCAACTTTGAAGCGTGACATGTTGGGTATCAATTTACTCGGCGTAACATTATCTTTCACAGTATAAAAAAAATTGGGCTAACTTTACTGATGTCTTATTTTTTTTATTCAAAAAAGTGTATTTTTTGCAAAAAAAGTGTGCTTGTAAGACCGCTGCGCAAATACGGTGTGACAGAAAGTATTGCAACAACCGCCATTTTATTCTCTAAGGTGTTAGGAAAAAAAATATATACATATATATAATATTTGGTGGTTCCAAGTAATTTTATAGCAAAAAAGAAAATTATTTTAACTTGTAATTAACAAGTTTGAAAAATGGGCCCGGTCCTTGAGTGGTTAATAGAGATAAGAGTGATGTCATGTGACCTCCCAGAATCCTCCTCACCTCTCCGGTCAGGTCTGTGTTTTATTAATAGAGATAAGAGTGATGTCATGTGACCTCCCAGAATCCTCCTCACCTCTCCGGTCAGCAGGTAGACAATCTCCAGGGTGAGGTCTAATATCGCATTGACGTGACTCTTAGTTTTCTCCATCTTCAGCGAGTCAGTCTGAAGATCTAAACACAATTCCAACAATTGATCAAGCAATGAAATAACTCAGATAAGAAGTTATTGAAGGATCAGTCAAGCCAAATCTGATATCTCAATGTTTGGTCAATACTGGTGAGCTCATCCACCTGACATTTCCTTCTATCTCTAAGTGACTGGATTGGTGACATCTCTGCACACCTGCTGTGCCCATTATGAGGGGTTCCCACCATCCCTGTACTGAGTTCCCAGGTCTGTACACCTGCTGTGCCCATCACGAGGGGCTCCCACCATTCCTGTGCTGAGTTCCCAGATCTGTACAGATGCTGTGCCCATTATGAGGGGTTCCCACCATCCCTGTGCTGAGTTCCCAGGTCTGTACACCTACTGTGCCCATTATGAGGGGTTTCCACCATTCCTGTGCTGAGTTCCTGGGTCTCTTCACCTGCTGTGCCCATTATGAGGGGTTCCCACCATCCCTGTGCTGAGTTCCCAGGTCTGTACACCTACTGTGCCCATTATGAGGGGTTTCCACCATTCCTGTGCTGAGTTCCTGGGTCTCTTCACCTGCTGTGCCCATTATGAGGGGTTAATTTTGTTTATTGAAAAATCTTACAAACAACAACTTATATACAATAAAACCATAATAAATAAATAGAACAAGAACATAATAAATGGTGCAAACCAAATTCCGCACAACACAATCCCTACGGGAGAGCCAGACTAAGGAACATCACCGTCACCATGCATGTAGACTTTTATCAAAAATATATTTGATCTGAAAATCTAGGGGAGTGAAACAAGAATACAAAGAAAAGCCGCACACCCTGAGATCAACAGGCAGCAACTACAGAGTCCTATGTTTCCTTCACGCCCTTATCCAGGCCTCCTACCGCCACCTGTCTTTCTCAGGACCCTGAGTCCTCCCAACCTCACACAGAATGTCCTGCATCACCACTTCTACAGGGAGGATTTTACTCCGTAAGGATACCTGACACCGTGCACTCCACGTGAAATAACAGACTACTAGATTAACTAAAAAAAGTGTTTCCAAATCATAATCCCGACGAGTCTGGAATGCCCCATACACCCACTCTGCAGAACTCATATGGGGGAGGAAGGGTATACTCAGAGCCCTCCCCACCCTCCTCTATATTAAAAGGGCACTGAAGTAAAAAGTGATCCATGGACTCCACCACTCCTCCACACTCCACTCTCGGGCAGCCCCGATCACTCATAGAAAGAAACTTCAAGTTGCCCTTCACATATAGTTTTCCATGAAAGGCAAGCCAAGCCTGATCCCTAAACTTCTTTGGGATTCTCTCCAAGTTAATCAATCGCAAACCCACCCCCAAAACCAGGCTTGGGCAATCCCTCAAGGCCAGTGGCTCACAAAAAGCAGAGCTCATGATCCGCTTCTCAAGAAGTTTCATTGGAAGAGATCTGACTTCTCCTGCTGTTACTTGCCACTGCCGAAGCATTTTCAAACAACATAAGCCGGAAGTTTATCATGCTCAGGCTTTTCATTGGCCGACCATTTTCCCAGCCTCACAGAAAGGGCCTAAACCAGGACTGGAAAATACCAACCCACCCAGGCGGTCTCTCTGCCAACATATTACCAAGATTGTTCTTCACAAACATCAGAGAGAAAAAGACTACAGGGTTGACCATCCCTAGACCACCCTCCCACCTAGGAAGGTAAGTCACATTCCTTTTGACAAGGTTTATTCTGTTCCCTCATAACAGCTGGAAGAAACAACTATAGATCCTGGTATAGAGAGAAACTGGCAAAACGCAAACAAAACTGACATACAGAAAAATCGGAATCAGATAAGTCTTGATCAGATCAACCTTTTCCCTCAAGGAAAGCCGCCAACCTTTCCAGCTTGCCACCTTGGTATTGGCATTCTCCAGCCTGTTCACCCAATTTGCATGACCAAAGTCACCTTGGCCAAATTCAATGCCTAGAAATCTAATTTTTTGTTGGGGCTCCAGGAAGAACAAAGCTCTTACTTTCCACGCCCATCCAGAAAGCTTCACACTTGTCCTGGTTGACCTTTGAACCTGATGCATCTCTATACTGTCTTATCACTGAGACCACCTCCTGCGCCTCCCCAGTCCCAGAGACAAAAAAAGAAACATCAGCATAGGCCACAACCTTCAAAGGAGGCTCACCAGCGATGCCCAAAAGTACCCCACACAAAGGTCCACTTTCTAGCCTTCTAATGAAGGGGTCAATTGCTAACACATATAGCAGAGGACAAAGGGCTGCCCGACCCAACCTTAACCAGAGCAAAGCTTTCAGCCCCTTTGTACAAAATCAATGAAATTCCCCTCCAGGTCATATTTGCCAAGAAGGAGCCATAAGTACTCATGATTAACCTGATCAAAGGCCTTAGCCTGATCCAATGTCAGCAAAAATGTATCCCAACCAACCATCGCTACAATGCTCCAAGGCCTCCTGGACAGCTAACACTGCTGAGAAAGTGCTTCTACCTTGGACCGAGCAGTGCTGGTGGTGGGATAACAAACTGCCTGCCACTGGTGGTAATTGCCAGAAAAAAATCTTTGCCAGTATCTTTCTATCGACATTAAGAAGACTAAAAGGGCGCCAATTCCCAATCATCAAAGGATCTTTACCCTTTGACAGAAGGATCACTGCAGATTGCCTCATGGAGGGAGGAAGAGAACCCTCATACAAACAGCCATTAAAAACCTCCGCAAGGTAGGGAGCCAGGATCGTCTTAAAACATTTATAAAATTCGGCTGTCAAACCATCTGGCCCTGGCGTTTTCTTGATGACTAGTTTATCAATAGCCTGGATTACCTCAACTGCAGTGATTTCATCCGTCAACTTCATCAAATGAACATTACTCTCCAGACCTGGTGTAGAGTTAAAACAAAAAAAACATCCTTGTCCGATCAAGGTTCCTTCCTCCCAAGAGATCGGCATAGTATGACCTGACAACCTCCAGGATCCCTGACCCAGACTTCGTCAGAGAGCCGGTACTGTCCTTCAGGCCACTGACCGTCTTAACTGCTACGCTCGGTTTACAGTTCTGGTAAGGGTCAGGTGAATGGTATTTCCCGTAATCCCTCTCCTGAACCAAAGAGGCATGCTGGTCATATTGATGTCTCCTAAGGAGGAGCTTCAGCTCAGAGATCGCCCCAGAATCTCCTCCATTCGAAACAAGGCGGTCAAGTTTCCTCCGCAGACGCTGGTAGGTGATATACTTATCTTGCTTCTTCTTTCTTCCGATGGCCTTGAAAAGCTCAACAGTCCGCTGTTTTACAAGCTCCCACCATTCTGACTTAGTGTTGCAAAAGTCTACGATCATTACCTGTGCTTGAAAACAAAATCCTCAAAGGATTGTCATACTCTCTCATCTTCCAGGAGGGCAAAATTCAATCTCCAGATACCCCTCCCCCTAGGTGGCATATCTGAGGCATTCAGAGTCACAGATAGAATACAGTGATCAGAAAATTCCACTGCCTGACACACAGGTGCCGAAAAAGCAGAGTCTCTCCTTTAAAAAAACAAAAAAACAAAAAACTATCTATCCTACTCTGACTATTTCCTCGCTGAAAAGTGAACCCCGTGCTGTCTGGGCAGCGCTTAATGTGCACATCTACCAGACCTGCTTCCCTAACTATCAAATTGAGAAAAAGGCTGTTATAGCCCAGCTTATCTCTGAAACCTCTCCTGTCCTTAGACCTAGTAATGGTGTTGAAATCACCTCCAAAGACAACCTACTGGGCCGTAAAAAGAAAAGGCTTAATCTTTGTAAAGAGATGGCATTACCTGTCCCACTTTGTCTGGGGACCATAGATGTTAATCAGGTGCAGATCCTGCCCCCTCACAGAGACGTCCAAGACCATGCATCTCCCAATCTCTACCTCAATTACCCGCTGGCATGTTACCATACCAGAAAAAGGGACCACAACCCTACTGAGTAGTCTGGCCGATATACATCTGGCAAAGAAGGTGTGGAGACCCTCATTTTGGTCACTTGCGGCCGAGCCTTACAGCACCGCTGTAAGGCTCGGCCGCAAGTGACCAAAATGAGGGTCTCCACACCTTCTTTGCCAGATGTATATCGGCCAGACTACTCAGTAGGGTCTCTTGCAAAAACAAAATGTCAGCATCAAACTCGCTGAGCAAAAATAAGGCCATATGACGAGCACTTACTGATCTTAAGCTGGCAACATTAATGGTTGCCACTTTTAACGGAGTGGGAACTGCCATTAGGGTAACGGAGGCAGCCGTTTCTTAGCCTGACTACTCCCTCTCCCTGGAGAACCAGCACGCTTTATTGCACCCTGGGACTCATCATTCACAGAGGATGCCGTACTCAACGAGTCCCATTCATCGTCATCTTCTGACAGGACCTCAAACTTATTTGCCAAAGGCAAAACCTTAGGACTTAAGGTAACTGTACCTCATTTTTTTTCCTTTCTTTTGCCCTTCCTCCTTTTATCCTCCAACCACTCCATATCATCCTTAGACAAACCGGAATCAACAGCTTCCCCACTCCTACCCTCCTTTTCACCCCCCCCACTCTCCCTTCCCTTACCTACCACTAGGCCAGCCTCTTCACCATCCTCCCCACTACTCTGCACCCCACGATCCTAGAATAGAAACCTTGCAGCGCGGAGGCAGGGGGACTGGCACTGCACTTGATGCACCCGCCTCAGCACCTCTTGCTGCCTCTGCAATTTTGGAAGACATAGAAGGATTGGATACATTTTCTGTAACTGATACCTTACCTACAGACTAGGAAGACACTGGAATACTAGGTAAACGTACAGACTGGGGCACCACAGACTGGGAAGACACAGGCACACTAGGTAAACACACAGACTGGGGCACCACAGACTGGGAAGACACAGACATATTGGGTATTGGCACAGACTCAGATGGAATCATAGGCACCCCAGCTGCTGAGCTCTGAGCATCCTCCATGTCCAGGCAGAAAAACACTCTCATAAGCTCAGGCTTGTCATCCATTGCCTCTGGAAACTGACTGTAAGGATGTCCCACTGCATTGCACAGATTGCACCTTATAATGTTACAATCCTTTGCCAAATGTCCTACACCCTGACACAGAGAGCACTTTATCACCGGACAGGAGGATGCAAGATGCCCTTTATCTCCACACTTGTTGCATAGCTTTGGCTGGCCCAGGTAGAAATGGGTCAGCCTGTCCCTCCCCAGAACACCTGAGGATGGCAGATGCTGGACGACATTGTCAATGACCTTTAATTTTAACTGCACAGACCACCCCCCCGTCCATATTCCCCGATCATCCAAAATCCTCTTTAGGGGGCTCATACCTCCACAACCATACAGATAAATCCCCTTGTGGTATGGACTTATTGCGGACAAGAACTGTCACTATTTTAATGAATGGCTGGAGTGATACAAGCTTGGGGATGAGCCCTCTCCAGTCCGGCAGGCCCCTACACACGTGCTCATATTTTTCCCAAAATATGTCCAAAGACTCCAGACGGATAAAGGACAAATCATACTCGTAGGAACCAGATGGACTGCCCATAGCACTACAACCCTCAGTAAGCCAATTGTCATTAATAAAGTCCACATCACCATCTTGCACACACACTGTACCTGCTTGCTGTTACCTTTGCGATGTCATGGCTGACGGTGGGATCAGACTTCCCTCCAGCTGCTGCAGACTTCATGGTGGATCTTGCTCTCTCACAGGGTGAGAAACGGTGTCCATCTCCTCATCATCATCTGAGAAATCCACACCCAAAGGGGATTGCAGCTAAGTGATGAACTCCAGCATGCCAGTACCTCTCTCGACCTCCTGCTCAGATGTTCCATATTGCTGCTGTAGAGGGAAGGGGCCATAGTCCTCCACCATTGAGGGCTCAGCAGATGCCTGAGGTGTTGAACAGCTGGGCTCATCCTCCGGGCCCACTTTCTCACTCTCTGCTGACTCTGTCTGTACCTGCATCTCCTCACTGATTGGGTCATTTTCCATGCAGGAAGCGGCTCCTCTTCTCATTTGGCTAAACCGTTCCTCGTTTCTATATTTTTCTTTAAATATTCCGCTATTCTCCTTCAGAGAGCTCACCAGTTCCTTCTGCTTCCTCACAGCTTTCTCCAAGTCCTTCAAATCAGGCCTCAGAGCCGGTCTCTTTTTACTGTATACTTTGGCACAAATCTGTTTTTTCTTCCTAAGTTCAGCCATCAAAACTAACAATTTCTCCTCTTCTTTCTCAATTTGTTTCAGCTTACTGACAATCCTCTGTCTAAAGGCAGACAGGGACTCATCTCTCCTTGGGCCAGGTCCAGTATCTTCCACAGGCCGAGGCCTAGTCACAGGTAAACCCCAGGGGCCCCCCGCCAGCATTCCTCCTGGGGCAGAGAAGCAACTCTAGCCCCTGGTCTCCGGAAGCACAGGAGCTAAGGAACCAGCAACCTCACACCTCACTGTCAAGGAGCAGAATGTCAGTTTCCCACCATCCGTGTGCTGTTTTCCTGAGTCTGTGCCCATTATGAGGAGTTCCCACCATCCCTGCTACATTTTTTTATTTTTTCATTTCCCAGCAAATGTGCCCATTCCTACAACAGCCTATTCTCAACAAGGAATTGCCCCACACGTGGACTTCATTGTATGACAATGAGGAGGAAAGTCAGTACAATGTGTAGAACATGAATAAATAGTCCATCATTGGACCCCCACACTCTTCTAACAACACTTATCACAGCATTTGGCCTCTTGCACGTGATACTCCTGTTTGAGAATCTACTTTTTCAAACGTTTTTGTTTTGTATGCATTTACGTGCATTTTCTCGTATATGCATTCGTGCATTTTTCGTGCAAACGTGTTCTCGTTCTGCACACAATGAAAATAGGCATTTGTGGACATTTGCACGCATGAGGCTTAAATCACTAACCAAAAAAGCAGATTTTTCTATTTTTTTTTTTTTTACTGAAGAATGCACATCGCTTTTTTTTACACGCCCACGTGCATAGGCACATTACAATAAATGGGCTGTATTTTAGCTCAGTAAAAAAAAAAAAAAAAAAAAAAAAAAAAGCTGTACCGAGCTTTTTCAAGCTGCAGTGCACAAGAGGCCTTATTAGGTGGTATTATAATGTTCTCCTGTGTTCAGAGTTTTGCTTATGTTTTCTGTTTGTGTGCCGTGACTGTATGTATGCCCGGACTGCGTGTGTGCTCAAAGTGTGTGTGTCTGCCTTAACTATGTGTGCTCTATAAGTGTATGTGCCCTGGGGCTTTGTGTGTACTCCAAGTGTGTGTGTCTGCCCTAACGGTATGTGTGCTCTAAGTATGTGTGTCTAGATTGTCTGTATGTGTTCCCAGATTCTGTGTGTGCTCTAAATTTGTGCGTGTCTGCCTTGACTGTATGTGTGCCCAGACTGTGTGTGTGCTCTAAATGTGTGTGTCTGCATTGACTGAGTGCCTGGCTAAGGTTGACACCTGTTCGGCATTCACCCGGACAGTTTGAGTTTGGAATCATGCGTCCGGGTTTCAGACTGTCTGAGACCTGGACACATTTTTTAGACTGGACTATGGCTTCCCAGCAGGGTTGCTGGCTGTAGTTGTCTAAGCTGAGAGTATCTGTTACACTCTCTTTTAGGAGAGAGGGCTTAATCTGCTCCGCTTTATCCCGCCCCTACCCCTCTGTGTCTGCTCACACACCAATCTCTGGCACTGTGGCTCAGAAAAGGAAAGTGGGGATTAATTTGAAGCCCAGCAGCCTCAGATACATCTGGATGAGAGGTGCCAAGAGGTGATTGAGCTTGCCATCCATCCCTGCCTGTGACTGAACTCTCCCCCCTCCCCCTTCTCTCTCCTGCCTCTAAGTGAGTATGCTAAGGGAGATCAGGGTTCTCAGAGCACCCCTTACATCAGAGGCCTCAGTGTTCCCCCTTACATCAGAGTCCTCTCTGTACACCAGAGCATCCCTTATGTTAGAGTCCCCAGAGTTCTCCCTTACATCAGAGTCTCCCCTTACAGTGAAAGATGTTCAGATGTTAAAGGGGAACTCTGCGGACTCTGATGTAAAGGGGGAACTCTTTGGACTCAACATCTATGCATAGTTTATCTATACATACTATGAAAAAAAATTGCTGTGCGATGCTGAAGTGTTTGACTTGAAGAAAAGGTGGCAACCTTATGTCTGGCCCTTGCCCGGACTGCGTATCTGTGTGCTCAAAGTGTGTGAGTGTCTTCCTTGACTATACAATATGAGTACCCAGACTGTGTGTTTGCTCTAAGGGCATGTATTTCTGCCTTGACTGTGTGTGCCCTAAGTGTATGTGCCCTGGGCTTTGTGTGTACTCCAAGTGTGTGTGTGTGTCTGCCCTAACGGTGTGTGTGCTCTAAATGTGTGCGTGTCTGGACTAAGTATATGTGCCCTGGGCTTTGTGTGTACTCCAATTGTGTGTGCCCAGACTGTGTGTATGCTCTAAGGGTGTATGTGTTCCCCGGGCTTTGTGTGTACTCCAAGTGTGTGTGCCCCGGGCATTGTGTGTAATCTATAGGTGTAGGTCTGCCTGGATTGTGTGTCTGCTCTAAGTACCTTGGTATGACAACAAAGAAGGGAGTGGCAGAATCCCGGGAAAGAGGAAATAATGGGGGTGGGTGGAGTGCAAACTGAGAAGTAGAGCAGAGAGGTGCTGCATGAGCCATGGCTGTGTGCAGATCCCTCCGGTGCTGCTGCTGCTGCCTACAGGAAAGGAGGAGAGCAGACAGAGAGCTGGAAGTAGAGTTGTCACCTCATCCCTTTAAACCCGAACACATATGAGTTACACAGGTTCTGAGGCTAATTTAATGCAGAAAAAGCACCAAGTGGGTTTAATTACCACTTTAATCAGCCACAGAACCTGTGTAATTGATATGCGTTTGGTTTTAAAGGGATGAGGTGGCAACCCTAGTGTGGGGCCTGAGCATGTGCAGGGAACCCTACCCCCCCCCAGTGCTCCTCTCCTTTTATATTCCAGAGAAAGGGACACACAAAGGTGGGCGGAGACGCCCAGAGCTCCTAGGTGTGCAGGCACAGAGTCGGGGGATCTCACGGTTGGGGTCTCCATGGCCAATAACAAGCCTGGGAGTTGAGTCGGCCCACCCAGCTCCACCTGTATCCCAAATATCCCTTCTCGATGGGCTGACCTTACCGGTAACCCGCCCACATCTCCTCCCAAACCCCCCACTGTGATGTTTTCATCCGATGTGTCCGTCCCTCTCTGAGCAGGGACAGCGCCCCCTACCTGTGTGCCAGGGAAGCCGTACTTCCACCTATATGGGGGTCACCATCGATGAATGGCTGGAAGGGTGGAGTCACCCGCCCAGAAGGTGCAGGCGGTTCGGGAGTGGCGGCTTCTCTTTCACTGGCCGCATGCTTATTCCAGGATAGTGCTTTACAAAGCATGGAGGCCAAGAACAGCCAGGAAAGTGGCATTTCCTACACATATATATCTGTGTACTGACACAGGCAATCATGGGGCTGATATTGATATAAATCAATATCTCTATATCACACCTCCATCTACCCCAGCCCTAAAATCCCTCTTCTTGTGGCACAGATAAATAATAAGAATAATAAATAGGAACATAGAAATGTCATTACCAGCTTTGAACACACATCAGCTGCAAGCTGTCTTCTGTTGTCCCCACCGGAAGTTGCTAATAAAGCTCTTCCTGCCTCCTGAGTCGGCTGACTTCCACCAGGAAGAGCTGTGCGTTCCAAAAGGACGCCCTGCGATGCTGCCACCTCGTGGCCAGAAATGGAAACTGCACCTTGCTATAATGGTGAAGGGAAGCATAATGCTGTAGGATGCCACCATCTAGTGGCTAAAGTTGAAACTGCAACTAGGAAAAGATGAAGCGTTCACAAATCCATTTTTTTTTTCTGGGAGGGCTCATTATTTTTTTAACCACTTGCTTACCGGGCACTTAAACCCCCCTCCTGCCCAGATCAATTTTCAGCTTTCAGCGCTGACGCACTTTGAATGACAATTGCGCGGTCATGCAACACTGTACCCAAATGTAGTTTTTATCATTTTTTTCCCACAAATAGAGCTTTCTTTTGGTGGTATTTAATCACAGCTGGGGTTTTTATTTTTTGCTAAACAAACAAAAAAAGATGGAAATTTTTGAAAAAAAAAAAAAAAATCATGTTTCATAGTTTGTTATAAAATTTTGCAAACAGGTAATTTTTCTCCTTCATTGATATGCGCTGATGAGGCGGCACTGGTGGGCACTGATAGGCTGCACACTGATGGGCACGGATAGGCACAGTTAAGGTGGCACTGATGGGGACAGATAAGGCGGCACTGATAGGCACAGTTAAGACAGCACTGATGGGGACAGATAAGGCGGCACTGATAGGCACAGTTAAGACGGCACTGATGGGCACAGTTAAGGCAGCACTGATGGGCACAGATAAGGCGGCACTGATGGCCACTGATGGGCGCTGATGGGTGGCACGGATAGGTGGCACCGATGGGCACTGATGGGCAGTACTGATGGGCACTGGTAGGTGACACTGATGGGCACTGATAGGTGGCACTGATGTGCAGCACTGTTGTTGCACTGATGTGGGCGCTGATGGGTGGCACTGATGGGTGGCACTGTGGGCACTGATGGATGGCACTGATTGATGGCACTGGTAGGCGGCACTGCTGCCTATTGCTGTGTCACTGGCAGGGCGCAGATGATCGCCGTGATCGGAACTGATGTCCCTCTCACGGCCGCCGGTGATCGGGTTTTTCTTTCCTCCTCACGCTGTCAGCGCGAGGAGGAAAAATAGCCGATTACCGTCTCTGTTTACATCACATGATCAGCTGTCATTGGCTGACAGCTGATCATGTGGTAAGGGGTCGGGACCGACCCCTTACTCTGATCTGTGGTCAGGCAAGTCTCATAGACTCGCTGATCACCGAGCGCACCGAGCGCGCCCTGCAGGGGGCGCGCAGGCCGCTCGTGCGCGGGACGACGTCAATAGACGTCGTCCCGGTAATGTAGATCCGCGCTGTTGCCGTCATTTGGCAGTGGCCCGGATCTGAAGTGGTTAATGTGGTCAATCTTGAAAAACAAAAATGCAGCCAATAATAAAAGCAATGTTTTTGAAAACCCATTTACATTTTTTCTGTCTATAAAATTTTGTCTTGGGTTGTTTTAAACCCTCTGCATTTTTTTTAGCTTAGCACATTGCTACCAATATTATAATAATTCACTTCTAAACTATTTGTTAACCACTTGACCACTGGGCACTTAAACCCCCTTCCTAACCAGACCAATTTTCAGCTTTCGGTGCTCTCACATTTTGAATGACAATTACTCAGTCATACAATACTGTACCCATATAACATTTTTGTCCTTTTTTTTCACACAAATAGAGCTTTCTTTTGGTGGTATTTAATCACCGTTGGGTTTTTTATTTTTTGCGCTATAAAAGAAAAAAGACTGAAAATTTGGTAAAAAAATGAATTTTTTTTTGTTTCTGTTATAAAATTTAGCAAATTAGTAATTTTTCTTCGTAAATTTTGGCCAAAATTTATACCGCTACATATCTTTGGTAAAAATAAGTACAACTTGGTGTATATTATTTGGTCTTTGTGAATGTTAGAGAGTCCAAATGCTATGGTGCCAATATCTGAAAATTGATCACACCTGAAGTACTGACGGCCTATCTAATTTCTTGAGACCCTAACATGCAAGAAAAGTACAAATACCCCCCAAATGACCCCCATTTGGAAAGAAGACATTCCAAGGTATTTAGAAAGATGCATGGTGAGTTTTTTTGAAATTGTCATTTTTTCCCACAATTCTTTGCAAAATCAAGATTTTTTTTTTTCTTTTTTTTTTTTCACAAAATTGTCATATTAGAAGGTTATTTCTCACACACTGCATATGCATACCACAAATTACACCCCAAAACACATTCTGCTATTACTCCCGAGTACGGCGATACCACATGTGTGAGACTTTTACACAGCGTGGCCACATACAGAGGCCCAACATGCACGGAGCACCTTCAGGTGTTCTGGAGCACCCAGGCCAATTCTTATATTTCTCTCCTACATGTAAAAATAATAATTTATTTGCTAGAAAATTACATAGAACCCCAAAACATTATATATATATTTTTTTGCAAAGACCCTAGAGAATACAATGGCGGTTGTTGCAACTTTTTATCTCGCACGGTATTTGCGCAGCAATTTTTCGAACGCGTTTTTTTTTTGAAAAAAAACAGTTTTGTGCTTTAAAAAAAAATAAAACAGTAAAGCCCAATGTTTTTGCATAATGTGAAAGATGAAGTTACGCCGAGTAAATAGATACCTAACATGTCACCCTTCAAAATTGCACACTCTCGTGGAATGGTGCCAAACGTCGCTACTTAAAAATCTCCATAGGTGACACTTTAAAATTTTTTACTGGTTACATGTTTTGAGTTACAGAGGAGGTCTAGGGCCAAAATCATTGCTCTTGCTCCAACGTTCGCAGTGATACCTCACATGTGTGGTTTGAACACCGTTTTCATATGTGGGCGGGACTTACGTATGTGTTCGCTTCTGCATGCGAGCACACGGTCATGGGCGCTTTAAACATTTTTTTTTTTTTTTTTTATTGTTTATTTTACTTTATTTATTTTAGTTTTACACTTTTTCCCCCCAAAAAAAATTTTTGATCACTTTTATTTCTATTACAAGGAATGTAAACATCCTTGTAATAGGAATATGGCATGACAGGTCCTCTTTACAGTGAGATATGGGGTCAATAAGACCTCACATCTCACCTCTAGGCTGGGAAGCCTGAAATAAAAAAAAAAAAACGATCCTGGCTTCGATCGTAGCGGTGAGTCGGTAGAAGCACCGGAGGGTGGCGGGAAGGGGGGGCGTCCCCTCTCGCCTCCCGTAAGAATGATCAAGCAGTGTAACAGCCACTATGATCATTCTTATGGTGTAGGGAATCGCTGGCTGAAAAAGCTGATATCTGAATGATGCCTGTAGCTGCACCCATCATTCAGATATCCCCACACAAAGTCAAGGATGTCATATGACTGTGGGCGGGAACTGGTTAAAAATTGCGGGGTATTGCAGAGTATTGCGGAGTAGTGCAGGGTATATTGCAGAGTATTGCTGGGCATATTGCAGAGTAGGGATGAGCTTCGTGTTCGAGTCGAACCCATGTTCGACTCGAACATCGGCTGTTCGATCGTTCGCCGAATTGCGAACGTTATGGGCCGTTCGCGCTAAATTCGTGTGGCGCGTCACGGCCCATAATTCACTGCGGCATCGCAGTGCATTGCTGGCTGATGATTGGCCAAGCATGCACTATGACCCGCATGCTTGGCCAATCACAGCGCCGTCAGTAGAGAGAGCTGTAATTGGCCAAAGCCAGGGTGGCTTTGGCCAATTATGGCTCAGGGGATTTAGTACACACCCCACACTATATAAGGCCGCCTGCACGGCGGCCCTGTGTAGTGTGTGTTCCGGTGTGCTGAGAGATAGAGAGAGAGAGAGAGTGTCATTTGATTTGAGTTAGATAGATTAGGCAGAACAGTCAGTCAGTTAGCTGCACTTACAGTGTATTGTGTATATATATGCATCCCAGGTGTTGCATATATATATATATATATACACTGTATTCAGTTTAGCTAGATCCGTTCCTGTTATCTTCTATCTAGACTATTTACATTTAATGCAGTGCGTCCTGCTCACAGTGTTCAGCTAGATCCGTTCCTGCTATTTACATTTAGTGCAGTGCGTCCTGCTCACAGTGTTCAGCTAGATCCGTTCCTGTTATCTTCTAGACTATTTACATTTAGTGCAGTGCGTCCTGCTCACAGTGTTCAGCTAGATCCGTTCCTGCAATTTACATTTAGTGCAGTGCGTCCTGCTCACAGTGTTCAGCTAGATCCGTTCCTGCTATTTACATTTAGTGCAGTGCGTCCTGCTCACAGTGTTCAGCTAGATCCGTTCCTGCTATTTACATTTAGTGCAGTGCGTCCTGCTCACAGTGTTCAGCTAGATCCGTTCCTGCTATTTACATTTAGTGCAGTGCGTCCTGCTCACAGTGTTCAGCTAGATCCGTTCCTGCTATTTACATTTAGTGCAGTGCGTCCTGCGCACAGTGTTCAGCTAGAGCCGTTCCTGCTATTTACATTTAGTGCAGTGCGTCCTGCTCACAGTGTTCAGCTAGATCCGTTCCTGTTATCTTCTAGACTATTTACATTTAGTGCAGTGCGTCCTGCTCACAGTGTTCAGCTAGATCCGTTCCTGCTATTTACATTTAGTGCAGTGCGTCCTGCTCACAGTGTTCAGCTAGATCCGTTCCTGTTATCTTCTAGACTATTTACATTTAGTGCAGTGCGTCCTGCTCACAGTGTTCAGCTAGATCCGTTCCTGTTATCTTCTAGACTATTTACATTTAGTGCAGTGCGTCCTGCTCACAGTGTTCAGCTAGATCCGTTCCTGCTATTTACATTTAGTGCAGTGCGTCCTGCTCACAGTGTTCAGCTAGATCCGTTCCTGTTAAATTCCTACTGACCGGCAGGCTTGTCTGGTTACAGTATATAAAGCTACCTGAAGAAAATTACAGGTGTTCTATTTGATCCTATTAGTACCACGGTCAGGCAGCTAGACTATTTACATTTAGTACAGTGCGTCCTGCTCACAGTGTTCAGCTAGATCCGTTCCTGTTATCTTCCTACTGACAGGCAGGCTTGTCTGGTTACAGTATATAAAGCTACTTGAAGAAAATTACAGGTGTTCTATCCCAGCTTAGTGCAGCTACAGGCCATTAGTATGTCTGGAAGGCCAAGAAGGAGAGGCAGACAGTCACAAGCCAATAAGAGAGGGCAAGCAGGCTCTGTGTCTAGTGCTGGTCGTGGAGACGGTGCATCCTCATCAGCACGTGGCCATGGGACACGCTTGGCCTTTTTTTCGGCAGCTGGCCATGTTGAGCCGCAACATGCGGAAGACTTGGTCGAGTGGATGACCAAGTCGTCCTCATCCTCCTCATCCTCTCTCACCCATGCCCAGGGTGCTTTGTCTGGCAAAGCAGCGGCCTCTTCCCTCAGCTCAATGTCATCAGTGACTCCTTCCCTAGCTCCACCATGTCCTCATGAGGATTCCCTCGAACTGTTTGACCACAGTGTTGGGTACATGCTCCAGGAGGATGCCCAGCGTTTGGAAGGCTCTGATGACGATACTGAGCTCGATGAAGGCAGTAACATGAGCGCGGACAGAGGGGGTGCCCAAGAAGGACAGCAATCTGGCAGTCATGCTCCCCCTGCTGCAGCATACTGCCAGGTTTGCTCCAGTGATGAGGAGGGAGGGGATGATGAGGTCACTGACTCAACGTGGGTGCCTGATAGGAGAGAGGAGGAGGAGGAGGAGGAGGAGGAGGAGGCGGCAGCACATCACCAACGAGGCAGGATGCCCTCCAGGGGCCAGCCTAAGGGCAGCACATTGACTGCATCACACCCCAAAGCTCCACATGTGCAGGGCGCTGCAGTCTCTGCGCGTTATTCAAAAAGTTCTTTGGTGTGGGCCTTTTTTGAGACGAGTGCATCAGATCGCACCGCTGCTATTTGCAACATATGTCTCAAGCGTATCTCGCGTGGCCAAAATATCTCCCGCTTGGGTACCACATGCTTGACCAGACATATGTTGACCTGCCATGCAGTTCGTTGGCAAGCGTATCTAAAAGACCCACACCAAAGAACAAAGAGGATCTCTCCTTGCTCCTCATCAGCTGAGATTTCCAACCCCACTAGACCTTCAGTCCTCTCTGAGACCTGCAGTGAGAGGAATGAAGGTGTAGAATTAGGTGTGTCACAGCCAAGTACTTGTGGGCAATCTGCTTTTGGTACACCGACGTCAGATTGTACCAGGCAAATTTCCCTGCCCCAGCTGCTGCACCGCCGAAAGAAGTTTGCTCCCAGCCATCCACATGCCCAGCGGTTGAATGCTAGCTTGGCAAAATTGCTAGCACTTCAACTGCTGCCTTTTCAGTTGGTAGACTCTGCCCCCTTCCGTGAGTTTGTGGAATGTGCGGTTCCTCAGTGGCAGGTACCCAAACGCCACTTTTTCTCACGGAAGGCGATTCCGGCTCTCTACCGGCATGTGGAAGGCAATGTCCATGCCTCGCTGGACAGGGCGGTCAGCGGTAAGGTGCATATTACCGCTGACTCATGGTCCAGCAGGCATGGACAGGGACGTTACCTAAGTTTCACGGCGCATTGGGTGACTCTGCTGGCAGCTGGGAAGGATGCAGGACAAGGTGCAGTAGTGTTGGAGGTTGTTCCGCCACCACGCCTCCAAAATGCTGATTGTGACACACCTCTCTCCTCCACCCCCTCCTCTTCTTCTTCCTCCATGGCCTCTTCCTCGGAACCAGCGGTGCTCCGTAGGCGTTCAAGGGGCTACGCAAGTACGCAGGCCAAAAGATGCCATGCGGTGCTTGAGCTGGTGTGCTTGGGGGACAGGAGCCACACTGGGGCAGAGGTTCTGTCAGCTCTGCAGGGGCAGGTTCAGAGGTGGTTGACGCCACGCCAACTTAAGGCAGGAATGGTGGTTTGCGACAATGGCACCAACCTCCTCTCTGCCCTCCGACAGGGACAAATGACCCATGTGCCCTGTTTGGCTCACGTCCTTAACTTGGTGGTGCAGCGGTTCTTGGGCAGGTACCCGGGCTTACAGGATGTCCTGAGGCAGGCCAGGAAAGTCTGTGTGCATTTCCGCCGGTCATATAATGCCAGTGCTCGGCTGACGGACCTCCAAAAGGAGTTTAACCTGCCCAAGAACCGCCTAATCTGTGACATGCCCACCAGGTGGAACTCAACGTTGGCCATGCTGCAGCGGCTGCACACGCAGCAGAGGGCCATCAATGAGTACCTGTGCGACTATGGCACCAGGACAGGGTCAGGGGAGCTTGGTTTTTTTTCCCCACGCCAGTGGGCCATGATCAGGGATGCATGCACTGTCCTGTCACCATTCGAGGAGGCCACGAGGATGGTGAGCAGTGACAGTGCATGCATCAGTGACACTGTCCCCCTTGTCCACCTGTTGGAGCACACGCTGCGTGGAATAATGGACAGGGCACTTGAGGCAGAACAGAGGCAGGAAGAGGAGGACTTCCTTAGCTCTCAAGGCCCCCTTTATCCAGACAGTGTTCCTGCGTGCCCGCCGATCACACAGGAAGAGGACGAGGAGGAAGAGGAGGAGGAGGAAGATTGTGTCAGTATGGAGGTGGAGCCTGGCACTCAGCATCAGCAGCAGTCTTTAAGGGATCAGTCCCAAGAAACACATGGACTTGTACGTGGCTGGGAGGAGGTGGCTGCGGACCATGTCGTTCTTAGTGACCCAGAGGACTCCGGACCGAATGCCTCAGCAAACCTACGCTGCATGGCCTCCCTGATCCTGCAAAGCCTGCGTAAGGATCCTCGTATTCGTGGTATCAAGGAGAAGGACCAATACTGGCTGGCAACCCTCCTTGATCCACGTTACAAGGGTAAGGTTGCGGACCTTATCTTGCCATCGCAGAGGGAGCAGAGGATGAAACATCTTCGGGAGGCCTTGCAGAAAGGTCTGTGCAACGCGTTCCCAGAGACTGGGAGGTTACAAACTCCTGTTTCTGGACAACGTGTTGCTGAGGCTTCGGTCAGTCAAAGAAGGAGCGGTGGAGAAGGTGGCCGTCTGACCGATGCGTTCAGACAATTTTTTGGTCCGCAGCCCCAAGGTATGATCGGTTCCAGCAACCATCGCCAGCGTCTGTTTTACATGGTGCAGGAATACCTAGGGGCAAGATCAGACTTGGACACCTTTCCCACCGAAAATCCTCTGGGTTACTGGGTCTTGAGGATGGATCACTGGCCAGAGCTTGCACAGTATGCAATTGAGCTACTGGCCTGTCCTGCATCCAGCGTTCTTTCGGAACGCACATTCAGTGCTGCTGGAGGCGTGGTAACCGATCACAGGGTGCGTCTGTCCACCGACTCGGTCGATCGGCTGACCTTCATAAAAATGAATGAGTCTTGGATCACCACCAGCTACCAAGCACCTGATGCTGATGTAACCGAATAATTTTTTTTGAAATCTCAGATCCCTTCAAAGACTGCCTATGCTGATGCTGAGTGACTATCCCTGAGTAATTATCCTCTTCCTCCTCAATCATCACGCTGATAGCTTGTAAGAACATTTTTGGTTCTGGGCGCCACCACCAGTGCCTAAGGCACAATTTTTCAGCCCCTGTTTAACAGGGGCGTGTAATTACAATTTTTGATGTAATACTTTGCAGCAGGGCTCGTTCCTGCATTCCAACTAGAGTGTCTGTGAGGGGTTGCAGTGTTGTGGCACCAGCACCAGTGCCTAGGGCCCAATTTTTCTGCCCCTGTCTAACAGGGGCGTGTAATTACAATTTTTGATGCAATACTTTGCAGCAGGGCTCGTTCCTGCGTTCCAACTAGAGTGTCTGTGAGGGGTTGCAGTGTTGTGGCACCAGCACCAGTGCCTAAGGCCCAATTTTTCTGCCCCTGTCTAACAGGGGCGTGTAATTACAATTTTTGATGCAATACTTTGCAGCAGGGCTCGTTCCTGCGTTCCAACTAGAGTGTCTGTGAGGGGTTGCAGTGTTGTGGCACCAGCACCAGTGCCTAAGGCCCAATTTTTCTGCCCCTGTCTAACAGGGGCGTGTAATTACAATTTTTGAAGCAATAATTTGCAGCAGGGCTCGTTCCTGCGTTCCAACTAGAGTGTCTGTGAGGGGTTGCAGTGTTGTGGCAAGAGCACCAGTGCGTAAGGCCTAATTTTTCAGCTCCTGTTCAACAGGGGCATGTAATTACAATTCTTGATCTAATATTTCACAGCAGGGCCCTGTGAGGGCTTACAGTGTTGTGGCCACAGCAACACCTAAGGCCCAAATTTCTGCTGAGTATATAGGGCAGGACCCTACTTTCAAACATCCAACTTACAAACGACTCCTACTTGCAAACGGAAGGAGACAACAGGAAGTGAGATGAAATCTACCCCTAGGAAGGGAAATTCTCTCCTGTAAGAGTTAATATGGGAAAACAATTTCTCCTTTCCACTGATGCTTTCCAATCCTTGTTCCACAAAAAAACCCAAATTTTCAAAAAACATTTTTCATTGGGACAAAAAAGTGAGGTGAAATCTTCTGAAGAGGAGGAAAGACAGCAAAACAAATGTCACAGGGGTGATAACCCTTCCCTATGTTTTCCAAAAAGCTTAGAAAAGATTTTTTGGCTGGAGCTAAACACGTTAAAAATGTTCAAAATTACAAACAGATTCTACTTAACAACAAACCTACAGTCCCTGTCTTGTTTGCACCGCCTGTATACTGCTGTTCAGAGTATATAGGGCCTGGTGGCCCCACACCTTTCCTTATTTTAATTTGGGTGCGGGGTTCCCCTTAATATCCATACAAGACCCAAAGGGCCTGGTAATGGACTGGGGGGTACCCATGCCGTTTGTCTCACTGATTTTCATCCATATTGCCATGACCCGACATGACATTAAACCCGCAAGCAGTTTTAAATGAGATTTTTTCCTTTAAAAATGACATTTGGTGCAGGGACTGTTCTAAACATGGGAAACACGCGTCACTTTACAGGCATACTATAGACACCCCCCAGGTACAATATTTAAAGGAATATTTCACTTTTTTTTTTTTACTTTAAGCATCATTAAAATCACTGCTCCCGAAAAAACGGCCGTTTTTAAAAGTTTTTTTTGCATTGATACATGTCCCCTGGGGTAGGACCCGGGTCCCCAAACCCTTTTTAGGACAATACCATGCAAATTAGCCTTTAAAATGAGCACTTTTGATTTCGAACGTTCGAGTCCCATAGACGTCAATGGGGTTCTAACGTTCGTGCGAACTTTCGGTCCGTTCGCGGGTTCTGGTGCGAACCGAACCGGGGGGTGTTCGGCTCATCCCTATTGCAGAGTATTGTGGGGTATATTGCAGAGCAGTGCGGGGTATAATGCAGAGTATTGCAGGGTATAATGCAGAGCAGTGCGGTGTATAATGCAGAGCAGTGCGGGGTATAATGCAGAGTATTGCGGGGTATAATGCAGAGCAGTGCGGTGTATAATGCAGAGTATTGCAGGGTATAATGCAGAGCAGTGCGGTGTATAATGCAGAGCAGTGCGGGGTATAATGCAGAGTATTGCTGGGCATATTGCAGAGTATTGCGGGGTATTATGCAGAGTATTGCGGGGTATTATGCAGAGTATTGCGGGGTATAATGCAGAGTATTGCGGGGTATAATGCAGAGTATTGCGGGGTATTATGCAGAGTATTGCGGGGTATTATGCAGAGTATTGCGGGGTATAATGCAGAGTATTGCGGGGTATAATGCAGAGTATTGCGGGGTATTATGCAGAGTATTGCGGGGTATTATGCAGAGTATTGCGGGGTATTATGCAGAGTATTGCAGGGTATTATGCAGAGTATTTCAGGGTATTATGCAGAGTATTGTGGGGTATTATGCAGAGTATTATGCAGAGTATTGCGGGGTATTATGCAGAGTATTATGCAGAGTATTGCAGGGTATATTGCAGGGATGGCTGAGCATGGAGGGATGGATGGATGTGACAGCAATTGTCACTGAGCACCGCTGTGGGCACTACACATGCAGCCCACAGCGGTGCTGCCATCCGATCCCTCCCCCTCTCCCCTCGCACTGTACCGATCGGTACAGAGAGGGGCGGGAGGAACCGGCGTCATGACATGACACCGGTCTGTTGACATGTGATCGCTCCGTCATTTGACGGAGCGATCACATGGTAAACGGCCGCGATCAGGGGCCGTTTACCGTGATCCGTGATGCGCCGGGTCCTCTGGACCCGGCGGTCACGGAAGTTCTCGGGTGCGCGCCCCAGGGGGCGCGCGAGAGCAGTATTCTGGGAGGACATCCCACGGACGTCCACCCAGAACTAGCCGACCGCGCTGCAGCCGTCTTTCGGCTATGGCCCGGTCGGCAAGTGGTTAAAGTTCTTACCTCAGCACTTGCACTTTACAACTCTCAGTGCTGCTTCCCTGAATTTCTGGTCTTTATAGGAAATAGTTAACAGTGGACAGTGCAGTCACGGGTCAGTATGATATAGCTTAGGGCAGTGTTTCTCAACTCCAGTCCTCAAGGCGCCCCAACAGGTCATGTTTTCAGGATTTTCCTCAGATGAAACAGCTGTGGTAATTACTAAGGCAGTGAAACTGATCAAATCACCTGTGTAAAATTATGGGGAGCCTGAAAACATGACCTGTTGGGGTGCCTTGAGGACTGGAGTTGAGAAACACTGGCTTAGGGAACGGAGGAGCAGGGGAGCACCTTGCCCCCTTAAGCTATGGGGCTGTGTGTTACTATTGACACACACAAGTAGAGGGAGACTCAACTCTAGCCCATGAATTCAAGAGTGGCTCCATAGGACGCTGCAAGAGAAAGGAGCCACCCTGAAACAGGACACCCAGCCGGGGCAATGGTTTCATCACCAGCGTAAGCAGTCTGCAACTTATCCAAAAAGTATTCACAGCGCCTCACTTTTTCCACATTTTGTTATGTTACAGCCTTATTCCAAAATGGATTCAATTCATTATTTTCCTCAAAATTCTACAAACAATACCCCATAATGACAACGTGAAAGGAGTTTGAAATCTTTGCAAATTTATTAAAAATAGAAAACAAATAAAATCCCATGTACATAAGTATCACAGCCTTTGCTCAATATTTTATTGAAGCTCCTTTGGCACCAATTACAACCTCTAGTCTTTTTGAGTATGATGCTACAAGCTTGGCACACCTATTTTGGGCAGTTTCTTCCATTCTTCTTTGCAGGACCTCTCAAGGTCCATCTGGTTGAATGGGGAGTGTCGGTGTACACCCATTTTCAGATCTCTCCAGAGATGTTCAATCGTGTTCAAGTCTTGACTCTGATGGGCCACTCAAGGACATTCACAGAGTTCTCCCATAGCCACTCCTTTGTTATCTTGCATGTGTGCTTAGGGTCGTTGTCCTGTTGGAAGATGAACCTTCACCACAGTCTGAGGTCCAGAGCGCTCTGGAGCAGGTTTTCATCAAGGATGTCTCTGTACATTACTGCATTCATCTTTCCCTCGATCCTGACTAGTCTCCCAGTTCCTGAGAAACATCCCCACAGCATGATGCTGCCACCACCATGCTTCAGTGTAGGGATGGTATTGGTCACGTGATGAGCAGTGCCTGGTTTCCTCCAGACATGACGCTTGCCATTCAGGCCAAAGAGTTCAATCTTTGTTTCATCAGACCAGAGAAGTTTGTTTCTCATGGTCTGAGAGTCCTTCAGGTGCATTTTGGCAAATTCCAGGCGGGCTGTCATGTGCCTTTTACTGAGGAATGGCTTCCGTCTGGCCACTCCGTCAGGCCTGATTGGTGGAGTGCTGCAGGGATGGTTGTTCTTCTGGAAGGTTCTCCTTAGACATGTGCTGAATGGAAAAATTTGTTTAGTTTTGTTTCAGATAGATTCGTTATGTTACTAATTTTGTTTCGTTATGGAATTGGTTTAGTATGGTTTTGGAATTCATTTAGTTTCATTTTCATTAAAATTTGTTTCATTTATTAATTTTCTAACGAATTCCAACTTTTCAGAACGATTCGATTTCTATGTGAAGAAATGGCTGGTTTTTAAGCAGCAGGCCAGGAAGCTGGCCGCCCGGGCCCTTAACAAACCATAAGTCATCATCTGTCAGCGGGCTTCCCCACTGACAGATGAATATAAAGATAAAGAATGCCGGCAATTGAAAAATTCATGAAAAAAAAAATGGTGTAGGGTCCCTCCCCCGTCCATACCAGGCTCTTCGGGCCTTTGCCTTGTCACATGATGTCAGAAGGGTGACATAACCGGGTGGCCCCGCCCCTTGCCTACATAAGAGCTGTCACAGCAGAGAGAGGGCAAACGGCGTGTAGCCTCTTAGGAAAGGGAGTGGTGTTTGCCATTTTTCGGGTCGGCGGGCATAGTAGTGGACATCGAGGGACACTTTTTTTTAATAAAGGATTGGTCAAAAACTGTTGTTTCCTGTGTTTCCTACTTTTTGACACTTTTTTTGGTGAATGGGTATGGGTACAATGTACCCATACCCTTTCACATAAGGGGGGTCAGGACCTGGGGGCCCCCTTCTTAAAGGGGGCTTCCAGATTCCGACAAGCCCCCCACCAGCAGAACCCGACAACCACAGGCCAGAGTTGTCGGGAAGAAGCCCTTGTCCCCATCAACATGGGGACAAGGTGCTTTGGGGTGGGGGACGCAGAGCCCCCCTGCCCCAAAGGACCCACCCCCACATGTAGAGGCATGTGACCTGGTATGGTTCAGGAAGGGGGGGGTGCTTGCTCGTCCCCCCCTCCCCTTTCCTGACCTGCCAGGCTGCATGTTCGGATAAGGGTCTGGTATGGATTTTGGGGGGACCCCATGCCTTTTTTTTTTTTTTTGGCGTGGGGTTCTCCTTAAATTCCATTCCAGATCTGAAGGGCCTGGTATGGACTGGGGGGGGGGGACCCTACGCCATTTTTTAAAACATTTTTCTATTGCCGGCATTCTTTATCAGTGGGGAAGCCCGTTGACAGATGATGAGTCATGGTTAAGGATGCAGGCAGCTGGCTTCCTGGCCCGCTGCTTACTAACTGGTCAATTGTTTTTCAAATCCGAGTTCTAATCGTTCTGAAAAGTTGGATTTCAACGAATGTCGTTACTATTCGTTACTATTTCATTCAGAGATTTGGATACATCCGAATCTACGAATAACCAAAAATTCATCTGAATTTGTATTCGGACCAAAATGAATTGCACATGTCTAGTTCACCTCTCTGCACAGACAAACGCTGGAGCTCTGTCAGAGTGACCATCGGGTTCTTGGTCACCTCCTTGATTAAGGTCCTTCTCCCCCGATCGCTCAGTTTGGTCAGGTGGCCCGCTCTAGGAAGAGACCTAGTGGTTCCAAACTTCTTCCATCTATGGATAATGGAGGCCACTGCTCTTAATGGGACCTTCAATGCTGCAGACATTTTTCTGTACCTTCCTCAGATCTGTGCCTCCATACAATCCTGTCTCAGAGATCTACAGACAGTCTCTTGGATTTCATGGCTTGGTTTGTGCTCTGACATGCAATGGTAACTGTGGGACCTTATATAGACAGGTGTACGCCCTTCCAAATCATGTCTAATCAACTGAATTTACCACAGGTGGATTCCAATCAAGTTGTAGAAACATCTCAAGGATGATCACAAGGATCACAACATCTCAAGGATGATACTGGCTTTGCGGAGTTTTCCCCACTCTGGGATAATAACAACCTCAAGGAGCTTAAAAAAATGGGACACTTTGTGGAGTGGGACCGCCACGGTATCCATTGCCTGGCACAGGTATATAGAGAGGGGAGGTTAAAATCTTTTAAGGAGTTGGTAGAGGAGTATGCAATTTCTAATAGATCTTTTTACAGGTATTTGCAACTCAGGCATGCCCTAGAGGCACAATTTGGGAAGGATGCGCCAGTGTGGTGCGAAATGACCTCGTTGAGAAAGCTTATTGATGTACATACTACAAAAGGGTTGATATCTGACATGTACGGATGCCTGAAGGCATCAGCCCAGGGGGGCATGGTGGAAAACAAAAATAGGATCAAATGGGAGGGAGATGTGGGAGCACTGTCTGATGATCAATGGAAGCAGGTTCTGTCGCTGGGGCCCGGGGTCACTCTCTCTCCTTCACAGGTGATGTCCCATTTTTATCTTTCCTATAGGGCATATTACACACCATTGAAATTATTTAAGTGGGGTAAGAGGCCCGACCCAAAGTGCCAGAGGTGTGGGGGGAGGGTATGGAGACCTCATCCACATGTTTTGGCAATGCCCCAAACTACATATTTATTGGAAAGGGGTCGTGGAAAGGATAAATCTGGTGTTTGGGACGTCATTGAGAGTAGAGGCGAGAGAGTGCCTGTTGGGATTAACGGGGGATAAGGCGGCCTCGAGGGATATACAGACAGCAAGGATCAAATGCCTGTTTCAGGGTAAAAAGCTTATCGCACAGTATTGGCAGAGAAAGGAAGCACCTACGGTTTCAGAATGGGTGAATGCAGTTAGAGAGGTGATCTGCAGAGAGAAATATATATACAAGAAGAGGGGTAACTTTAAGAAATTCGAAAAAATATGGAAAGCATGGCTGGACCTGGAAGGAGTTGGATTGATAGGAGGGGTGGGTTGTGGATGATTTGGGGAGGGGCGGATGGTTGAATGTATAATAAAATGTATGGCAAAGTGTATGATGGGGAGTGGATGGGGGGTGGGAGAGTGAATGGGGGGAAAAAGGAAGAAAACTATTCTCGAAGCCTACAGCATAAGGGCGAGTTGAACTGACGCACATTAGAATGATAATATAGGGATAGGTATTAATGTGTTTTTATTTATGATAACATCCCTTGTTCCCTTATTATATGTTTGTTGTAATGGAAATTTATAAAAAAAAAAAAAAAAAAAAAAAAAAAAAGGATGATCAGTGGAAAAAGGATGCACCTGAGCTCAATTTTGAGTGTCATGTCAAAGGCTGTCAATACTTATGTACATGGGATTGTATTTGTTTTTTTTTCTTTTTAATAAATTTGCAAAGATTTCAAACAAACTTCTTATACGTTTTTCACATATGGGGTATTGTTTGTAGGTTTTTAAGAAAAACATAACAAAATGTGGAAAAAGTGAAGCACTGTGAATACTTTTGGGATGCACTGCATATATTTTCTTCAGTCCCAGGGATCTTCAGGCTCAATAGGATCCACAGTCATCCAGGCAAGGTAGTAGTAATCTTTCACCTGTGGCTTCGCAGGCCACGGTATCATCCCTTCTAGTCTCTGGCCCATGAAGCTCCTTCTTGAGATTTCAGCCTAGTGCTTAATCTGAACCCAGACATATTACATCTAGTGCTTGGAGGCTAATGCCACATACACACGAGCGGACTTTACGGCAGACATGGTTCGGCAGACCGGACTCCGTCGGATAATTTGATCGTGTGTGGGCTCCAACTGACTTTTTTTCCCTCAAAAGTTTGACGGACCTAGAAATAAAACATGTTTCAAATCTTTCTGACGGACTCGAGTCCAGTCGAAAAGTCCGCTCGTCTGTATGCTAGTCCGATGGCCAAAAACCGACGCTAGGGCAGCTATTGGCTACTGGCTGTGAACTTCCTTATTTTAGTCCAGTCGTACGTCATCAGGTACGAATCCGTCGGACTTTGGTTGATCGTGTGTAGGCAAGTTCGTTCATTCGAAAGTCCATCGAAGAGTCCACCGGACCTAGTCCATCGAAAAGTCCACCCGTGTGTACGTGGCATAAGAGGCAAAGACTGACTGCCCTAGGCTGCTCATCTTCAGCGTTTGAAATCCTGTTAAGCCAGGGCGCTTTCTACAAACCTCACAGAATTTCCCATTTCTAAGATTTCTGTTCCCTATTGTAAAATATATTATGGGTTTTCTTCAAGTAGGCCTTGATGTAGGTTTATGTGTTAGCACCTCAGAGTTCAAATCTCAGGCCTGGCCTCACTCTGAGATACAGTGTCCATCTCATAATCTGGGGAACCAGAAAGGTCTGTGCAAAAATTCACCCTCCAAGAAGCTTGTTCATTCCCTCTTACAAATAGTGTGGGACAGGTCTCATCCTCCATTCCTTCTGGATCGGACTTCCGCAATATGGACAGTAACACTGCAACGCAGTATTTCTTACAGCTACTACATCCAGGAGGAGGATCTCAGATACCCAAGAGTCAGGCTACAAACCATCTTATTGATGCCATTTTAAGACCTTTTCCCTCAGCCTCATCCGAAGATCTGCACATCTCTCCATCTGAGTTAGTCTCTTCGACTTACAACAATTTGGGTGCCTGTGTTCCCTTCCAGTAGTGGTGGTTCCATACTATGTCACTGTTGTGTCCTGTGGTGATGTAGGGGGGTCAAAGGATGGAACCACATCATGATGTAGGACACGGGTATCCGATATCCCTGGAGGTGTAGAATGCTGAACAGTCTTATGGAGGCTGCGGCAACCGGAAAGGAGAGGAGGTAGCGGACTACAGTAGGCCATCAGAGAGGTGAATATAACAGGATTTTTCTACTCACCGTAAAGTCCTTTTCTCTGAGTTTATTGAAGGACATACTTCATGATAGATGGGAGCCAGTTCACTCTGTGATAGCCTCCTTCCATCAAGTGGCTTTCCCACCATTGCTATCCCTCGTAGGCATAAAGGAGCTAAGAGCAGACATTTGCAGAATGAAAAAAATTGTTTTATTTCGTATCTGTTAAGTTACTCATTTTGTTTCATTGCATTCATAATAAAAAAAAAAAATTTGTTTCTTTTTGTTTATTCGTTTTTGACCGGATTCAAATTTTTCCAATGGATTCAAAGTATTCAAATCGAATATATTGAATTATACCCTATTCTTTGTGAAGAATAGCTGGTTCTATTCTATGTGAAATTCGAATGTTGGAAGATGGTTATATTCTTTCTATTTTATTCTAGTCTCTTCTATTCTTCGATTTTCTATTCTATTCTTTTCTATTCCTTTATTTTCTTTTCTATTCTGTTTTACTCTATTCTTTTCTATTCATTTAATTTCTATTCTAATCTTTTCTATTCGACAGCTATATTCTTTCTATTCTATTTAAATCTATCATTTTTTTTCTACTTTATTCTATTCTTTTCTATTCCTTTAATTTTCTATTCAATTCTTTTATTTTCTATCCTTTTCTTTTATTTTCTATTATATTAATTTCTATTCTATTCTTTTATTTTCTATTATATTCCTTTATTTTTTATTATCTTCCTTTATTTTCTATTACATTCTTTTATTTTCTATTCTATTTTACTCTATTCTATTCCTTTTCTATTCTATTCTTTTTAACCCTTTTTTATTCAAATCTATTCTATTCAAATTTGCAATTTTGTAAGACAGCTATATTCTAACACTAATACACATAGGGTTTGATTCACTAAAACTGGAGAAAGCAACATCTGGTGCAGCTGTGCATGGTAGCCAATCAGCTTCTAACTTCAGCTTGTTCTATAAAGCTTTGACGGCTATATTCTTTCTATTCTATTCAAATGTTTTTTATTTTTTTCAATTTTATTCTATTCTTTTCTATTCCTTTATTTCCTATTCTATTCTTTTATTTTCTATTATTTTCTATTTTTTTATTTTCTGTTCTATTCTAGTTTTATTCTATTCTATTCTTCTCAAAATTGGACTTTCAAAAGACAGCTATATTCCAACACACTGGGGTTGATTTACTAAAACTGGAGAAAGCAAAATCTGGTGCAGCTGTGCTTGGTAGCCAATCAGCTATAATGCGCTGCGGACCGCACAGGAGCGCTGTGCGTCCCTGTTCACCGTTTCAGGGACGAATCAGGGCCGATTCTATGCCTGAATTCGGCCCTGAAACGCAGCCAAAGACGCACAGCGTTTTTGTGCAGTGCGCACCGCAGCCGCCCCGGAGATATGTGAACCGGCTCCATAGGGAGCCAGTCACATTCTCCTGCTATGCGAATTAGATGTGCGGAAACGCACATCTAATTCGCATAGGTGTGAACCCGGGCTCAAACTTTAGCTTGTTTAATTAAGCTTTGACAAAAAAAACTGGAAGCTGATTGATTTCTATGCAGAGCTGCACTAGGTTTGCATTCTCCAGGTTTATTAAATCAACCCCATAGTCTTCGAAGGAAATCAGCAATATGTTTATATTTCAAATTCTATTCAAATTTCATTTGGGAGGAAACGAACTGAACATGTCTAGCTAAGATCGGAGCTAGTGTCTTTAGTGAGGACATGTGGCACTGAAGCCAGACAAAGGGGCAAGGCAAAGAATTGGTAATATATCTCTTCTACCACAAACCGAAGGAATTGGTGGTGACTGCAACAAATGGGGATGTGTAGGTAAGTGTCTTGAGAACAAATGAGGCAAGGAAAGCCCCTTGAAGTAAGGAGTCTATCACAAAACAAACTGACTCCTTCCTTCATGAAATATGGTTTGTCCTTCAATGAATAGAAGAGAAAATACCTTTTCTCATGCAGGAGACCTTATATACCTTATATGCAGTAGACAGGTTCACTTTGGAGAAGGCAAAAGAAAATTCCAATAGTTACCTTTTCCAAACTACCTTTAACCCTCTGCCAGAGTCCCTGAAACAAATCCTTAAGTTCTGGCTTTCAACTTAGGTGAGTATATTATCTATTTTTCTCTCCAATCTATGATTTCCATAGTGTGACATCATCCTCTAGTCTAGCTGATCCTTAGGAAACCTCAGGAGAAGATGCTACACCACAGTGCAGGATCATCTTCTCTATTCAACATTCTCAGAAATTTGGAGGATGAATTCACCCTTGCATAGGCACTGCAGGAGGAAGTTAGGCTTGCCTGTGGCCCATTGAGGAGATTCTCCTTCAACTCTTGTCCCAAAGACACAACAGGAAGTGAGAGGAAATCTCTCCAAAGTAGGGTAAAATCCCCTTTTAGAGGTCACTGGAGCTGGTGTGGTTCCCTAGGTTTCTCATCACTTTACGTCCAATGGATGATGGTCACCTGAACAAACAGGGAGAGCACAGGTAGCAAAAAAAAAAAACAGGCAGGGTTTTTACAGATCCACACTCCAAAAAAAAAAACAAAATAATTATGATCTGTTATACACTGAAGTATGGACAAAGCGCTCTTTTGGCCATAGTTCTCTTCTGGGTCACAGGAGTGCACTTACTTGCTTTTGAAAAGCCCACTGCTGGCTGACATCACAGATCTGCTCCAGGCTCTATTAGGATCCGGACAATAATGTTGAGATCCACCCAGATGCCTGGCTCAGCCTCTCAGCTTGCCACTGAAAGGCTGAGCCAGCAGCTTCCATCTCCTGCACAGCCTGGCGCTGCAGTGAGTGCTGGAGGGGCAGAGACAGTCACCGCTCTGAGTGGACCAGGAGCTGAATGATCAGTGGTCGTGTGAGCTTAGAGCCGGTGGGGGACAGCTAAAGATGAGTATGAATGTTTTTTTTTTTTCTATTGATCCTTCATTATCTGTGAATAATCCTGCATGACAACACTTTGAGTATGCCTATATTTAATCTTCAAACTGTTTTGTCATTCTTCAAGCCGATAAGTTGTATCTTGATCTTTGGCTATCTGTAAGGAATCCCCCATGACGACACTTTGCTTAGGCATCTCTAAATATGGGAAATCCTCCATGATAATATCCTGGGTAACATCCACCCAAGAACTAATCTTCAAGTTATTTTGCTGTACCTCACTATACAGCAGGGGTAGGCAACCCGGGGCCCTCCAGCTGTTGTAGAACTACAAGTCCCATCATGCCTCTGGGAGTAATTGTAACTGCCAGTTTTGCAATGCCTCATGGGAAATGTAGTTCCACAACAGCTGGAGGGCCCCAGGTTGCCTACCCCTGCTCTACAGATATCTGTGAGGAATCTGTGAGGAATCCCCCATGACAACACCCTGAGTAACTGCTACCTATAATTAATCTTTAATTTGTGTTGTTGTACCTTGATCTTTGGTTAATTATAGGGAGGCAGTTACCCAGGTTGCTGTCATGGGGGATTCCTCACAGATAGCTAAAGATCAAGGTACATAAAAAAAACTTGAAGATAATAAAAGGGCAGAAGTTACCCAGGATGTTTTCATGGAGGATTTCTCACATTTAGAGATGCCTGCCCAGGGTGTTATCATAGGGGATTCCTGATAGCCAAAGATCAAGGTACAATGAAGCAACTTGAGGATTATTTATAGGGTGGAAGTTACCCAAGATGTTTTAATGGGGGATTCTTCACATTTAGAGACACCTACCAAAATTGTCATCGTGGGGGATTCCTTATAGATAATGAAAGATCAAAGTACAACAAAGCAGCTTGAAGAATGATTAGATGAGGCATTACCCAGGGATTTGTCATGGGATATTCCTCACAGATAGCTAACAATCAAGGTACAAAGAAACAGCTTGAAGACTAATTATAGGGAAGTGGTTACCCAGGGTGTTGTCATGAGGGATTCCTCACAGATAGCCAAAGATCAAGGTACAACAAAATAACATGAAGATTATTTATAGGGTGGAAGTTATCCAGGATGTTATCATATTGGATTCCTCACATTTAGAGATGTCTACCCAAAGTGTCATCATGGGGGATTCCTGACAGCCAAAGATCAAGATACAACAAAACAACCTGAAGATTAAATACAGGTAGTTGGTTATCCAAAGTGTCGTCATGGGGAATTCCCCAAGGATAGCCAAAGATCATGGTACAATAAAAACAACTTAAAGTTTAATTAAAGGGCGGAAGTTACCGAGCATGTTATCATGGAGGATTCTTCCCATTTAGAGACGCCTACCCAATGTGTTATAATGGGAGATTTCTTACAGATATCCAAATATCAAGGTACACCATATCAGCTTGAAGAATTATTATATGAGGCAGCACCCAGTGTTTTGCCATGGAAGATTCCTCACAGATAGTTAACAATCAATATACAACAAAACAGCTTGAAGATTAATTGGAGGAAGGCAATAGTCCAGAATGCTGTCATTGGGAATTTCTCAGAGATATCCAAAGACCAATGCACAACAAAACAGCTCAAATATTAACTCTAGTTAGTAAAATTACCCTGGGTGTTATCATGGACTATTCCTGGAAATGGAATTATGGGTAAGTCTAATTTCTGTGGGTTACCCAGGTTGCTGTCAGGGGGGATTCCTCACAGATAGCTAAAGATCAAGGTACAGCAAAACAACTTGAAAATTAAATATAGGTAGCTGGTTATCCAAAGTGTCGTCATGGCAGATTCCTCACAGATAACCAAAGATCAAGGTACAACAAAACAACTGGAAGATTAATTATAGGGAGGCGGTTACCCTGGATGTTATCATGGGGGATTCCTCACAGATAGCTAAAGATCAAGGTAAAACAAAACAACGTGAACATTAATTATACGGCGTAAGGTACCCAGGATGTTATCCTGGAGGGATTCTTCCTATTTAGGGACGCCTACCCAAAGTGTCATCATTGGGGATTCCTTACAGATAGCCAAAGATCAAGGTACAACATAACAGCTTTAAGAATGATTATACAACATAACAGCTTGAAGAATGATTATATATGGCATTACCCAGAGTTTTGTCATGGAAGATTCCTCACAGGTAGCTACAAATTAAGGTACAACAAAACAGCTTGAAGATTCATTATAGGAAGGCAATAGTCCAGAATGCTGTCACTGAGGATTTCTCAGAGATATCCAAAGATCAATTCACAATGAAACAGCTGAAATATTAACTCTTAGGAGACAATTATCCTGGAGGATTCCTGGAAATGGAATTATGGGTAAGTCTATTCTGTGGATTACCCAGGGTGTTGTCATGGGGGATTCCTCGCAGACAGCTAAATATCAAGGTACAGCAAAACAACTTGAAGATTTAATATAGGTAGCTGGTTACCCAAAGTGTCGTCATGGAGGATTTCTTACAAATAAAAAATCAAGGTTCAGCAAAGCAACTTTTAGATTAATTATAGGTAGGAGGTTACCCAGGATGTTGTCATGGGGAATTCCTCACAGATAGCTAAAGACCAGGGTACAACAAAACAACTTGAAGATTAATTATAGGGCAAAATCTACCCAGGTAGTTATCATGGAGAATTCCTCACATATAGAGATGCCTACCCAAAGTGTCGTCATAGGGGATTCCTGATAACTAAAGATCAAGGTATAACAAAACAATCTGAAGATTAAGATTGAAGATTGTAGGGAGGCGATTACCCGGGATGTTGTCATGGGGGGACTCCTCACAGATATCTAAAGATCAAGGTTTATTATAGGAAGGCAATAGTCCAGAATACTGTCATGGATTTCTCAGGAGATAACTCCAGGGAGACATTACCCTGGGTGTTGTCATGGAGGATTTCTGGAAATGGAATTTTGAGTAAGTCTAATTTCTGTAGATTAAGAATTGCATCTGAGAATGCAATTCTTTTTAGACTGAGCTTGATGGATTTTTTTTTGTTCAGATTCTATAGTGAGGAAATTTAAAGTTTGCCTCGATGACACCATGGAACCTAAGAAGACGCTAGGAATGATCTCTTGGCGAATATAGCCTACAAGAGTTGTTTTACAAGGCAGGGAAGGGGAAGTCCAGGTAGGAAAGGCTTTTTAAACATTCTACTTCCTACCTTCCTTTCTAAGCTGGGATCGTGTTTTGTAATAGGGGAAAGGTGAAGTGGATAGTTTTAACAACAGACTGAAGCAATGAAGGTGGAGAACACATGTAATAACCATTGAAGAGCAGAATGCAATCAACACCAGGATGTCTGTTTTTCAATAGAAATTAATGTTCAATAATCAGCTGTGAACCGTCCCCTCTTCGTACCAATTCCAGAGAGATAAGCTCCACCCTTTTCCGAACTACATAACAGATTGCAAGCGGCGTGCGTTTGTTCGTGTTTTGAATGGAAAAGACATCCCAAACTTCCCACACAAGAACGGTTTGCTGTGAACCCGCCGATGGCTCTTTAGCAGGAACTCATCAGCGAACGATTTCCCACACTCCAGACAGGCAAACAGCTTAAAGTTCAAATGAGTCTTCAAATGCCGGTTCAGGACTGACTTTTCCGTGTAGCCTTTCCCACACTCGGGGCAGGAATACGGTTTGCCGCCATGGGTCCTTTGGCAGTGGCGGTTGAGCATCGCCCTTTCGGAGTAACACTCCCCAAACTCGGAGCAGGAGTGGGGCTTATCTCCCATGTGGATTCTCCGATGCTCCACCAGCTGCGCCCGGTGCTGAAAACACTCACCGCAGTAGGAGCACAGATAAGGTTCCAGGCCCATGTGCATTCTCCAGTGCGCTACAAAGTGAGATTTCCAGTGGAAGCTCTTGCCGCAGTCGGAGCAGATTAAAGACATCTGACCAGAGTGGACCCTTAGATGTGTGATGAGGGATTCCTTCTCTGCAAAGCACTTCCTGTACCAAAGAAGGGCTTCTCGCCCGTGTGAAGCCTTACATGATTTAGGAGGAAAAGTTTCCTGGAGAAGCGTTTGCCGCACTCAGGACATGTGAACAACTCTTCGCCGGAGTGCATCTTCTGGTGCTCGGCGAGGTAGGCTCTCTGCTTGAACCGCTTGCCGCACTCAGCGCACCGATACGGCTGATGGCCGATGTGACTGATCCGATGCCGTACGAGCTTTGACCTAATGGAAAAACACTTCCCGCACACCAGGCACATGTGCGTCTCCTTGATGTCCAATTTCCTTGGCGGGGGAAAGCTATCGTCCTGCTCGAGGCCCCTCCCGTAGATCGGGCAAAGGTACTACAGGTTCTGCGATATGGTCCGGCGCTATTCGGGAGTTAGCCGCAACGAGAACCATTTCATGCAGCCCGGGCAGAAGAACGGAGCATCGAGATCGTGACTGTATATGGGGGATGTCTGAGCTATCGAGGAGGAAAGTTTGTTTGGAAAGGAGGCAGACGAGTCCCCGGGAGAGAATCCTGGATGAAGGTTTGGGTTTGGGGATGGAGGGCTTTCATCTGGAGAATCTTCATTACCTTCCATTTCACACTCGGTGTCAGTCAAGTTTGTGTTTTATTAATAGAGATAAGAGTGATGACATGTGACCTCCCAGAATCCTCCTCACCTCTCCGGTCAGGTCTGTGTTTTATTAATAGAGATAAGAGTGATGTCATGTGACCTCCCAGAATCCTCCTCACCTCTCCGGTCAGGTCTGTGTTTTATTAATAGAGATAAGAGTGATGTCATGTGACCTCCCAGAATCCTCCTCACCTCTCTTTTACAAATGCACACCACACTTTTCACATATTTGTTTGTAAAAAATTTGTAAAATCAATTAGCATTTTCCCTCCACTTCACAATTATGTGTCACTTTGTGTTGGTCTATCACATAAAATACATTTATGTTTTTGGTTATAAAATGACAAAAATGTGAGAAATAGCCCATTGATGAGCTTATATTTCACTTCGTTCTCTCCTCCTATCAGCATGCTCCCTTTACTGCAGCATAAATAACTGATTCCATATCAATGAAAGCTTTTTGTTAGATCTGTAAAAAATTGCTGTTGATACAGCTGAAAAGGCATAAAGCTCAGGAAGTTATCAATTACCATTGCTCCTAGGTAACTCTGTGGACTACAGGATGCCCCCAATACCCCACTCTGGAGAGAAGAGAAGGGATGATTTTATGCATTCCTAACACATTTTCTGTCCTGGGGTGAAAATGCTCCTCCTCCATTGATACACTAAAGTGATCTTGTCACACTAGGACAGGATGCATTTTACTAGCAGCATTGTAAGCACAGAGATGTTATCACCCTTGCATGAGCAATCCTACATCAGTACCACAAGCTGACAACAGTGCTGCCATGTTAATGTAATCCTGCCCATGCCTTTTTTATTTTAACCATGTGATTTGTTTTTTAAACAAAGTTTTAATTTTTTTTTATCATGTGAGGGTAAGAGGCATTAGGTGATAACCAAATACTATGATCAAAGCAAAATCATTTAGGCAGAGGAGTGGCAGGTTCCATGATTCAAAAAGGGATTAATAAAATCTGTAGTTGCACCAGTTGGTATTTCACTATCCCACGCAAGAGGGAACATCCTCATAACACCCAGAAGGATGTTCTCTGTCTTTATCCAACCCTGAAGTATATCCTGTTTCCAATTCCAACCCACCTAGTAGGATGTCGTTATTCCACTCAGAATGTCCTCTGATTCCATTCCATGGAGGAGGATGTCATTTGTCTCCATCCCAACCAAGAGTGTGTCATCGGTCTCTAGCTACCCTATCAAGGGTGATGTCTTCTGTCTCCATCCCACCCAGAAAATTCCATCTGTCTCTATCCCAACCCAGGATATTCTCTGTCCCCATCCCACCCAGGAAGATGTCCTTTATCTCCACCCTATGAAGATGTCATTAGTCTCTATCCCACCTAGGAAGATGTCCTTCATCTCTGCCCCATGAAGAAAGATGTCCTTAGCCTCCATCCCAACCAGCAGGATGTCGTCCATCTCTGCCCCATGAACGAAGATGTCCTTAGTCTCCATCCCACCTGCTGTAGGAAGATGTTCTCCATCTCCATCCCATCAAGGAAGATGTCTTCAGTCTCCATCTCACGCAGGAGGATGTCCTCCAGCTCTACCCTATGAAGGAAGTTGTCCTTAGTCTCCATCCCACCCAGGAGGATGTCCTCCTCCTCTGCCCCATGAAGAAGTCCTTAGTCTCTATCCCACCAAGGATGTCCTCCATTTCCGCTCCATGAAGAAAGATGTCCTTAGTCTCCATACCACCCAGGAGTATGTCCTCAATTTCTGTACCATGAAGGAAAATTTCCTTATTTTCCATCCCACCCAGGAGGATGTCCTCCATCTCTGCCCCGTGAAGGAAGTTGTCCTCCTTCTCCACCCCATGAAGATGTCCTTAGTCTCCATCCCACCCAGGAGAATGTCCTCTATTTCCACCCTGTGAAGGAAGGTGTCCTTAATCTCCATCCCACTAAACTTGGATGTCCTCAATCTCCACCCCATGATGGAAGCTGTCCTTGGTCTCCGTCTCACCCAGGAGGATGTTCTTGTCTGCCAAAATAGAATGATGTCCTCTGTTTCCACCTTATCAAGGAGAACATCCCCTTTCTCCATCCAATCCAAAAAAAAATATCTGTCACTGTCCAACCCAGGAGGATGTCCTCTGTTCCATCCTACCCAGGAGAAGGTCTTTGTCTCAATTCCAATTAGGAGGGTGCCCTCTGTCTCCACTCCATCAAGGAAAACATCCTCTCTCTGTTTAAATCCAACCTGGGTGATTGTCCTCTGTTCCATCCCACCCAGGATATGGTCTTGTCTGCATCCTAACCAGGAAGATGTCCTCTGTTTCCACCCTATGAAGGACAATATTCTCTGTCACTGCCTCACCTAAGATGTGGGATGGTGCTGTCTCCATCCCACCCAAGAGGATGTTCTTATTCTTAACCCACCAAGTAGGCTGTCCTCTATGCAATCCTGCCCGGGAGTCTGTCCTTTGCCTCAGTCCCACCAAGAATAAAGTGCTCTGTTACCATCCCACCCAGGAGAATATCTGTCTTCATTCGATATAGGAGTCTCAAAACCCATACATGGACACAAGGAGACACTAATGAACATAAACGGACAGAGAAATGAATAGATACTGATAGACCTAAAACTTGGATTAATGAGGGGACACGGAATAATGTGACACTGTCTGGTGCGGAGGAGTGACGGAATCCATGTCCAGAAACAGAGACAGTTGTGAGGGATTTAGGACCAGAAGGGGGACAGTTGCGAGGAGTGAAGTAATCCAGGTCCAAAATGGGCATTTAACTGCCAAAAGCCTTACATTTTATCCCACAATATGTTACTTTATTGCCAGAGTAAACATTTACTTTTCTAGTCCTCCCCAATATGCACCTCATTGAGACTTCATTATCATCAGCCTGAAAGCTGGTGGTCTTCAAGCACCAGGGAGCTGAAGATGATGTATGTAGGCACCTTACAGAAATCAAGCAGTAACCGTTCCAGAAGTGGGCGGAACCATTGACAATACCGATTGTTCCGACAAGTTTTACTAAAACCCATAAGGCCCACATGAATCACTGGATCATAGCTTTGAGATGTTTCTTGATATTTTCAGAGCTGAATCAGCCATCAATCTGCCCCAGGTGATCTCATTAATGTCTGCAATATTAACGTTCAACATTAGAAGCATCACCAAAGCATATTTACGTAAAATTAGTTTTATTGCAAAATCAAGACCTCTGCTTTTAAATGTATTACTGTTTACTTCACCGTACATGGCAGTAGAACAGTTTTTTAAAAGTTAAACTAAAAAAAAGAAAAAAAAAAAAAAAAAAATCCAAAACTAAGTTTACTGAAAACAACTTTGTCTAGCTTACAACTTCAATGCCTACTCAGAAAGGCCTAGTAACAGTATGAAATGAAGATGGACTTTTCAGTGCCCATTCCTGCCCTCATAGGTGGTTCTTAATTAAGTTGCTTTCATCATTTGAACTCTACTAGGCTTAGATGAAAGAACTTTGATGCATTTGAAGGAGAAAAAAAAAAAAAAAAACAGATATTACCATAGCAGCCAATAAGATTCTCCTTCTATCTTCCTTAGAATGAATTACAAGAATGAAAAAGGACTTTAAGCTCCTCAGGGGCGGGGACTAAATATTGTAGATTCTATGAAAAACTGTTCTCTTGGCCCATAGCAAATAATAAAAACCTAGATTTCTCCCCCTAGTGTACTGAAAGATCGAAAAGGGAATCTAAGCTCCTCAGGGGCGGGGACTAATTATTTTAAGTTCTAAGAAAAACTATTTTCTCTGGGCCCACAGCAACCAATAAAATCCCCAATTTCTCCCATAGAGCACTGAGAGACTGAAAAGGGAAGCCTTAACCTTTGCGGGGGCAGCAACTGAACTTTGAGGAGTCTACTCTTTCTAAAAGCACTGCAGAATATGATGGCGATGTATCAATATGAGTAACTAACACTGAGAAATAATGGTCAACTGCTAGGGACAGCAAGTCTACCTCCATCTCTAAGTATGTACCGCCATTGATTGTAACCCCAATTTTTGCTGAACATGTATATAGCACTTCTATAGCAAGACATCCATTGTGCATTTCAGACCTATTCCAAGGGTTTTGGGCTGACGAACGAGGCAACAGGATTTTTGTACTCATCATGAAATCCTATTTCCTGGGATCCATGGAGGGAAACAGAAAGTCATTCACCTTCAGGTTGATGATAAAGCTTCTTAGACAAAGTCCATACATGAAAAGACCATATATGTCAATAAAGTCCATTAATAGTGTGTAGTGCCCATATAGTGCCCACATAGTGAAGCAGTTACTCTGCGAAAACAAAAAGGGAACACATGGGGCGCCAGACTAAGTGTAGCAGGTTAAAATGCAATAGATTTATCAAAAGCAAAATAGCGACTTACAATAAAGCGGATGCATGGAAATGCGCCACCTAATCTATCAGAGGCATATATGGTTTTTTTCAACCATTTAGGGACACTGGAAGTCTTCAGCTTCGAGATGTCTAAAAGCAGTCCAATTGAGGGGTGGACAAAACAGCAAATAATTGTATCAACAAGAAAGTAATACCACTTCAGCGCTCACACCACCCTACACCCAATGGTGTTCACCTAATATTCAAAGCAATGCTGCCCTACTCAAGTGAGGAAACTCCAAAAACACCTGCAAAATAAAAACACAGGAGGATGCAAACACCTTGTGCATTTCCATCACCAAAATGTTATTAAATTTAAGAGCCAAAAATGTACACGCGTATCAAAAACAACTCCAGCTAAGAATGATGCCATAATAGCTGCGAAAGAAAGGATGATGGGTTTCGGGGGACATGCCCTCTTTCCTCAGAGCTACCAGAGAGCAGCTCTGAGGAAAAGTGCATGTCCCCCGAAACATGTCAACCTTCCAAACGCAGGTTTTATGGCATCATCCTAGGCTGGAGTTGTTTTTTGGTATGCTTGTGAGTAGGTTACTCTCTTCCTCATAGGGTAGCTCTGAGGAAGTGGGCATGCCCCCCGAAACCTGTCAGCCTTCCACAACCACAGCTATTATAAACATCATGCTAAGCTGGAGTTGTATTTTGGTACGCTTGCAGCTTCTTGCCCTTGCGAGTCGGTTTTTAGCTTTTAAATTTAATAAAATCTGGTGATGGCAATGCACTAGGGGTTTGCATGCTCCTGTGTGTTTTTTTGCAGTTTTAACACAATAAATAAATACTAACAGGCCTATAAAAACCAAACAGAACACTGTGAAATGCCGGCAGGTTAAAAAGCCTTACACCCAAAGCTGGCATAAGAGGAGGGCTTAATGTCTACCTGGTAGAACGAACGAGAATGTGTGAACAGGACCAGTTGGCAACCTTGCATGAATGAGCAACAGTAGGCTGAAGATGATAAGCCAAAGAAGCACCCACCGATCAAATAGGGTCAGCCTTGATAAGAAATGGTGGAACCAGATCCAAAGTCCATAAGCTTTGATGATGGTCCATCTAAGCACTGAGAAATGGTGGAACCAAAAGCCAATGAACCCTTATGCCACGTACACATGACCGGACTTTCTGTCAGAATAGACTCGGACGGTCTTTCTGACAGAACTCCGCTGAAATGGAATTGCCTACACACGATCACACCAAAGTCCGATCATTTAGAACACGATGACGTACGACAGGACCAGAAAAAGGAAGTTCAATAGCCAGCAGCCAATAGCTGCCCTTCCGTCATTTTTGGTCCATCGGAATAGCATACAGACGAGCGGTTTTCCCGATAGGAACTGATTCCATTGGAAAGATTTGAAACATGTTCTATTTCTAGGTCCGTCAGAATTTTAGAAAGAAAAAGTCCAATGAAGCCCAGACACGATCGGAACCTTTTCTGCCAGAAAGTCCAGTCGTGTGTAAGCGGCATTATGGGGGCCATCCACATTTATGAAAAAAATGGAATCCATTTTCCTGAAATGAGCAGTGGCCAAGAGATCACAACCACATCCAGACAATGGAGCGAAAGCTCCTTGGGGTAAACTGGTTTTGGAGAATCGGATGAAAAAAACGATGGTCTGGTTTAAGGTGAAAGGTAAAGACCACCACAGGTAAGAAGAAAGTCCTACACCTCAACACCAACTTGTCCCTAGGTAAGATGAAAACATGTTCTTTAAGAGAATAAGGTGCTGTGTAAATATGTTCCAGCACACCATGAAACTTTAAATAAGTCTGCTTTTTTATTGAAGAAAGATCACATTTTGGAGCCGCGCAGGGCCCCTTTGTCAAGCATGCCTGACGAAGGGGCCCTGCTTGGCTCAAACATTGCACTTTTTTGTAATGTGATCTTTACACAGTGTTGTGTAATGCTCCAGTATCCAGGTGGTGGTCGCTGCAGCACCCAGTACCTTGGAGAGCTCATACCAGGGACGTGCACGATGGGAATATGGACAATGACCTTAGAGCAGTGGTCATCAACCCTGTCCTCAGGGCCCACTAACAGACCAGGTTTTATGTATTACCTTGGGGAGATGCAGATTAGAATACTGCAATCACTGAGCAGCAAATGATATCTACCTGTGATGTATTTCAGTTATCTTGCAAACCTGGCCTGTTGGTGGGCCCTAAGGACAGGGTTGATGACCACTGCCTTAGGAGGATAAGGTCTCCAGCTTAGACATCCATCCTGCTAAGGTGATGGCTACAAGAAACACCACCTCACGAGTTCCCGAATAACCTGAAGGTGAAAGACTTTTGCCCCTTATACAGGAGCAACCCAACCAGGTCCGCCTGTCCGTTTTTCGAACGGATCCAATCGAACCCTCCATTTTCCTTTATGGACCCGCAGATGCAAACGGACTTGCGTCTGTCTACAGAACTTATTCTTATATACAGAGATGGCCAACTGAGTATGGCTGCCGCCATTGCTGACTAGTCATTATGGACTTTTTATAGATATTTTGTTGTAGAGCATATTATTGTGCATGCTAGGCACTGACCTCTGTGCACCAGAACTCCTTTACCTCCACTAGTTGTCCGTTTAAACCCGCCTACATCCAAACCGATCCAGCAAAAGCAAACGGAAGGAAACCCACCCAGACAGAAGGGAGCGGATTGGAGGGGGCAGCTGGGTGTAAACAGAAAGCCGGTCCATTTACATTCGGACAGCGTCCATAGACCTGTCATTCACCTGCTCCGCTCAGCTCAGCTCAGCTCAGCGGAAGATCAACAGACAGATCTCCTGCTGAGAAAGACGGATCCAGCCCGCGTGAAAGGGCCCTCCCCGTGAACCTCGCTGCAGAAGAAATTAGTGTTGGGACTTTTTAACCTCAATTTCGGTTTTTATATCTTTTCCAATTTACCTTTGACGACTTTTGTTTCTCCTCCAATTTTACCGTTGCTGGTTTTTGCATCTCATCCAAATTTTACCTATGAGGGTTTTTAGATCTCATCCCATTTACCTTTGAGGGCTTTTGCATCTCCTCCCATCTACCTTTGACGGTTTTTGTATCACCCTTCAATTTTACCTTAGACGTCTGCTTCTCTTCTTCCCCTCACAACATCAAAACCCTGTCACACCTAACTCCCACAACCTAACCTTCCTAATGCTTCTCAAGAAAAAAGGAGGCCCCAGCTTCACAATACAGCCAGGTGTGGCGAATACTCCACAATTTAACAATACATCAAAACCTGACCCATTATACTGTATCCAAACTTTCACAAGAGGGAAAAAAATTAAAAAAAAAAAAGCACAGTGTCTACTCTCCCTACTGTCTGTAGATGCAACTTCTCTAATTCTAAAGTAATTCTATTTAGATATATATATATTAATTTGCATACTTGCTGGTGTAGATCAGTTGAAAGGCTATGTTGAGATATACAGAGAAAAGAATAAAAACAAAAAAAAAACAAAAAAAAAAAAAAAACACAACAATCAAAAAGGGATATCTTTGGATGAGATTTTAGCTATCGGAACCCAACGTCCACCCCGAAGGGAAATGTTAGTTTTCTTGCGGTAAGTTCTGTGCCCCCCCAAGTTGAAATCGCGATGAAAGGAGGTTTCCAGCTCAAGCATTGGATCCCTTGAAGAGGCAGATTTGAAGACTTAAGGGCAGAGATCTCTTTGCTGGACTTAGCAAGAGTTGAGTCATTGGGTGGTTTAGGTCACCACTGTCTACTCATAAATGGAACACATCAGTCTACCCCTTTAAAAAGGAGAGGAACATTCACAGTGGCTTCTACCATCTAAACATTCTCCAAAAAAAAAAAAAAAAAAAAAAAGAAAAAAAAAAAAAAAAAATACTTCAACTTGATCCATCCTCATTTTTGTGGGTTGAAAGAATCTCCAGGAAAGGGATAAAATGTTTTCCACATACGGGGTGGGGGTTACCAATTTATGGCCTGCAGCAAAATTCGGTTTCACAGGATCGCTATGGGTTGTGAAGTCTACAAGGCAGCTGAGACCCAACTGGCCCCCTACAACCGATCATTCCCAAATAACCTGCCCTGGCATGGCCGATCTTGGGTTGAGCCATAGCTTGTCAGTTTACCCCATGAGAGTTAATGAGCTGTGAATTATAACGCTCTTAACACCCCCCATTTTTTGTTTTATAAAGTGTGGAATGCTTTTACTCTTTCCTGGAAAAATCCTCATTAAAGGGCAGGGAGGTTGGCTAGGGATATTTGGTGAGGGTGGGTATCTCCGAGGCAGCGGAGCAGTCAACTCGAAGGTTGGTTCTGGTAGAACTGCCCGGGATACTGGCAAACGAGACTGTCTTCCGTCAGCTGGCCCAACATACCCTTGTACAAGACTTCCATGATGAGGACCTCGGCCAACAGTCTCTGCTGCTCATCCATCCTGCGCAGCTTCGACGAGACCATGAAGCCGAAGGCATCGTACTCGTCATTGTTCTTGGTGAGGAGCGCCGCGGCTTGGGTCAGCAGCCGCTCCCCTATTTCTTCCTCGCTGGTCGTGCTGTACATTTTCCTTTTCCTCTGCCGTCGGATGGAAGCCATGATTTCATCGTGGATCTCAAACTCCACGTCTTCTGACTGGCTGTTGCTGGTCACCTGAAAGAGGAAATGCAAAAAATTAAACTGCGTTTTATATTGGAATTTTTTTGACTCTTGCTTAGTACAAAAAAAAAAAAAAAAAAAATAATTTGCAATTAGAACCCCGAAAGAAGTATTTTAAAATTTTGAAGGTGGAGTAAAAGGGCCAGCTGCTTTTTAGTCCCCTACCTAAACACCATGGGGGGGCATAGGTAAAATGGTCATTTGGAAAAACTGCAACCCATGCAGAATAGTAGAGATTTTCTTATGTCCCACCCATCTCTCCAATTGCATACGCTAGTGATTCTCAAACTGTGTGCCGCAAGAGATTTTGCAGGTGTGCCATGGGCAGGGCAGACTGACTATTAGGGCACTCGGGCACTTCCAGCATTGAGCTCCAGATAACTGGGGGGGCGCACTAGTGTCGGGCACTCAGGGCACCTTCCTGCATCTCTTGCCGGGTGCCCGGGCTCCTTCACCCAGCGAACGCCCTCTGGGGCAGCCGACACCAGCATCTCTCCCTTATGAGCTGGAGGAGGAGGAGGGACATTCACTGCAAGAGCCCCACTGATTCTGATTATCTGAGGTCTGTGCATAGTTTATGGATAGAGGAAGGAGGGGGGGGGGTTGGGGGGTGAAGAGGAGGGGGGGGGTTAAGAGGAAGGAGGGGGGGGGGGTTAAGAGGAAGGAGGAGGGGGGGGTTAAGAGGAAGGAGGAGGGGGGGGGGTTAAGAGGAAGGAGGGGGGGGGGTTAAGAGGAAGGAGGAGGGGGGGTTAAGAGGAAGGAGGGGGGGGGGGGGAGAGAGAGGGAGGAAGGAGGGGAGGAAGGAGGGAGGAAGGAGGGGGGGGGGGGGGAGGGAAGGGAGGGAAGGGAGGGGCGGAACACAGTAACCGGGAAGGGGTGGAGGTAACAAGGATACACACATGGAGAAATGATGGGAGTAGGGGGGCAAGAGAATATGTGTTGGGGGGGGGTGCGGAGATTAAGTCCTGGATGTACAAGTCCTCTCCCCTCCAAAAGCACCCCCCTCAAATCAAAGATGCCACCTGCAATCTCTGCTCTCACCCCAGGGCCCCCTCCTCTGCCCTCACCCCAGGGCCCCCCTCCTCTCTACTCTCAGCCCAAGGCCCCCCTCCTCTCTGCCCTCACCCCAGGGCCCCCCCCTCCTCCTCCTCACCCCAAGGCCCCCCCCCCTCTCCTCTTCTCACCCCAAGGCCCCCCCCCTCCTCTTCTCACCCCAAGGCCCCCCCCCTCCTCTCACCCCAAGCCCCCCCTCCTCTCTGCCCTCACCCCAGGGCCCCCCCCCTCCTCCTCACCCCAAGGCCCCCCCCCCCCTCCTCTTCTCACCCCAAGGCCCCCCCCCCCCCCCCCCCCCCCCCCCTCCTCTCACCCCAAGGAGAGACTTCTTTAAAACCGATGGTGAAATGTGAGCTTGTTAGGCGCGTGCCTTGAAAATTTTTTAGACCTTTTTTGGTGTGCCACAAGACAAAAAAAGTTTGAGAAACACCACCGTACACCCATCACATAACACAAATCACCTTTCACATACCACTCACTGGCCACTTTATTAGTTACACCTTGCTAGTACCAGGTTGGACCCCCTTTTGCCTTCAGAACTGCCTTCATTCTTGGTGGCATAGATTCAACAAAGTGTTGGAAACATTCCTCAGAGATTTTGGTCCATAGTGACATGATAACATCACACAGTTGCTGTAGATTTGTTGGCTGCACATCCATGGTGGGAATCTCCCTTTCCAAAGGTGCTCTATTGGATGAGATCTGGTGAGTGTGGAGGACATTGGAGTACAGGGACCTCATTGTCCAGTGGTGAGATGATCTGATCTTTGTGACATGGTGCATTATCCTGCTGGAAGGAGCCGTCAGAAGATGAGTACACTGTAGTCATAAAGGGATGGACATGGTCAGCAATAATACTCAGGTAGGCCGTGGTGTTTAAAGGATTCTCAATTGGTACTAAGGGGCCCAAAATATCCCCCACACCATTACAGCACCAGCCTGAACCCGTAATACAAGGCAGGATGGATCCATGATTTCATATTAACGCCAAAAACTGACCCCACCATCTGAATGTCGCAGCTGAAATCGAGACTCGTCAGACCAGGCAACGTTTTTCCAATCTTCTATTGTCCAATTTTGTTCATCTGTGTGAATTGTATCCTCAGTTTCCTGTTCTTAGCTGATAGGAGTGGCACCCGGTGTGGTCTTCTGCTGCTGTAGCCCATCTGCTTCAAGGTTGGACATGTGTGTTGAGAGATGATATTCTGCATACCTTGGATGTAACAAGTGGTTATTTGAGTTCCTGTTGCCTTTCTATCATCTCAAACCAGTTTGCCCATTCTCCTCTAACATCAACAAGGCATTTTCCTCCACACAACTGCCGCTCACTGGATATTTTCTCTTTTTCGGACCATTCT